>NC_084569.2:18024958-18174958 GCF_033978685.3 Nerophis lumbriciformis
AGATGACCACAAACCGGTCATAAGGGAACCGCAGGGAAGAGGTCTTCCCAGATATTGCCGCTAAGACCACTAACACAGTGATTGAGAAGCACAAGCTGTACACAACCACACAGTACTCAGTGGCTATGTAGTTGTTGTACTCGCTGTAATTGTCCAGGGCTCCAAAAATTATACAGGCCACAAATCCCTGTACCACCTTGAGTAGACCAGACACGGTTGCCATGTAACCCACCACAGTTCCAGGTTTTGCCCTTGTTATGAAGACTTCAGCACCGTAAGGAAAACAACAGAGGCTGGAGATCACAGTCACAGCAATGCGGTAGCCTTGTTCCTCACAGCCCTCGCTCGGGCACTCAATGTCGAGGAAGTACACGGGGTAGACCACAGAGGCGGTGATGTACATGAGTGTCGCCAGCATGGCAAAAGCCACTGTGAAATTATCCCACGAGATAGGCATGCAGCTGTGGAGTCTTGTAATGTCCAGGCTGAACACTACCAGCGTGACAGCGAAGCAGAAGCACCACACAAACATGCAGAAGTGTCCATAGGTGGCGCTGTAGCCTGCGTTGTGGGACACAAGGGCGATTATGGTGCAGCCGAACAGCAACTGGCACATTCGGGCTGCCCCGAGCGGTGACAACACGGCTTCTTTGTTGAGGTAGTGTCCGCCGTGGGCATCCATCGTGAATGACTGTCGAAATTCGGGGATATCCTTTTGACTCACACCTCACCTCCTACTTTGCTTTTTATAGATGGTCCTTAATTACAAAGGTCTGCAATTCCCAGTGCTGGCCATATTACATTACAGCTTCACACTTAAGAACTATGTACATTTAGTGTCCTTTATAGTTGATTTCTGTCTTAAATTAATCAACAGTGACTTTCAAAGTATGATTCTAGAATAATATTATTGCAGTCTTACTCAACTCTGTGGCATACAACCTCCAAAAAGTTGCTCTTTTCAACGTTTTCCAGTGAATTGCAGGGACAGTCCCCAGGTCATATCCATGATCAGTTGTCCAACAATAGCCTTCTGTGCCCAACAGGGGGACTTGTTTGTCGTCCTGTCAGTCAAGTTCCTTGGCATGTAATATTTTCAACGTAGCCCATATCGATCCATTCAAATCCGTGCGTATCCTAATTATCGTGTCCTTGTTGTGTGTCCTTTAACCTCTCGTAAGGACTCATCCTCTCTTTCGTCTCTCAGAGTCTAGCAGTGGCTCGCTCAGGACGGCTGTTGAAATGAAAGTCACAGCCTTGCCCAGGGTTACAGGCCCCGCTAGCGCTATAAATAGGAGCTCTGTATTCCGCAGTTGGGTGGGAGGCTACATGTGGCTGGCAGTCAGGGAGTCGTCTTTCTTGGGAGCACCCAGAGAGGCTGAGTCAGAGGCTCCTGTTATAAGAAACTGGCATTTATACACAGTGTAATAACAGGGCGGAAGGCTAAGACGCCCATTAAGACAGCAATTACACACAGACCCAATGGTAAAATTATACAGGCGCAATGGTAGATTTTAGCTATTGTAAGCAGGAAGTGAACATGGATTAGTCGTTGCCAAAAATACTTAAACTTACTTGTGACACTAGTATGCTAGAATTTACTTGGTGAAAATCATCACTTATTTTTGTTTGGACATTGGGCCTCGACTGTTTGTGTAAATGTTTTCTCTCTCAAGAATTTGTAAAAGGCATATACATAGAAAACTGAGTATTTTCCTGACAGAAAGTATGCTTAAACCATACATACTTTTTAATTGTATTGAATGTTATGGTTTATTAAGTTCTGACTGGATGGCAAAACATAATTTTTCTTCAATTTGTAATGAGGCACTGTAATTTATTTTTAACTTTCATTCACTGTTGTTTTAAAATCAAGCTCAACGCCCATCATTTTAACTTAGCAATTAATTAAACTCCCATTCCTCTTATGATTTTGATTATCTTTTTAACACTGTTTATCTATTGTATTTATTAGCTTTTATTTACCACATACCAATTTAATTAATCTTATTTAGCTTTTAATCTTTATGCATATGTATCTCCTCCCGCAGTCCGTCGCATTCGACGAGGACTGTTCGACATCTTAATAATATATTTTATTCATTTATTTTATCCTCTTAATATATTTTAGATTTATAGAGTTATTTCCAGCGTTTCCTCAGCGGGAGCCCTCTGCACTGTGGATCTTGCTCATGGACTCCCTGGTCCCTCGCTTTGTTCCCTGGATCAGGGTCACTGCAGTTGTGGCCCATCATCATGCAGCTTCTGGTGCATTCGGCTCCCTTAGATAGTGTTGTATCACCTGGTTATTCCGTGATCAGCCACAAATGTTTTAACATGACTTTTATGATGCGTGCATGTGTGTGGTAGAGAGAAAAAGGGGTATTAGGGTGGTGTGGGGAATGAGGGGGACTGTTTGACTGTTTCAACTTGCGATTATGCAGTGAGAGCAGGAGGTACTGTTTTTTAAATGTTTTAAATGTAAAGCACTTTGTGCTACATTTTATATGTATGAAAAGTGCTGGACAAATAAAGTTTGATTGATTGATGGTTTCTGAAGTTTTGACAGGACGGCAAAACATAATTATTTCCCAATTTTTAACCAGGTATTGTAATTTGAATGAACTGCACAGGAATCATTTTTGAGCTAGCCTGCTAACTGCTAACCTTCGCAGCTAATTTATCAGCGCCTTAGCCGGCATAATAACTGCCAGCCTCCTAAAAACAAAAACAAAACAACATTCCAACAGTTCAACTGTCAACCAAATTATGATTGTTGTGTGCTCACTGCTAGCATTCAGAATGTATGGTCTATTTTCAGTAAAGTGGGAAAAGAAGTTGAATTTATATGCTTTATTGTGTTACATTGTATCCATAAAACCATATTCAATTATATTTACAATCCGCAAAGTATGTGAAAATACAAACTAAACATCACAAAAATGCCACAAATTCAGTTTGCTATTTTGAATATTCCGGTCCAAATATCTTCGGCAATTTCTGTAGATTCTACGTCATTGTAGTAACGCTTCTGCACTTTGACCATATTATCAGATCAGTAATTCTGGAAATACGCAAACATTTGAAAAAAATGTGCTGTCTATCACTCACAATCCTTAAGTTAGAAAAGAACACATATGCTTGGATTTTTTTTTTTTTTGCATTCGAAATCGTAAATAAATAGCTAACAATTGAGTCACCAGATCGAGAGTCCTCTATTGCGCCCATTATACCCTCGGAAAAACATCCAGAAACCGCCAATACTTCATGGTGACCTGAAAATTAACTAAATATGAGTGATATTGTTATTATAGGCGCCAATGCAGACGGCCTATTTTAGCGGCGCATTGATAGCAGTGAGATAATGCTAGCTTACGCTGCTATTGTCTTCTGCTTCGTCTCAAACTTGCTAAAAGTACATTCTAGATTTTAATTCATGCAGCTCTCACCTGGTGGTAGACAAATTTGGCAATGAACGAGGGCTGGTTGACTTTAATATCCCCTGAGATGGATAGAAAGAGGTAGTTGGGTTAACTTTTTTAGACCCTTCGTGAGGATTGCAATCAAATTTTTATCTCAACGGAATTATGTGAGCGTCCTGTCGGTTGGCATCACAGCGAGAGTGGAAATTGTACCCTAAGTGTTTGTTTTATTATGGTTATTGTGTATGTTTAGCACCGAGCAATGCTGCTGATGCTAATAAAGCTGCCTCCGTTTAGCACTAGGCTTCTAAAATTATTGCTCATCCTCTTTGTGTTCGGGCTCAATAATATAAGGTTCTGGATCTTAATTTTTCCCAAGGTCATTATTGTTTGCTGTCAAAGTCTGCATGATTAGCATAGTTGTTGATGGGGAAGGGTTCTGTGGTTCCTAACGCGACGTCACGGATCCTGTGACGTAGCGTTAGGAACCTTTCCTCATTAACTCTCAAAATGGCTTGAGAATTTTTGTGAGATTGATATTATTTTGATCATATCTATTTATTCGCAAACTTTGGAAGTCTTTTGGTGTCATAAATCAGGTATATATGATAATAGTTTCAATATAGAGGCAACTTGTTTTCCACTCTTCTGGTACTGTAAGTAAAACTGCTCAATTATGAAAGGTAATGGTATGCCTGCATGATCGAAATCAAAGCAAAAATAGACAGCTTTCTTTTGTACGTATGTAATGTGTCTTGTCTTTTCGGTCTGATACAAAGACATGTAGTCAACACAAAGAGAAAAACACACCCATGTATTTACAATTGACAAAGAATCACTTCCTTGCAAAAATAGCACTTATAAATATGATTTACATAACAAAATAAATATGTAAATAACCAATGTAGTTTCTCCTGTTAAAAATATGTTACAGAATAAAATTACAATTAGTAATACCGTTCCTTCGGTGGATGGTGTGAGAACGAGGTCCTTTAAAGACATCACTTATAAAGACATCATTACATACAGCTTTGCCATTATATTAAAAGGTATTCTCTATTATGAAATACATAATAATGGAGTTGTGAACACTTGAAAGAACCTATACAAATACTCTAAACATGTACAATACATAACATTTGTCTCCCTTTAGATGTTCATTGCCTTAATCTGAGGATTGTAAAAGTACTGTACCTTACAAGACTACAGTATGTTTTTGTGGGGGGTTTACATGGCACTCTGGTGTGTGTGTACAGCTCATTATAACGCTACAGTCGTCAAGTCAACAGAAGACACTGTGTTTTTAACATAATTAAATCCACAATATCAAACAAAGCATTAAGATCCTTAAAACTGGATTACAATTTGAGTATAAATAGTTGTACCTTGTCTGGAACCCCAGTATTTGTGACCAGCAGTGAGTTGTGAGGGAAGGGTTATGGGACATGTATGAGCCCTGTTCTTAATGTTGAGGTTCATAACAACAGTAGATCAGAAGGGGATAAACTATGTAAAAAGGGTGGTTGGAGGTATCAGGTATGGATACTGGCCAAAAAAAAAATAAAACAGCCACAACCCTACTTGGGCTTTAGCTTGAACATACTGTAAGTGTGTTTTTTAGTGCGCTAGTCCGTCCCCTTAGCTGCCACTGCTAAGCATGCCCAATAGCTTGCTGGGGTCCATGCCCTGCTGCTGGGCCATCTTCTGCACGTCGAAGCCCATGTGCATGAGGAACTGAATGACGTTCATTTCCTGGCCTGTGAACTGGTCTCGGATGGTAGGGCAGGTGGGGTTGCAGTGTGGCCACGGGCAGCTGTCAATCAAATGCACTGGGCAACCTTTAGGCGGGGCTTTGTTGTTCCTGTTGTCGTGGAGGCTGCGGTCCCAGCAGTGCAGAGCCCGGGGCAAGGATGTGCCTTTTACCTGCACGTCAGTCCAGTAACTGAAACATGGCACAAGAGGGCGCTGTTAACTCACAATCGGCTGTTTGTCTAGTTAAGACCTGGCAATTATTTTGTCTGGGGGTGCCACATTGAGATAGAAAAAAAGGGGCCTTTGGGTCGCTGGTATATATATATATATATATATATATATATATATATATATATATATATATATATATATATATATATATGTGTATGTCATATCATTTATGTATGTATGTATAGATACAGTGTATATATATATTACATATATATGTACATATACACATATATATGCATACATGTTTGTATGTATATATATATAAACACACATATTTCTATATGTATTTTGTATATATTATATATATGTATATATATCTGTAAGTATGTATATATATATATATATATATATATATATATATATATATATATTAGAGGTGGAGGAAATAATCGATTGCATTGCAATTAGGACATGGACAATTATAAAATCGATTCGTAAACGTCAATATTCGATAATCGATGTATTTGTTGTACATAAAGTAATGCAGACAGTTCTAAAATGTGGCTGACTGCAGCGAGCCACCTCACCAAAAGATCAGACCAGCTCCTTTATCATAGGGTACATCTGTTCCAGTTTTGCAATTAATTTAATACATTTGGGAATTAATTTACCTCTTTCTTATTATAAAGGCACTGTTTTTTAAAGTTGCAAGTGATGAACGCTTATTTAGTAATAAGAAAAAAATGTAAAACTGCATCAACATACATAAATCAAAGATGCATCAACAATCGATTTTTTATCGAAAATGTAGGCCCTGAATTGAATCGTGAGGTGCCCAAAAATTCCCACCTCTAATATATTTACGTGTGTGTGTGGGGGGGTCCCTTTTTTCAGAAAAACTGATTCAAAAACTCACAATAATGTCCAATAGAATATTAAATACGTTATGACAAATCTCCTCAAAAAACGAAATGGAATTTTTTTTTTTTACCGAATTATACACTAGAATGTGAATGAAAATAAAGAATGTGGGATTTACAACATTAATTATGAACGATATACTGTAACACTGAATATTACCAAAATATGAACGTGCTCCTCTTTTACTCCTCAAACCACCTCCTTGATAGACATCTTTTACAATCAAGCAAAACGCAACATAACATGGCGAAATATGAAAGCAAAGGGTAAAAAAATCACCTACAATCTGATATAATATCACTTTTCTGCAGAACACTGTCCCTGACACCTGCATATCAGGTTTGCTGCTACACTGCTTTGCGCCTAGTCTGAGCTGCTGTGACGTAGATTACCGTAGTAACTCGTATATCACTTAAAAGCGCAGATTCCAACCATTAGAACACTTTCTATAGTTCAAGACTTACGGTAATTTGAAAACAGCACTGCACATCATAATGTTCGCGACAGTTCCGATGTTATTTGGAAACGTCCGGCGGGCCAGATTGAAAATCTTAACAGGCTGTATGCAGCCCGCGGGCCCAAGCCTGGTCTAGTTAGTGAACAAGGCTGGCCACAGAAGGTTAAACTCACTTTCTTGTGATAACTTCATGTGAGAGGCATGCTGGGGCAAACATAGCCCTGAAAAGAAAAGAAAAATGTTGTATGTTAAAATGCTCATTTGATTCTCCTTTTAACATTCTGTATTTTGGTAACTTACGGGACATCCTTAAGAGTGTTCCTTAACTCAATGCCCAAATTTTGGATATAACGCCACTGGCCTTCTTGCACTGGTTGTCCTGTCAGCTGAATGTTGTCCACTGTCAACTGAGCTTCGTCAAACAGCCACTGGACCACAAAGACCGGACCTAAAACAGGATAATGAAGAATACGGTGTATTCAGATAGGTCAGAATTCTCCCACACTGATGATCTAGGCCTCCATTAATTTCATATTTTGAATGCAGTTTATTTGTGATACAAAAGCTTACTTTTTATAGTAGGGAAGACTCTATAGCCAAAGAAACAGTTCCACTCCTCTCCTTCATGGATTTGTTTGCACCTTTCGGGTACCACTCCTCCCCAGTACCTAATAAGGGTCAACACATAATTGATCAGTTGTGATGTTCTAATAATATTGCAGTGCACTACAACACCCAGCAGAGGGCGCATGGGTTCTAAAAAAACGTCTTAGTTGTACCTACAGTGTCCCACTCAAATGTATAACCCCTATAGTGCTGCTTTTGAGCACATTCTTTAGATGCTGTGGGTGGCACCAAGTGACCAGCACATACCATTTTTCACTATCCTTTAAACAAAATAATTTTGCCCGATGAATTCTGCCTAGCAACAAATATCACTATACAATTCCGTTGATTTGAATCTGAAAATAAGGAAACATTCTTCATTTCAGGATTGTTTTGAATAAACTTTACAATACAGAACAAGAGGGTGCCAGGCTAGAGGGGAAACTTATGTGAGTTTCCAGGGAAAATGACAGGGTTAACAGGTATATTGATCTGTGGCGTTCCACTTGTAACATTTGTACATAGGTTATCAAAGTTGGATGTGGCAGAATACTTTAGTGGAGGTGCATCAGATTGAGAAAAATCAAGAAAAAACATCTTCTTAAATTTGCTAAGCTAACGTCAGGCAAAATAAATTGCTTTTTAATCAATAAAGTGAACAGGTAAAGAAATTATACAAATTATACTTGAGAAGATCAGGTTTTTTGCGAGTAGGCCGAGTTATATCCCCCGATTGAAGGCTTACTGTGCCACACTTGGAAAAGCCCTGGTTTAGTACATCAGAATTATTGAAAGAAAAAGCGGAAACCCCAAAAAGTAAGTATACTATAGTTTTCCTGTGTGTAGCCCATATCCTTCACAATCATGTGTGCCTACTTTATGCCTCTCTTGATGGTCTCCGTGGGGGCACAGCTGATCGCATCCAGACAGTCGGTAAAGTCATATTGCTTGTTGTCCAAGAACCAGCCGGAATCCGACAGGCCCCGCACTTGTATTGCAGTGTGTCCCAGTCCTTCCAGCAGCTCTGACACACGATCTACATTCAGCAGGACCCCTGTCCCTCCAGCACTGCATACAGACGCGATATATTGTGATTGGTAATCAAAGCACTTTTTCAATTTTCACGTCACAACCTTTTACTTGTGGGCATACCTGCTCCCGGCCAGAAGCAGAACCTTGGCGTTGTCCAGGCCCTTTTTAAGCAAGGATTTTACGACTTCTTGAATTATCAGCGAGCCCATAAAAGCATAGCCACCTGCTCACGACAAAAAGAGAACATGGAGATGTATTTTTCTCACTTCACACATGCAAGTTTTGATCCAACAAACAATGACACTTACTCTGCTCTGTTTTGGCGGTGGCGCCACTCCATGCGTCGCTGGAGCAGTACGGGACAAACCTGTAACAAACAATATTAAAAGTCATGGGATGTTAAAAGTCGACGCCTGTAATTTAAAGAATAAACACGAGTTAACGTACACCATGTTGGCATTCCACCAGTGAGGGTTTTCCTCGGGGAGCGGAGACAGGATCCCGGTGCCTGCACAGACAGATCAACATGTATCATTAGCCATTCCGGCACTCCCAGACACATCCTCTTCCACATTGTCGTCATTACCACATTGGATTACAGTTATTACACCGCAATGAAAGACACAGGCGTCCACCGTCTCACAACAGTGGGCGCCAGGTCGACCTACGCTACAGCCCTAATACGATTGACTGTCAAGCAGTAGTCTATTTTCTTTATCATTTTTCTGCTAAGTTTTTATTGTTTGTGAGCAGGATAGCACAAAAATGGTACTAGGGACTGACCCGGCAGAAGAGGTTAAAATACCGTAATTAATTATAGCACATCTTTTTCGGCAAACTATAGCTTAAAAATGCCCTAATGGTAACTTCTCAAGCACTTTTTAGCAAGGTTTAGGTAAATAACAACCAAAATGGTAACATTTTGATCAACCTGGGTGTACAGTGGAGATTTTCTTAGTGCAGAATTAAATTAATTCTTGTATCGTATCATGTACAAAAATGGTACATACAGTACAATCTGGTCATTCTAAAGACTCCTTTAAGTTGACCGTACTATTATTTTTGTTAAACAATGCCAAATTGCAACTTCTTATACAGTTACATAAAAACGCTACTGTCGAATGCATTGTGGTCATCTTCAACCATTTTTTAATATCAAGGGCGCTAATATGAGCCTAAGGATCTTGCAGACATGTGAATGAATAATGGGTTTTCAGTTCTTCGTGTAAAGCTCTTCGAGTGTCTAGAAAAGCGCTACATGAATCTACTCCATTATTATTAGATGTGATAGAATACCATTTAGGTGAGTCTTACCTGTTTTAGTTTGAGACCACTTGGATGAGCTCATTAGCCTCCTCATGGTCTCATATCGGCTGTCACAGTTCTCTTTGTTGAAGCAGTACCAGCCGCCTGTAAAGTCAACATAAGTTAAGTTAACATTGAGTGTTTAGGTGAAAACTGACCAGGGAAGTGCTTCAGTTTGACCTGGTGAAGGTGTAATAAACCCTAATGCAGTTTCATTAACACAACTTGAACTTATACCTTCCAGAAATATCAACCAGCGTCTGCTTCCTCTGGATTCTTTCAGGTAATACCTAAGAGAGACAAACGAATGTAAAAGAACTTCAACTTAGACGCTTGAGTTTCAGACCTGACAAAAGCACATATCACAATCTTGATTTAATGTACTTTGTAACTCAGAGACCAACTGAAGCAATGCCCCTCTCTATTTCTATCATCAGTGATGGTGCACAAGCATTAAATGACATCATTGCTTTATCTTAAACTTTAGCATCCGGCTGCTTTGTTGATTCCTATCTGCCAGACAAAAAAGGTGACACCAGGCTGCAACAATGTGAAGTCACTGCACTGGAAGATGGCTTATCTCGCCACCCCCTATCCCGCCTATACTGCAAATACCAGTAAAATAACAAAAACTGGGCTGTTCTTTTGAGCTCATCATTCTTCAGCAGTGATCTCACAACAACACAGATGACCAAATTGATTGGCATGTTACATATAAAGATGCAGTAAAGTGCTTATAATCACTCACTCAACATACAACAAATTCCAATGGAAAACAGACTATTTTTCCTGATATATTGAGACAAATAATCTTGGGTGTGCCTACTATTGATGACTAAACTTAAGTGATGGCCAGTGACCACATACAAATCCGATTGCTCAGACGCGCGTCATACATTTGGCTGTAATTATTAACTTTATAGTAATATCGCAGATGTATGCCAAGGACAGTGCGCTCTACGTGCTACTCCCAAGCAACCAACAAGTGCAGGATCAAATTCCACAGGAGGAATCGCAGATCGTCACACACACTTTTGGTTGTTTGTAAATGCACGCTGGATGGATTAGCATCCTAAATGACAACAGTGGTGAAGGGAAAAGGCCATCTGCCAGGAATTGTCCCCTGCATTCCTACTCAGAGAGCTTAGTGCTTCCACCAGGCTTCTCTTAAAGGCAACCCATGCGGGAGGGGGTGGTGTTATACAGAATTACACTGTTAAATCCATAAAAAGACTCACATATCATAACCGGCTTTCAGTGGCATCTGCACATATTTATGGCTGTCTTGGAAATGCTACGAACAAGGACTGATTAATGTCTCCTATACAATACATCACTGTCTAATAAAAAAGCATGTATCTCCAAATATTGGACATACTTTCCGAGCTTCATTTTTCGACCGTATTTCAACGCAGGCACAAGCCCAAATCCAAATGATAGGTTTAATCACAGTAACTTGTCAGAAAAAACAGTTTTTCTTATGATTGACATAAATCAATGTTATTTACTGTACTTTACTTGTTATTTCTTTACCATTGAATTATCTCATTTGTTTCACACATGATTATACCTGACATATAACAAACCAAAATCACAACCTGGTTGGTTCAGTTCGGCTGATAAATAAGAAACAAGCATGGAAAAGCAGAAATTACCTTTGGGTCAATAAATACACCTGAAATGAGAATTGAGGTACGGTGCACTTGTTTCCCTGTCAAACTAGTCAAATATAGTTTCAATGGTTTCAATTTCATTTTATTTCGGGTGCAACCATGCACATTTTGCACAATATAAACCTTTTAATGACCATTCCACGTCTACATACCCTGCAGGGCTTCCGTCGTTGCAGGTGACTGAAGCGTTCTCCAAAAAGTTGAGCCGCATGTCGTGGTCGAGCTTCTGCGCCGAGCACGGATACAGCGACTGCGCCAGGTTCTTGACTTGCGTCATGAAGTTATCCATGTTCTCCTCCACGGCGGTGAAATCCAGTGGAAAGCTCTCCGTGGTGTCACCCCGGTTGTTCGCCGCCGCCCGGTATGTGGGAGGCGGCGGCGCGCGTCGTGGTTGCGGGTTGCGGCCACCCCGGAACCTCCGCGCGCAAAGCCCGGCTTCGGACTGCATCAGCACCAGGAGCAAAATAGATGACGCAATGCGAGCGGGTGTCATGTTTAAAGCGTCCTTTTAAAATCTCGTTGAAGCGTGGTTGGAAAGGAGACAATTATTTTTCTGGGACAGTTGTCCGCTCGTCCTTTAATGCAAAGTCCAGTTGGAAATCTCTCAGACACTCCACACTGGTGCCATGCTCTTGTATTTTATTCAAACTTTCCCCCCTCGGGTGTGCGTCCAGCCAATCGCAGTGGCGGGGCAGGACTCAGGGCACGATCAAGCGTGGCAGACCAACACCACCGCCCCCACCCTCTCTTTTTTTAATTTATTGAAAGGGGGGTAAGAAAAGGGGGGTAAAAAGTCTTCTTTTGATCCGTGATGTTTTATTTGATGTGGTGGCTTTTATTGGCTTTGAAAAGCCAATTTCCCATTCCAACACCAATTTATGAAGTGAGAATAAGCATCTTGTTACAACTATTTAACATGCACTGCTATCTAAATGAATATTCGCCTAATTTACTTCAAAGTTTAAGGTTCATTTACTCATTTAAGCTCCTGCTTCATGATTCCATTTTTCTTCTTTCCTTTTTTTTTTTTTTATTCAGACAGGGCCTCTAAAGATCAAAGCAACCATCACTCTTTCTCCCCCGCCTCTCCCTCATCCCTCCTACATCAGTCTCTCTCCAAACTTTCCTGGAGTTACTGTATATTTTAAAACGAGCAGAGCATCCCTTCTGATGGGGCAGCAAACTCCAAACACAAAAACGTCTCATACAAGTGGGCCCTTTCATTTTAAGGACAGGTATTCAGTTCAAGGGAGCCCACAGGCCAAGCACGTGTAAAAGTCAAACATTTTAACCATAAATCATCAGCAAGATCCTAAGGAACATTTTCAAGCCATTTTGACTGTGTTGAATAAATACTGTAAGCGTATTTTCCAAAGGATATACATTTTTTAGAAAAGTAATTGGCCCTAGTGTGTGAATGTGAGTGTGAATGTTGTCTGTCTATCTGTGTTGGCCCTGTGATGAGGTGGCGACTTGTCCAGGGTGTACCCCGCCTTCCGCCCGATTGTAGCTGAGATAGGCTCCAGCGCCCCCCGCGACCCCGAAGGGAATAAGCGGTAGAAAATGGATGGATGGATGGATGAAAAGGTATTGGCAAAGGCTAAAACAAGAAGATCTCTAATTGCAAGGATTCGAAATAGGCAGCTGAAATTCCTCGGACATATCATGAGAAAAGACAGCTTAGAAAAACTGATGATAACAGGAAAACTAGTAGGAACGAACAACATATATCAACAGTCTAAGGAATTGTATCGAAAATATCAATAATATAGAACTTATTCATAGAGCGGACGACAGAAGACTGGAGAGCCCTGATCATCGATGCCTCCAAACAGGCCTGATACCTCATGATGATGAAGCCTATTTTCCAAAGGATATATACGTTTTTTAAACATTTCAGAATTATCATCTCCGTACCGTCAAGTAGGCCTGGGCCAGTCAGTCAATAAATAAATTAATATAAAGATAAATGAAAATGCCGTCAAATTGCCATGTCCGTGTGTGTTTGTTGTCTTCGTAGCTCGCTTTCAAACAGGGTACAAGAGGGTTCACTCTGTACATCGCTCTTCGCACCTGAATGCGTTCATTCAATAACAATTCAATGTAGCGTGTGCTTTGTATTACCTTGCCATCGAGGGAAGACTACGGAAAACGGCGAATGCTTTTGGACTGGCAAAGCAGACTGTATCAGTTATTGTCTGCCATGTATGTTGAGACTCAACGTCTAGGTCCAGAGTATATAAAGTCACCAAAAAGGAATGGACAATGAGGGTGAAGGCAAAAGAGTGAGGAGTGTCCCGACCAGATATCTAGATCCCTAGATTGATAGATGTAAAATGTTCTTTATCACATTGTGTACTTTCACGTGTCCATTAAAGATTTTATTAATATATAATGGCTCAGGTGTGATTCATTACAATAGGGCCCCACAGCACACTGGATTCCAGTTAATTGAAATATCACAACACTGGATACTGTTCAGATAAGTAAAATTTAAGAACTTGCACACAAAGCAACACTGGAGGTGACTATGACGTGTGCATTTTTCCGCGCATGCGTACTTGGTCGCATTGCGCCTGCGGATGGAGGGGAGGGGGGGGGGGTCTTAAACGACCATTGTGTGTGTGTGTGTGGACAAAGGATAAGGTTAGGTGGGTTTTACCCTGGATAACCTTAGTGTAGAAGGGGCCTTAAATGAAAGGCAGGAATCCTCTTATCGGTCATCCACAATCTTTGTCTCAGTGGGAGGAGGCGGGACCGCTAGTTTACGCCAACAGGAAGCACAGACAGAGAGCTTCGCTCGTCACTATATTTGCTAGTGAGAAGGACCTCGTAGTACCAAAACTTATGAGGAAAAACGATGATATTATACAATACAATATTTTGGGTTTAAACGAGTCAGCAAGATGAGCCCATCCGCACAGACGAACAAGCTTGTTTGCCCAATTGTTGGAAAGCGATGGCAACAACAAAAAGACAATAAAACAAACCACCTGACCCAGTTTTTCCAACTGCGGAAAAAACTGCACTTCAAGATGTTCAATATTTATTCAAGGGCAATTTTTAATATCAAAGATTAAGAATTAATTTTATTCTTGCTTGTTTACTTATTTAGGATAATTAAAAGTTATTGACCTTTCAATTAGGATGGTAAAAAAAAATCTAACGAGAAACCAAAGTTGATTGCACTTGAAAGGAAAACCTGCATTTTTATCAACATTATTATGTATTGCGATTACATTAGAGCTTAATTTGGTCTCAAAGTATTAGTGCCTAAAATACTGTTTATCGGCAGTCATTTGTGGTCATATTTGCATTGTATGTGTATCACTCACTATATTAAAATTTTTTTACAGGCGTGAAAAGAAGTTAACCACTTTTAATCGTGAAAACATCACATGATAACTTTGATAATAAGTAACAATGATTATGCTGACTAAGGTTGAATTTTATTCTCCTCCCATTATTCTTGTCTTAAAGGGGAACTATATGTTTTCAAAAATGTTGCCCATCATTCGCAATCCTTGTGTGGGACTAGCACACAAAAGTTGTTCTTATTATGCATTCTAACTTGTAAATAAATGTGAGCAAAAGTGCGCTTAAAATGTAGCCGATGGGAGTTGCTCTATTCGGCCTATAAAGCGCTTTAAAAACAGCCAAACACTTCCATTAACATTCGATATACACGCTGGAAGTAATAACAGCATACTTGCCAACCTTGAGACCTCCGATTTCGGGATGTGGGGGGTGGGGGCGTGGTCGGGGGTGGGGCCGGGCGTGGTTGGGGGCGTGGTTAAGAGGGGAGGAGTATATTGACAGCTAGAATTTACCAAGTCAAGTATTTCATATATATATAAATATATATATATATATATATATATATATATATATATCTACATCCTGAAAATATGCAAACAAACTGTGTTTAGATAATTGATACTTCAAACTTGCATAAATAAATATTAAGGAATATAACATAACTTGGCTTCTGAGAGTTTCAAAATGTAATGAATAAAATGCTAAAGTTGTTGATAAACAAGCAATTATTTTAATAATTAAATATGGTCATTTTAAATGAATTATTATGATAATTTAAAATCAATTATTTCAAATATGTTTATTTTAATGTATAATTCTATGGCTGGATGTAATAAGGAGTCACGAAAAAATACAAATAAAAATACAATTAATTTTGATGTTTTTAGCAAAATATAGTAAAAATGTATTTAGTTTTTTGTTTTTTTTAATTAATAAATATATGTATTTTTAGGTAAGATAACCATAATAATACAATTTATCTCTAGTCTGGATGATTTAGTTCTTGTCACCCTGTTGTCCTCCCGTCATGAAAAAAGGCTGTCCTCACTCAGGTCCGCATGGAGCTGGAGGGGGCGTGGCTTCCAGCTCCGGCTGAAAATCGGGAGATTTTCGGGAGAATATTTGTCCCGGGAGGTTTTCAGGAAAGGCGCTGAATTTCGGGAGTCTCCCGGAAAATTCGGGAGGGTTGGCAAGTATGAATAACAGGCACATTCATATATTATTTACGTATTTTGCTCATTTTCAGCATACGACAGCGCATTCATTTAAAAAACGATCGCTTTTTTTCTTTGACGACGTAGCTAATTGCTACTCACTACAGACTCATGAGAGCCAACAAACATAATAAAACGTCACTTATTGTATAATGTCTGCTGTCACTGGGATGCCGATATATTAGGATGTTGATATATTCCCATTGAAATGAAGTATGACTCATAATCCTCGCGAAGAGAAAAGGGGGTTGGAAAGAAGCTTTTTTTCGTGTCTTTCTCACCATTCCCGGATCCAAATTGGATGCCAAAGTTGACCAACTTGTCGTATTATATCCTCATCCTTTTACTATCAAAGTGAGAGGCATTATTTATAATCTAGAATAAACTTTCAGGAGCACCCAGGCGAGAAAGCAGCTAACCAGCCGATGATGTCAACATAGCCACACAAGTTAGCTCTCTGTGCCGCTATAAATAATTTGTCTGTGGTAGAACTTATAACAACAATATGATTGATACTTGGATAATATTTTAGTCACAAAATATAAATTGTGTATTGTTGGCGTTTTTGAATGGTTATTTAAAGGGCTTTATGGGCAGAATTGAGGACTTTCCATTGACTCCATTGTAAGGAGACTTTTATTTACGTTTTTCTACGAGTTAGAATGCAATACAGAAAAATTCATCTGTCTTCTTGTCTTACATAATGATTGTGAACGATAGGCAAAAATCCAAGTGCAATTCCCCTTTAACATCCCTTTTTGAGGGTAGTCATTCTTTTCTGTGCAAAAAACAACAAAAGTACTGTAAATGACATGCCCTTTGATGTCCGCTGAACTGAGCTCTCTTGCAATATCACTGAACTGCAGCGGTTTTAAAAATATCTTCAGAAGCATAATTTTCCCTGACATTTCCGTATTATACAACTTTAGAGTAGTATTGTCCCGATACCAATATTTTGGTACCGGGACCAGTACCAAATGTATTTCAGTACTTTTCGGTACTTTTCTAAATAAACAATACACAAACAATTTAATTATTGGCTTTATTTTAACAAAAAATCTTAGGGTACATTAAACATATGTTTCTTATTGCAAGTTTGTCCTTAAAAAAATAGTGAACAAACAAGACAACTTGTCTTATAGTAGTAAGTAAACAAATAAAGGCTCCTAATTAGTCTGCAGTATGCAGTAACATATTGTGTATTCTATTATTTTGTCAAAATTATGAGGGCATCAATCCAATACCAAGTAGTTACAGGATCAGACATTGGTCATATTCAAAGTCCTCATGTGTTCAGGGACATATTTACTGAGTTTATAAACCTAATATAAATTAAATAAAAACTAAATAAGATTTTGTGATGCTAAAAAATATCGATGTCAATCATAGTGGTATCGACTAGATACGCTCCTGTACCTGGTATCATTACAGTGGATGTTAGGTGTAGATCCACCAAAGGCGTTTGTTTATATTGTAGCACCCCAGAAGAGTTGGTGCTGCAGGGAAATCTGGGAATTTGTTCTGTAGTGTTTATGTTGTGTTGCGGTGCAAATATTCTCCCAAAATGTGTTAGGGTTAGGGTGTTTGTCATTGTTGTTTAGTGTGGTTTCACTATATGGCACATATTTATGACAGTGTTGGCGTTGTTCATACTGCCACCCTGAGTGTGACATGTATGGCTGTTGACTAAGTATGCGCTTTATTCACTTGTGTGTAGTGTGTTCACAGCTAAGATAGAAGATGTTTAATGATCGTTCTTAGTGAACTCTTGTCTTGACCTTGCCGACAATAGATAATTTTTTTAGACAAAGATTAGTGATTTAGAAGTAGTCACAACACTGCGAATAGACATTAGCCGCTAGCTAGCTAGCCATGTCTTAAAACACTTCTTCCTGACGATGTTTCAGTGTTGTAACTTCACCTTTAGCTGTAGTTATTAAGCCAAAATTTGGCCGTTATTCCTTTTCTGACGACGGGTGGATGACCGGTACTTTTTAGAGGCGGTATAGTACCGAATATGAGTCATTAGTATCGCGGTACGTATTTTCCGCACCATTAGCCGCACCTAAAAACCACAAATTTACTCAAAAGCTGACAGTGCGGCTTTTAACCCGGTGCGCTTTATATATGGATAAATATTAAGATTCATTTTCATAAAGTTTCGTTCTCGCAACTTCGGTAAACAGCCGCCATCTTTTTTCCCGGTAGAGCAGGAAGCGCTTCTTCTTCTACGCAAGCAACCGCCAAGGTAAGCACCCGCCCCCATAGAACAGGAAGCGCTTCTTTTTGTACTGTAAGCAACCACCCGCCCCCGGAAGAAGCAGAAGCGCGCGGTGCATGCTGGGATATGTGACGTTTCATTTCCATTTGTGTGTTTATGTAAAGACCCCAAAATGGCTCCTATTAAGTGTGTTGTCTGTCTAATTATAAATAATGCAGACGAGGCGTGTTAACTGAGTTCTCAACGTTTACTCACAGCGTGCTCATAACCACATTCTAACTCCCAGCATACAACAACGCTTCTCAGGGCTACCGCGCATGCTCGTAACTATCGTTGCATGCTGGGTAGTGTAGTTGTTATATTTGCTAGCTCATAACATCACATTAAGAGACACGCTTACGCGCTTAATTCAATACTCGCCGTCATTCCGGGTGGATTGACAAAAGACCTCCAGCCGCTAGATATTGGTGTCAACAGGGCATTCGAAGCTAGACTGCTAACTGCGTGGGAACAGTGGATGACGAAGAAGCGCGCGGTGCATGCTGGGATATGTGACGTTTCATTTCCATTTGTGTGTTTATGTAAAGACCCCAAAATGGCTCCTATTAAGTGTGTTGTCTGTCTAATTATAAATAATGCAGACGAGGCGTGTTAACTGAGTTCTCAACGTTTACTCACAGCGTGCTCATAACCACATTCTATCTGCCAGCATACAACGCTTCTCAGGGCTACCGCGCATGCTCGTAACTATCGTTGCATGCTGGGTAGTGTAGTTGTTATATTTGCTAGCTCATAACATCACATTAAGAGACACGCTTACGCGCTTAATTCAATACTCGCCGTCATTCCGGGTGGATTGACAAAAGACCTCCAGCCGCTAGATATTGGTGTCAACAGGGCATTCGAAGCTAGACTGCTAACTGCGTGGGAACAGTGGATGACAGAAGGCGAACACACCTTCACTAAGACAGGGAGGCAGCGCCAGACGACGCCAACATCTGCCAGTGGATCGTAAATGCCTGGGCAGATATTTCGGTCACAACTGTGGTCCGAGCTTTCCGGAAGGCAGGATTCACAGAACTGCTGGATAACAGTGACACTGACTCCGATGACTTCGACGAGACGGAACCGGCCATTTTGGATCTCACATTTGCCCAACTTTTCACTTCGGACACCGAAGACGAAGGATTTACGAATGAAGAATAACTTCAGAAAGTGAGCGCTATGTTTATTTTGTGTGTTGTGACATTAACGTTCGAGCAACATTATGTTGCTATTGCTCTGCACTATTTTGAATTTTACTATGTTTGTGATTGCACATTTGCGTACATTTTGGGAGTGAACAGAGTTGTTAGAACGCTGGTTTTTAATATATTATTAAAGTTTGACTGACCTATCTGACTGTTTTTTTGACATTCCCTTTAGCGCAGCGTAGGCGCGGCTTATAGTCCGGGGCGGCTTATAGGTGGACAAAGTTTTGAAATATGCCATTCATTGAAGGTGCGGCTAATAACCCGGGGCGGCTTATAGTGCGGAAAATACGGTATACTAATAGCGCTATACTGTACAACCCTACTTTAGAGTTAAATTTGTTTTTAGAATTATTGAATTGTAGTAGGAATTCTAGTTGTGAAGTCATGTCTTGATTGGGAAAAAATACAAAACATTCTGACCAAATCAAAGAGTCGAAAGCCAGGTGAGATGGATATGGCAGGAGCGATGGTATTCATTGGGGAACTTGAAACAAACGCTTGTATAGATTAAAACATGTGGTAGGGCCAAGAAGGAGAGACTGTGTCACAGAGTGAGTTTAGACACTTTGACCCATACCTTGCTGTTTTATTACACGTCATCCCCAAATATGTAACCCTGAAATCACTCGCAGATGGACACTGGACTCTGACAAATATGCTACCATAGAGGGATGCCCAGGTCTTCTGCCCCAAGTAAGTCACAAGTGTGAACTGCAGATGCTGTTCCTCACTGTGCACCTTGTTTGAACCTGTTGCATTAAGCTTCTCTGGCTCCTGTGGTTCCTGGTTTAGTTGAAGGCAAATTTACCCATTTAAGTCCGAATGGATTAATCCTGGAATTAGGTCATTTGAAAATGACCCAGCTGTTCTGATTGCAGTCCCTTAGAAGTGCCCCTATGCCCTCTCCTCTTCCTCTGCAGCCCCCTCTCCACCACCAGGCCTCTTGTGAAAGTCAAAGCCTATAGTCTTTCATCTTCGATCAGTTGCATGTGCCCTTGCAGATCCACAGGTTTTACTGCTTAAGTCTGCGCTGGCAGCATTGATCGTGTGACCATTGCCTGCCCGACAGACACAGCGAGCAGCACCCTGACGCCGGTTCCGCTCACACACCTCCATCATCCGTCCCTGCATGCCTGTTAAGTGTTGATGCGCACATGCTGTTGTCGACGGTCCGTCCACGATCATCGAGTCCCGCTAGTTGGAACTGTTAGGTCAGGTTACATCAAAGAGATCAGGAGGGATCAGCCTCTTGAAAAGGGACAGGCTCTGGCTCAACTCATCAGAAACAGGTGGAGGTCCTCATTGGAAGAACAAAGCACAGATCAGCATACATAAAACATTTATACTTCATGGAGGAGTGCCTTTCAATTATTTTAAATTGCCACCGACAACATGGTGCACAAATGACACAACGCAGAAAAAAAGAAGAGGTGACCATTACACTTGAGGAAACTGAACTTGAAAGGTTCTTTACACAAACACATTTTGGCAGATAATTAATCAGCTGATGGCATCAATTCAGTTTTTCAGATTTTAGTGATGATTGCATCCATCCATCCATCCATCCATTTTCTACCGCTTGTCCCTTTTGGGGTCGCGGAGGGTGCTGGAGCCTATCTCAGCTACAATCGGGCAATACAATTTTACATACTCTTGATCATTAGAAATGCTATTGAGAATCCTTATCAAAGTTGACCGCAGTAAAACATGTGGATGTTTCTATGACAGGGCTATTCAACTACGTAATAAAGTGGGTCACAATTTCAATAGCCCAAGGTCTTAGTGGCCGGACTTCGAAATTTGGGTGGTTCGTCAGAAAGTGCTTGCGCAGATTATATTCCTTCGAGACTGCGTTCATTAATTGCAAAGTAAACACATCATCATTCACACTGCACTCTCAATAAATTCATTATTCAGCCCTCGCTACTTGTTTCCAGTGTGTGCAGCTAGTTAACAGAATGAAGAAACAGAAGCTCTGGAAGTTTTGATGAGAATGGATGTTTTTTCTTTTGAAATATTTTCCTTCCTCAGTTGTATTTCTTTACACTTCTCCTTCATTTAGGTTTTTAAGGCTGAAAATGTAAACATACAATAAACATTACAAAAGTATAACATCCATGGGGTATTTTACACAGATAATGTCCATTGTGTACTTTACATAAACAAAATAAAAGGTTTAGTGTTAATACATTCACACAATAAACTACAGATGTTTAGGCATACAGAAATGAAACCTCCACATTAGCGCTACACATATTAGAACAAGCTTTAATCGCCAGAGTTACTCTTACACAAACAACGACATGACCACGAATACAAAATACATCACAAAGTCAGCAATTGCCATACAAAACAAATTAAATATCTTTATCCACAATATCTACTTACAAAGATTTTACCAAGTTTCGTGATGAAGCTGGCACGCGGATTTCTACTGTTGCTGCTTGTCTGGAACGCTGTGTCCGTCCCTTAAAAGGTCTGACAGGAAACAATGACTCGAGCACTTGCTTGGGGCAGAACATTCATACTTTGTTGTCCAGTCGTTGTTAAAAGTCAGATTTTTTGCAATTTATTTAGATTTTTTTCAGCGTTGAATAAGTACACTTATTCTACTTACCCCACTGCTGTGTCATTGTGACACATATGCCTCGTTGTTTCCCCCTGTGGGGTAGCGGGAGTACTGCATACATGCGCAACCCAAGTTTGAATGTTTTCATCAAGCCTAATTGGGTGATGTTCGCCAGGCCAAATGAAAAGCTTTGACGGGCGAGATGTTGCCTGCTCTTTGATGACTAAGGACCCTAATACAAATACATTCAATACATGGTCAATTCCAACGGTAAAACAATATAATGTACTTACTAATTTACAGTTGATTAATCCAAGAAAATGCATTAATTGTTAAGAGGTTCTTGAAATTCAGTAATGCAATTAACTAAATAAAAAAATCTCAACTTGCTGTAGAAATGTTTTCATAATTTTCTTTCCACTTTCAAAATTAGTCCCGCCCGAAATATACATTGCAAAAAATAATTGGATTCGGGGTTTCAACCATTTAAATGTTTACATAACTCAACAAAAAAAAAACTTAAGTGAAAACACACATACATTTTTCCACACTTGAATAGAGACACACTTATCATTTTAGGAAGGCACCTTTGCTGAAAACCTCCCATAAAATGCATGTTGCTGCATGCTTTGAAATGGAAAAAATTTGCACCATCTGGTGGACCAATACAAAAACCCATGATTGAAAGCAATTAGTCCAAATTGAAATATTGTACAAAGGACTGTGTTAGTTTATGTAAACAGAGATGACAATTCAAAAATATTTTAAAATATCTCTCTTCTAGCAAATGGTACCTATATTCAACACATCCAAAAAAATTAAACTAACGTATTATTGATGAATCATTGTATTGAAAATAATGACTGAATAGCAAAAAATGTCTCCAGTCTACGTAATGTCTACAATAACAGATGTTTACTGTTATTGTTCTTAGAAAGTTTTCCTGATGGGACTAAAGAAGTTGATCTACTTATGTTAGAGAGTTTAAAAAACATCCGCTTTTGAGAACGCTTTGAGCTTCAGCTTCTGTTTTATGTCACCTTGAGATTGAACTCTAGCAATAGAGTCCCCTTAATTTCATGTTGAAGCTGTTGTCCAAAAAAAACCAAAACAAAAAACCAAACATGTAAAGAGATTCCGGGTGTTAACACACAGTAGAGTTCCTTTCATGTACCCTCACCACATGTCCCAGACATTAGCCAGAGAATCCATGGATGACCTTGATCCGGACGTTAAATCAAGAGGTGGCATCTAAGATGTGAATGTAAATGGGGGAGTAAGTGAGAATAAGTGAGGCAGGAGACATCTGTCGAGCAGGCTCTCATTTCGTAAGAAGGGGCCATCTATTGGTTGCAGATGATGCCCTGCTTGATAAAAACAAACTCTTTCAAGACCGGACAGTTTGCATTTGGGGGTCAAGTAACCAAATAGCTCAACTGACAGGTCAGCTGTTTGTTGTTCATCTTACATCTGAGTGATGGACACAATATAGCTGCTGTTGCCTGTAAGCACTTGTGTCATTCATACCAAGGAAGATAGATGTTTGCCTTTTGCAGTCGGAGAGTAGGAGGGTATTATTTTGGTTTATGCTCATGTAGGAATCCTACAGTGTGTGGCCATTCACAGGAGTTTCACATAAGTCAGTAAATCATCAATTACACCTCCCTCTGCCAGGTACTGATAGATGAGTAAGCATTTATGATTCTGTATTTGTCTGACAGTGACAACTGCTTTCAACACAACAGGATGTAAAACTTCACAATTTGGTTAGGGCATTGCATAATGGGTCTGCAACTGACGACTATTTTGATAGTCGACTTGTGATAAACTGTCTTAACGATTAGTCGACAAATCGAGTTATGAAGCGTAGATCTATTAAGCATTGATTTTGCTTTTGACTCTTTAATTCAGCTTGAGATATGGCATGTGCTAACAAACAATAAAGAGCTTGGTGGTAGTTTTTAGCTGGAAGACTTTGGCTAAAATGATAGTTAAAGCTATTTAACTATTTAACAACCGAAAACTTTGTCTCTCTGTTGTTCGATAGCTAGAAACAGGCTAACTATCTTATTAAGGAGAGTCTGAGACCGCATCCTCCTAATGTATAACATGCCTGAGCTTTAAATCCTCCCGCATCATATACGTTCTGCCATAAAAAGCAAGGACCACTACGCAAAGTTATTTGAGCAAGTTATTTGTCACTCTGAAGTGTTTAAAGTGAAACATTCCCAGACTTTTGATGTTTTCACCAGCCTTGTTGTTACCAGTAGCCTCAGCCATTTTTCTCTCTCTGTTAATACAGGTCACCAGTCGCTCTGACTTGCGCATGTTCATTTCCGTTCGGAAAAACACAAGCGATGACCTTACTGTCGACAAATGAATTTGTCAGCAACAAATTCTATTATCCATTATTTTGGACAATGCCCATTATTGCACCTCTATTGCAGGATGTACGCTTACAATTGATAGTCAAATCAAGTCTGCTATATCTATGGAGCCAATTCACAACAGAAGTTATCTCAAGGCACCTTGCACATAGAGCATTCAGCGTTTGAAGAAAAAAAAAAAACAGCAAACACTTGCAACTGAACCTATTGGGAACCTCAAACAGAACTCTGCGGGGTAGCCGTCTGTCTCAACTGATTGATTGAACAAGAGATGCAGTAGATGGACATAGGGTTGAGAAAAAAACGGATAGAGGGGTTAGGCAAGGGATGACAAAACAATGTTTATGAAAAAAATAACAATACAGTGTACAGTGGCCCCTCCTTTTTCATATGGCCGGGGTTTAATATGAAGTTTGTCTGTTTAAGTACAAATGCAAATCCTTTTCAACCCATATTCAGTTGAATATGCTACAAAGACAACATATTTGATGTTCAAACTGATAAACATTTCTTTTTGGAATTAATCATTAACTTTAGAATTTGATGCCAGCAACACGTGACAAAGAAGTTGGGAAAGGTGGCAATAAATACTGATAACGTTGAGGAATGCTCATCAAACACTTATTTGGAACATCCCACAGGTGAACAGGCAAATTGGGAACAGGTGGGTGCCATGATTGGGTATACAAGTAGATTCCATGAAATGCTCAGTCATTCACAAACAAGGATGGAGCTAGGGTCACCACTTTGTCAACAAATACGTGAGCAAATTGTTGAACAGTTTAAGAAAAACCTTTCTCAACCAGCTATTGCAAAGAATTTAGGGATTTCACCATCTACGGTCAGTAATATCATCAAAGAGTTCAGAGAATCTGGAGAAATCACTGCACGTAAGCAGCTAAGCCCGTGATCTTCGATCCCTCAGGCTGTACTGCATCAACGAGCGACATCAGTGTGTAAAGGATATCACCACATGGGCTCAGGAACACTTCAGAAATCCACTGTCAGTAACTACAGTTGGTCGCTACATCTGTAAGTGCAAGTTAAAACTCTCCTATGCAAGGCAAAAACCGTTTATCAACAACACCCAGAAACGCCATCGGCTTTGCTGGGCCTGAGCTCATCTAAGATGGACTGATACAAAGTGGAAAAGTGTTCTGTGGTCTGACGAGTCCACATTTCAAATTGTTTTTGGAAACTGTGGACGTCGTGTGCTCCGGACCAAAGAGGAAAAGAATCATCCGGATTGTTATAGGCGCAAAGTTGAAAAGCCAGCATCTGTGATGGTATGGGGGTGTATTAGTGCCCAAGACATGGGTAACTTACACATTTGTGAAGGCGCCATTAATACTGAAAGGTACATACAGGTTTTGGAGCAACATATGTTGCCATCCAAGCAACGTTACCATGGACGCCCCTGCTTATTTCAGCAAGACAATGCCAAGCCACGTGTTACATCAACTTGGCTTCATAGTAAAAGAGTGCGGGTACTAGACTGGCCTGCCTGTAGTCCAGACCTGTCTCCCATTGAAAATGTGTGGCACATTATGAAGCCTAAAATACCACAACGGAGACCCCCGGACTGTTGAACAACTTAAGCTGTACATCAAGCAAGAATGGGAAAGAATTCCACCTGAGAAGCTTAAAAAATGTGTCTTCTCAGTTCCCAAACGTTTACTGAGTGTTGTTAAAAGGAAAGGCCATGTAACACAGTGGGCCATGTAACACAGTGGTGAACATGCCCTTTCCCAACTACTTTGGCACGTGTTGCAGCCATGAAATTCTAAGTTAATTATTATTTGCAAAAAAAAATAAAGTTTATTAGTTTGAACATCAAATATGTTGCCTTTGTAGTGCATTCAATTGAATATGGGTTGAAAAGGATTTGCAAATCATTGTATTCCGTTTATATTTACATCTAACACAATTTCCCAACTCATATGGAAACGGGGTTTGTACAATTAAACACACGTTGGTGGCTTAGCCTCTGTGCTGTTTTTTTTTTATACGGCTGAAAAACAAGCCACCTCAGAGCCAAATAAAGTTGTAGCATACAGCAATATTCCAAAGTCAACAACAGCCTCAGAGTCCATTTTACTAGAGTGTTACATAACACACTGCATTATGCAAGTAAGTCCATCAATCCATCCATCCATCTTTCTACGCTTATCCGGAGTCAAGTCGTGGTGGCAGCAGCCTAAGCAGAGAAGTCCAGACTTCCCTCTCCATGGCCACTTCGTCCAGTTCCTCCTGGGGGATCCCGAGGTGTTCCCAATCCATCTTGGCGACATAGTCTCTCCAACTTGTCATGGGTGTTATACTATACTGTAGTATAGACCCCTTTTACAGCCTATGCCATCAAACATATGCATGCACATTTTTCCCCTGGAAGTGAAGCACACTTCATTCACACGGCTTAAGACTGCAGATTATGTAACTATATACATCCAGTGACGTGTATGCTCGCACGTGTCTATACTCTGCTTTTCCACCAAATACTGAATGTGTATATACTGTATCTGGCCACCTACTTAGTCTTCCGTGCACTCGGTGATACCACACAGATATGGAAGACGGTTACAGTTCACCTAAATTCATTTATTAAAGTTGTTTTGGCAATCCTCTATTGCTAATCAACTTGGATTTTTTGAGAAACTATCTAACTTTGCCATATTTACAGGACCAAAATGCGTGTGCATCCACAACAACCACATTGCAAACAGTAAAAGGGTCTATTGAATTTAAGAAAGAACTCGTATCAAAGTTCAAAGGTGGCTGTGGTGTTTGTTGGCCTCTCCCTTCCTCTCTTCAATAAAAGCAGGGGACTCAAACTCACGGCCTGCGGGCCAATTCGCCCCCCGAGACGATATTTTGCGGCTCCCACCTTAATATGAAAGTTTCATGTGCAACCCACAATATTTATACGAATGGCTCTTTACAGTGTTGTGTGCGGAGCTGACCGAACCTACCAATCTCAGTGGGGTATATGACTCTCAGGGGCGGGACATTGACTGGGCTTGATGCAAGCAGAGAAACATTTCTCATTGACTGAAAGTTACGGAATCGTTGCTATGGAGAGTTGTGTTCTGTGCCTGGCTGGCTGTCTCGTTTCTATTGGGCACACACAGACATTGAACGGATTAATTAGATTACCGTACATTATTTCCTCTGGTTTTCTCATGGCTTTGGTTTTGAACTGACCCTTTAGAACCGATTGATAACGAAATCTGAGGTACTACTGTGTACCGATAATAGAAATAATGCTATGATAATAGTAAACATGATTTTATTGTTAACATTACTATTAAAGGGGCTGTTTGCAACGTGCTCAAAGTAAAATTGGTCAAATCAGTAAATACTAGGGGTGTAACGGTACACAAAAATTTCGGTTCGGTACGTACCTCGGTTTAGAGGTAACGGTTCGGTTAATTTTCGGTACAGTAAGAAAACAACAAAATATAAATTTTTTTGGTTATTTATTTACCAAATTTGTAAACAATGGCATAACATACATATACACACAGGGTCCATTGCCAGGGTTAATGTGGTCAGCATATATAAAATAAAAACTAAATAAGATAAGGCTCAGAATGGTTTCTTAACAAAACCTTTCTACATATAAAGTGCTTTTTTTGATTGATTGATTGAGACTTTAATTAGTAGATTGCACAGTACAGTAGATATTCCGTACAATTGACCACTAAATGGTAATACCCCGATAAGTTTTTCAACTTGTTTAAGTCGGGGTCCACGTTAATCAACATTAAACTGCCTCAAGTTGTTGCTCAGATTAAATAAAATGACAAAACTTTTCTTCGACATATAAAAAGTGCAACATTAAACAGTTTCAAGTCAGCTCAGCCTCAGATTAACTTTTTTTCTTCCCCCCCAGCCTGGCTAACTTGGCAGTAAGAGGATATATGGGCTCATTGTTCTTCCACCATAGGAGTGGGTCAAAATCTAGTTTTTAATGCAATATGGACTTATATCTGCTGCTATAAAAACATTTGTTATTGCTTTAGCCCTGCCTGACTCGCCGAGGAGAGGCTGCTTGAATGCGGTGGTGACGCTTCAAATGGGTTAGCATGTGTTATGAGAGTAGCGTATGTGTGTGTGTGTGGCCCTTTAATATGTGACAGCATGTGTGGTCAGTGTGTGGGCGAGCGAGGTGAGGGAGCGGTAGAATGAGTGCGGGGAGTGGCTAGTGTTTTGTTGGATTGGCTGTGTGCAAGACCTCAATAAAGCCACGATTTGCAGCTGTGGAGACCCACTGCCAGGTAGAGTGAAGGGTGTTGCCCCCGAGAATACATCGGCCCTGGAGGAGTGTCTCCCCTGCACTCCTCGACTACGGTCTGGGAGCCGTAAGCAGGAAAGGTGCAACACATGTTTGACGTGTTGTCAGAAGCAGCTGCTGAACAATGTCGGCAAACCTCCGTCCTCCATTGTTGTATCGCGCAGCCAAGTGTTCCCAAACGGGAGATCTTAACGAGGCAGGAGGGTCTTCCAGCTCTGGCTTTTACATGTTGTCCTAGCCCGGTCGCTGCTAGTATGCGTACTTGTTCGGTACACCTCCGAACCGAACCGAAACCCCCATACCGAAACGGTTCAATACAAATACACGTACCGTTACACCCCTAGTAAATACTGTATAGCACCACAGTATGTTACCATTAGTGATTTAACTGAACATATATATATTTTTAAATGTATATATTTTTCACAATTACAAATTATATTGAATTGAAATTGCCGGCCCCAGAGGGAAGTCTGGTGTTCAGGTTGTCACTCGCAGGCATACACAAAAGCAGTCCCCGGAGAAGCAACTAACAATTTGTAGTCATATTGTTTCGATAGGTTATACATTCAATGATAGCTAATGTCAATAGCTAAACTTGGCCAAAACGCTATCATTAGCTGACGACAAACATAGCTAATGCATGCCAGTGTGTCTTACCTGGGGTGTAGTTTACATGCTCAAAGCCAAAAGACGATGGGATAAATTTTCTTACAACACCTTTGAAAGTTAGCGTCCTTTAGGCAGTCGCCTAAGGTTGCAAACAGCCCCTTTAATGGTACTACCAGTGTTGGTCATCTTACCTTAAAAAAGTAATTAGTTATAGTTACAAATTACTTCTACCAAAAAGTAACTGAGTTAGTAACTCATGTTAGTAACTCATTTACCTCATTGTCAGAGTAACTAGTTAGTCAGCAAAGTAACTGAGACGTTATTTTTCATTTAGTTATTTTTCATTTTGTTTTTTTTTATGCTGTTACATTTGATAACATATTTAATGTCAAAGATATTTATATTAACCGATCGAAGAATAAAAACACTATATACAGTATTTTAGAACATTTATCTGAACTTAATAGATTGCATTGTGCCATATGATATGCATAAAAAATTCAAATGTATTAAAATAATATTCCTTAAAGTAACAACATTAAATATTGAAAGTACAAAGCACAATACCGTACCAAAAACTAAACTTAAATAAAGAAACACAGAAGAGCATTTGGCTTTTAAGTCGCGCAATTCTCTGCACTTGTATACCAAAATAGTCAGAAATGTGAAGGGGGCAACACACTGTTCCATCATGCTCTAGCACTTTATTTTTATGCTAATACTGTACTAACATTGCTGCCTTCTTCATTGAATTTGGTCATTATCTACAGCAGTGGTCCCCAACCTTTTTAGCACCACGGACCGGTTTAATGTAGGCATTATTTTCAGGGACTTGTGCCAGATAAACACAGCAAAAATAAATGCATGAACAATACAACTCACCATAACGCTGAATTAGTGGAAGCCCTGGGCTTGTTTCTTTGCAATAAGACAATAGGACTGCAGATGGAAATCAGCCTTTGGCTACAATCTGTCACATTTATATTGTATATGTTCATTAATGTGCATTGTATCATGTCACAAAGTTATAACAAATGGCAACTTCCTATGAGGAGTTTTATTGTACAAGCTTATTGGTGTGTCTAGTGGGACAGATGAAAATTAAGTTGGCGAAAATGTAGTTGTTTATAAATTATTTAATGTTTTTCTGCGGCCCGGTAGCAAATGCGTCACGAACCGGCACCGGTCCCCGGACCGGTGGTTGGGGATCACTGATCTACAGTATGTGTCCAACTGCAAACTGGACAAGTGGACTGCACTTTGTCAGCTATATCCTTCATTCACATTTTATCAACCATCACAACATTTATCTTAAAGGCCTACTGAAACCCACTACTACCGACCACGCAGTCTGATAGTTTATATATCAATGATGAAATCTTAACATTGCAACACATGCCAATACGGCCGGGTTAGCTTACTAAAGTGCAATTTTAAATTTCGCGCGAAATATCCTGCTGAAAACGTCTCGGTATGATGACGTCAGCGCGTGACGTCACGGATTGTGGAGGACATTTTGGGACAGCATGGTGGCCAGCTATTAAGTCGTCTGTTTTCATCGCAAAATTCCACAGTATTCTGGACATCTGTGTTGGTGAATCTTTTGCAATTTGTTCAATGAACAATGGAGACAGCAAAGAAGAAAGCTGTAGGTGGGAAACGGTGTATTGCGGCCGACTGCAGCAACACAAACACAGCCGGTGTTTCATTGTTTACATTCCCGGAAGATGACAGTCAAGCTTTACCATTGGCCTGTGGAGAACTGGGACAACAGAGACTCTTACCAGGAGGACTTTGAGTTGGATGCGCAGACACGGTACCGTGAGTACGCATGCAGCTGCGGCTTCCAAACATTTGATTGCTTGCCCGTACGTGCGTGCCGCTATGTGCATGTCACGTACGTAACTTTGGGGACTTTGGGGAAATATATGTGCTGTATGAACTTTGGGGAGGTGAACGGTACTTTGGGCTGTGGGATTGAGTGTGTTGTGCAGGTGTTTGAGTTGTATTGGCGGGTTGTATGGACGGGACAGGGGAGGTGTTTGTTATGCGGTATTCATTTGTGGCATATTAAATATAAGCCTAGTTGTGTTGTGGCTAATAGAGTATATATATGTCTTGTGTTTATTTACTGTTTTAGTCATTCCCAGCTGAATATCAGGTCCCACCCGCCTCTCACAGCATCTTCCCTATCTGAATCGCTCCCACTGCCCTCTAGTCGTTCACTCTCACTTTCCTCATCCACGAATCTTTCATCCTCGCTCAAATTAATGGGGATATCGTCGCTTTCTTGGTCCGAATCGCTCTCGCTGCTGGTGGCCATGATTGTAAACAATGTGCAGATGTGAGGAGCTCCACAACCGGTGACGTCACGCTACTCGTCTGCTACTTCCGGTACAGGCAAGGCTTTTTTATCAGCGACCAAAAGTTGCAAACTTTATCGTCGATGTTCTCTACTAAATCCTTTCAGCAAAAATATGGCAATATCGTGAAATGATCAAGTATGACACATAGAATGGACCTGCTATCCCCGTTTAAATAAGAAAATCGCATTTCAGTAGGCCTTTAACCTAATGGCATACTTCTTAAATTGAATTAAATTTTAAGTATGACTTCACACACAATAGTCAATATTTACAAAACAGAAAAATACAGTGATCTTATGAATAATACAAAAATATTCTTCTCAAACTAGTTCATCATCAGGTCAGCTGTATCATGTCTCAAAGTTTCTGTATTCTCCACTTATTTACACGGAGAAGTGTAAACAGTATTGTTATGCTACGCCTCTGGCTTAGCAGGTGTGTATGTGTGTTTTGAAACGGAATTACAAAGCATGCCTTTATCATAAATTGTTTATGAGTGCGGTAGAAGAAGCAAATACACATAGCTAACTTACAGTTGTGTAGATGTCACGATCGATGGCTCGCCTGCTGCAGGTGGCATCATATAGCGTCAAAAATAAAAAGTTTCTACTTCACTGTTCACATATTGCGACATGGAACAATTATACATTTTTGTTTTGGCGCTGCTGGAGAGAATTTCAACCTCCTCATCTGACAAAGAGAAGCATCTGATTGGCTCTACTTTGTTGCTAACTCCCACCAGTCTCTCATATTTGATGCTAATGGACAACTGTGATTGAATATATTTCGAATTTGTCCCACCCATCTAGAAGATTAAATAAAATATGATGTGATTTTGTTCATGTCAACAATTTTTGTCGACAGTGGTTGAGGGAAGATATGTTTGTGTCCGTGTGAGCGCTGACAGCTGGGGGACAGCGATGAGGGAAGATTATATTTGTGTATCTTGTCCATTTTTCAGCAGATTTGTCCGTTACTGCCGATAATTTTGTCATCATCACCCTTGTTCTCTGATGTGTGGCCGAATCCTCACACTGTGCGCTTCATTCAACCAAACTGTAGTAACGCGCCACTTCACATTCTCAGTAACGGCAACGACATTGCAACGATGGGAACGGTAGTTAATTAAATTATCGTTACTGGAAAAAATAACACCGGTAGTAATGCCGTTATACGTTAACGCTGTTATTACCAACATTGGGTACTACTACTACTACTACTAAAAGTAAATATATCAAATGTAATGCCATTGTTATTGGCTGCAACTCTGGAAGGTCTTACATTGTGGGAAGAGATAGAGAGCTAACAGGTTAGTAACATATGTACTTGTGCTGCATGGATGGGAGTAGAACAGTACACAGCAATTTCTGTATTGATAGCAGTAACTGATATTGTTATAGGTCAATCAAGAACAACAACTTGCCAACAACAGGACTATTGCTAGTTTGGGAGCAGTAATAACTGCAGCATTCCGATTGGACTACGGACTAAAGAATGGCTTAAGTTGCAAAGAGGAGGGTGAACTCTCGTACTGCTGTTCTTCTTCAGTTATGGTGTGGCATAATAGAAACACCAAGTGATGATAGGCTTTCAATTTTATGAGTTCCCCGGGATCCACAGGTGGTGATTCGAGTTGGTCTCTGGAAAATTCAATGGGTCAATGGGTTAAAAAATATATTCAATAATATTTATTATACTCTTCGTTTTCTTAAATTGTGGTGTTAACCCTGAGACTGGGAGGTTGTGAGTTCAAAGTCATACCAAAGACTACAAAAAATGGGACCCATTGTCTTCCTGCTTGGCACTCTGCATCAAGGGTTGGAATTGGGGGTTAAATCACCAAATGATTCCCGAGCGCGGCTGAAAAGAAACAAATATAATTTCAAATGTAAAATGTTTATTGCAAAACAACAGTGGCATATCAAACAAAATTTTACTAAAATAGACTTTTGGAGCAACATAAATAACACCAAAATAATACATTTCTGTTTTAAAGCTGCATGTATCTGCCATACTGGACAGCAGTTCCGTGGCTGTGTACCGTGAACTGCAAGCTTTTTTCTGCAGAGGTATGACATCTAGGACACCACCGTTTGTCAGAAGGTCGTGTGATGATTCAAACTTGGAGGGGGGGAACCCCTTCTGGGCCATCATGTGAGTACTTTTTAACAGCACTGGTGCTGCTTTCCTCTGCTGACTGTCCATCTTCACCTGGCTTTGTTCCAAATCTTTTTGGTGGATTTGTTTGATCCGTGCAGAGATCTGCCTGCTTTGTTTTAAGTGGTGTAAATGTCGCAGTACATGAAATTGTCATCTGTAGCCATCTGTATGTGGTAAGCCACTTCTTGAGAAAAGAGGAAGATGTAGAAGGTTGAGGCACTTCTTTTGCATTGCTCAATAGAGGATGAGATCAAAGTACATGCAGGCAATCAGTACGTGTCCATGCACTAAATGAATCCGATTCCTAAATAATTTAGCTCTAAATAAGCCTCCTACATCCCATGGGAATACCTTAATCCGATCGTGTTCGGTTTTTGAAAAGTCGGACTAACACACCTGGATTATGCGATTGGAAACCAGATCTCTCGCGGGCGGTGTGTGCGGCCGGAGAGGATCCTTCGTATTGCGCATGCACCAGTCTCAACGCACGGGATACAACCCAGAAGCAGATACCATTCAGTCAAAACGCAGCAACAATTGTAATGAAAAGGATAATGTTTATTTGTTGAACAAATTAAAAGAACAGAACATTTTGAAGTGCACAGATAATGCAGAGATTTATTTTAGAAGGTAGCTAAGGAAATGTAAAATGCCGGCTTACTTCGGACTCCCGAAGGAAATAGGAATGAGATGAAAGATAATGAAGCAGGTATATTAAAGGCGAATAATAAAGCGTACACAACCTCTTCACGCTGCAAACTGATTAACAATAACTGTATTCCACACAACTGGCAAGATAGTCCAGAACAATAGCAACCTTACTCTGGATATCAGTTGTTGCACATACAGTCTTTTGCTTTGGATTTAAAACTCATTCCATCAATCCACACAGCCCTATGAATGAACTTAGAGACATTCAAAAGTTTTGTTTCCATGATTTTCATTTGAAAATTTCTCAAAAAAACCCCTCTTCCTCCTTCTTTCCTCTTGTGTTGGACCTGCATCCGCTCCGATACATTCTTGGTAGCAGCATCATGTTTGTAGCGCCATCCATGATCATTTCTTAATGCTGTCTGCTATTTAACATCAGCATAGCCATTACAGACGTAATATTTGTCATCTGTGCCGATATTACAGCAGACATCACTAAAAACAAGTTGTAAGGATCCGGATGTGGCTAGTGTGACATCATAGGTCAACCGGAAAATATATAAATGTATCCGCGCTAAAATTAAAAAGGCACCTTTCAGTGTACAGGAGCACATGGCGTATGGCCAATAGTCGCATCAGAGAAAGTGCATGGACACTTGGACTTCACACGTAGGTGTGAAAATACAGAAAAAACAAACTATTTGAGATATCAGACTAATTTTGTGCATGGAAACGTAGTGAATGTTGAGGTACAATGCTCTCTCAATTATTGCGGAAGTTACGTTCCAGACTTCCTTATTTATGTAGCCAACTAAAGATTTTTGTGATTTTGGGATCTTGTATAGGCAGCTAGTAGATAGTAGCTTGTACACTGCAAAAAGTCAGTGTTCAAAAACAAGGGAAAAAAATACAAAAATGAGGGGTTTTTATTTGAACTAAGCAAAATTATCTGCCAATAGAACAAGAAAATTTGGCTTGTCAAGACTTTCCAAAACAAGTAAAATGAGCTAACCTCAATGAACCCAAAAATACCTTAAAATAAGTATATTCTCACTAATAACAAGTGCACTTTTCTTGGTAGAAAAAAAAAGGGAGACCTTTTTGCTCAATATGTTGAAAAATATTCTTAAATTAAGTAAATGCTAGTGCCATTATCTTCACATAATGATATGCGCTCTGCATCATGATTTTTTTTCATGCTTAAAGTAAGAAATTATTACTTTAAAAAAAGAGTTTTATACTTGTGAGTGTTAATGACACAGCTTTGCATCAGTTGATATTCTAGCTTCAAGCATGTTTTACTCAATATAGGTCATAACATCTCAGCAACAAGCTGTAATATCTTACTGAGATAATTTAGGACCAAAACCCTTAAAACAAGTAAAACACTCTAACATAAAATCTGTTTAGTGAGAAGAATGATCTTATCAGACAGAAAATAAGCAAATATCACCCTTATTTGAGATATTTAATCTTTCTTAGATTTCAGTTTTTGCAGTGTAGCTATGCTACCTTCTTCTAGCGAACAATGAAGAAGTTCACCATTTCTTCAATGGTAACCAAGTTCTTCTGTGGCTTGGCCTCTGTGTCAAAAGCTTTAGAAGGTGCAGAATGTGTAACGACGTGGTCGCATCGTGATGCGGGTGTGTTCTCCCAGGGATGCAGACGGCTTCGGACACAGCTTGCAGGTAGGAATATGATTTATTTAACATATAAATCATACGATGAATAAACAAAAGACATACACGTAGCACAAAAGGCAAAACAAAAGGGCTAGCGTGGGAGCTAGTAAACCAAAATAGCCTAGTGTGAAAACTAGCAGCTAAGGAACATGAAATAAACGTCGTCATCAGTTGTGTGGGAACAAACTAGGAAGCCAGACCGAGTGAGGCCAGGGCAAAGACTAAATAGCCTTCTGATTAGCGCCCGGGCAACAGGTGCGCGTCCCGGACACTAACTAGAGGCAGGTGTATACAATCTGCCGTCATGGCAACAGAAACAAACGAAACTCAAGGTGCTGATGGAAAAAAAAATTCTTGCTCAATGACGTCATCGGGAGTGGGCGGAGTTGCCTCTTCGGGGGGCGCCATGATGTCATTGTTGTAGCTGTCCATGTGACTGACAGCCCAATCGGAAAACTGTTTGGCGAAGTGGTCGATGGGGTTGCCAAACATCTGAGGAGGGGGAGCTTGAGCTGCATGTAGCTTGCTTCGGTCCGGGGGAGGAGTTTGCAGGAGCGGCGCGTCTTGGCGGCGAGGGAAAGACCTTCTGGCCGGCTTCCGTCTTTGACGGCGCGCCCGGTACTGCGGTGTAGCGGCGATGTCTTCCGACCAGAGGGAGTCGATGGGGATAAGAGAGCCTCCAGCTCCCCACATGAGATTCGACCTCTCCTCCGTCGAATAGCGAAGCGTCTCGGCTTCCATCGCCAGCAACACCATGAGCGTACCTTCGTCCCACTCCTCGTTAGCCGATGCGGGAGAATTGTCTTCTGCTGGCTTCCTACTGAAACGACGTGGTCGCATCGTGATGCGGGTGTGTTCTCCCAGGGATGCAGACGGCTTCGGACACAGCTTGCAGGTAGGAATATGATTTATTTAACATATAAATCATACGATGAATAAACAAAAGACATACGCGTAGCACAAAAGGCAAAACAAAAGGGCTAGCGTGGGAGCTAGTAAACCAAAATAGCCTAGCGTGAAAACTAGCAGCTAAGGAACATGAAATAAACGTCGTCATCAGTTGTGTGGGAACAAACTAGGAAGCCAGACCGAGTGAGGCCAGGGCAAAGACTAAATAGCCCTCTGATTAGCGCCCGGGCAACAGGTGCGCGTCTCGGACACTAACTAGAGGCAGGTGTATACAATCTGCCGTCATGGCAACAGAAACAAACGAAACTCAAGGTGCTGAAAACACATGTGACTCAAACATAAACAAACTATGATCCGGGCAGCGGATCGTAACAGAATGTTTAGACAACACCATAGGAATTAAAATAAATTCAAACACTATGGATCAAACACACAAAGAAGAGCTTTAGTACACAGAGCTGAAGCAAAAAGGAGGCTTTAACATTGCAATAATTAATAAAATAACATACTTTAACATAGTATGGTATGCTCTTTATTGTCATTGCACAAGTATGAGGAAAACAGGCTCACACAGACGTGAATTCAATCAGTTTTCAATGATTCTTTCCTGACTCTTTGACGTCGATGGTTGCGCCCCCCAATGACCAGCGAGTGAGTGTCAGTGAATCATTGTTCAATGACGAACGATGATTCAATGGGACCCGTCATTCACTTCTTAGTTCATTCACTCTGTATCTGTGATTCAGTGAGTAATTGTCAAGCTTTTCAGCAGCACCCGCCAATCTGTGACACAGCGAGTCATTCAGCTTGGGCAGGAAGTGGAAAGAAGAGTTGATTTGAGGCAAGAAACATATTTTTTGCTGTTTTTATGGAGCTAATACATTTATACAAATGCAGTTAGACTAACAGGGGCATAATTAAATACATATTACTTTATTTTCTTAATTTAGCAAGCATAGCAGGGGTGAGTCATTGACCGAGTTAATGGCGACAAGAAACCGTGAGGGCCGATTCAGTAAAAAACGATTTGTACGTGATTCACACTCCACTAGTTGCAGCTAAACTAGCATTTCTGTGTACAGGTGATCACGTCTGCGCTGAGTAGATGTGCAAACGGTTGAAACAGAGCCCGTCTGGTCTGGTTTCTTTTGCTGGTACAGTAACTTTGATTTTTAGACACGAGTTGTTAACAATGTATCGTTTTTCATGTAAAAAATTATGCCCGCCCCAATTTGCATGGATAGTGAGTTAACTGCGTCCTTTCAGATTTTAATCCGCCAGGGACACAGGATGAACATCACTAAACAACTTAATTGTCTAGGTGGAGGTAGTGTTAAGATTCCAACAACTATTGACGTTTTTGCTCATGACTATTTATATTCTAAAAAAAAAGTCAGTACTGATGAAGATGACTATTTGTCATCTCTGTACATACCGAGCCATCAGGGCATCATTAGCGCATGCTGTGCCTCATTGTTTTGGACACTTTCTTAACACCAAGCAGCCGTTTTCTTTTATCCCAGCTGCTGAAAGATGAAGCTACTGTAATCAAAGAAGACAAGAATCAGTGCCAGCTTTTTCGGCATGGACTGGTACCTGCTTTGATGTCATTACATTTTTTTTTTTGGGGTGTACAGCAGCCGACGTTGAGTGCCAAAGAGCAACTATTGTCGCCAACTGTCTGACAGGCGGATTTTCATCAGCGTGACATCACTCTGCTACTTGATTACTTTCCATGGACTCATCCAGGCTTTTTTTTCTCCCCACAGAAATCTTAAATCATCATTGCTGCCTTTGTCTCAACATCTGAGACACACATTAGCATGTTTTGCGTACTCAGAATATTTATAGTCACAGTTGGGTACTAAGTTGGCCTTAATGTTAGGGATTGCCGGTCTGTAATGATGCATTTCTGAGAGCAAAAATTCTCTTTTAAAATGATTGTTCAATGCATTGTACTTTGTGTTACTTGAAAAGCTGGTTATTATTAGGCAACATAAAAAGACAAATAAAATCAGAAGAAGAAAACAGTTTTTCACACGGCAATCTTTTTGTGCCGTCGTTCCCTTCCTTTGATTTTCTCTCCACAGGGGAGTGAGCTGTGATAAATTACAAGGCAGTATCTGAAGTGTTTGTTTTTGGAGGAAACTGCAGTGTGGGGTGGATATTTATAACCAAGCTCTTGCCTCAACCATGTGTCTGCTTCACAGGATCACTATCTATCTTCCTACCTGGGCCTCAACTGGCCACATCATAAGACTCCTCTCTCGATGCTCAAAGCATTAAGAGATGTCTGAAGTCCCCTGACCAACCCCTGACTGACGATCAGTGTAAGGCTTTTCCAAAGTAAACATTTTCAAGGGATTAGACAGCATGTTTGTTTGTCCTCAGCTAAGAGGATGTTGAATAAGACTTTCAAAAGGTTGACGTGGAATAGTCGGTGCATGATTGATGTCACTGCCAGCTCTTTGATGTATCCTCTCACAAACCACCACTCAGTTTGATAGTCATCATGTAATCTAATTAGAAACACTGATTTAGAGGTATAATAAAGTTATTTGCACCAACGTTTTTCAGAGCCAACGCCACTTCCTTCAAAAAGCCACCTAAGCTGTTGATTCTGGGCAATTTCCCGCAAAAATCGTTGCATTTTGTGGTCACCTTGGCTTGGCCAGTGGAAACATTTATTCAGAACAAGGTAACCTATCTGTTTTGAAATGTGCTCCCCTTTCTCCGCTGGCAGGAAGTAAGTGGTCGTTTTGTGGGTGGAAGAAAGCATTACTTAGGTTTTACTCACTGACATTTCGAGTGTGTGAAGAGTCGTCATCGGAACGCATCATCTTGTTTTTGGGTTGACTAATGAACATATTGCTACCAGCACTTCTTGCTTTTGTGGTTTTGATCTGGTTATAATTTGCATTGCTTTATCGCTACTTGCTACCCATCACAAAGAGTTAGGAAGTATATTTGTCTTGTCAATGCTCGTGTTCATGGCTTTTAATGCTGTTGCTCCATATTTGTCCTTAAAAACTGTGTTTTGGGTATGATGCCAGGAGAAACCGATCAGTCCATGGGTATGTTTCTCTTCTTGCGGCTTTCTGGAAATATTCTCTTAAAGACTCAGATTGGGTAAATTGTCCTGATAGTTAAAGGATGTAACACCACCTATGGCTTTAGCAGTTGCCTTTGCCCTTTTTCCACTGCACTGCGCTCAGCTTGCCTGGGTTCTATTTGCTATTGTAATTGTCAAAAACAAGTGCGACAATGAATTATTTTCAGTTCCTTCTCAGTCAAGATTCCAAAACTTGGTGATGTTCACCACTGCTTGTCACTTATTTAGTGGTTAAGTTAAATCATCAGACAATAAACATTACATATACAGCAAGAAAGGACATATTAACATTTGCTTACAGTGTTGCTGTGCTGGAGGTAGGGAGTATCCACAGTCTCCAATTTGCTGCAACAGTGCAAATTCTCCTTTCGAACAATGAGTAAACACTCATTCTCCCCTATTGTTTGTTAGCTTGCCTTGTTCTGACTGATGTGTTTAATTTGCAGTTTCCGCTATACAATTTGGAAGCTGAAGACCAAATGCCCCAAATTGAGGCGAGCAGAATTGAACCAAGCCAATTAAGAGTTTGTTTGAACTGTTAGTTTTAGGCTTTGTCTTGTTTTCTCTCTATGGATATGATGTTGCTGTCAAGATAAAAACCCTGAAAGAATGAACCCAAATTCCATCAACGTGAGTACCCTCACATCTGGAAGACAGGTGTAGTCCCAATTTTCCCATGTCAGAACTTTCTCCTTAATTTACCCATTTAAGAGCCTCGCAAAAGTTGGAGCGAAGCATCCGCGTGCCTCTGGATTTGATACGCAAGAGGTTTAAAAGCGGAAAAAAAAACAAGCCGAAGTGAAATCAGGTAAAGGAAAGGACAACTGCTGCATGTCTGAAGCGTAGCTGGTTATCTGGCTTTTGAAATCGGATGAAGATCGGCTGCGGCCCTGAAGTCATTACATCTTCAAAGCTAATTAACACATGGCTTTTGTTTTGGCTCTAGATTATGAAGGTACAGATGCTGGTGGGAGTTGTAGGGAAAAGGGGCGTGGGGGAGGACAGACACCAAGAGCAAGGTGTGCTTGGATGTGCTTTCATGTCAGGAGGAAGTGCTTGACTCTTGACCCCACCTCTTGAGCTCAAAACCATGCTGTCAACACTATGTCCTCAAGTGCCACATAAAGATTAACACTTGGTAAGAGGCACGGGGCTTTCAGAGCCCTGTTTGATGAGCAATAGGAGCAGCCACTGCTCCCAAAACTTCCTTCTAAGAAGATTTATAGGAGCAACATATTTATACATATTTATTTTAAACCGAGGTCTTATGCTCAAAACTGCAGCATCAGTAGCTAAGCCAGCCTCACGTACAGTAGTAGCCGCAAGTTTGTTTGTCTTCTCCTTGTGAGGTACAAGGTGCTTACTATGTCATCCAAAGGAAAAAGACCACCAATTTCCATATGGCACAGGGGTGTGCCAACACATGAAGACTAGTCCAAAGGGCTACAGCAACTTTTAATTCTTGATTCTCCCAGCAAGTTCTACTTCATAATAGACAGTATGATTTGTTTATTCCCCAAACAATTTTCCAGGTGGGATTGAGGTGTCTGTCATAAAATGTGTGTTTGTTTCTGTGTAAAAACTAAAACTGCAATGCGTCTTAGCAGAAGATCGAACAGAACTAATTATGGTAAATTGTCAATCAGTGTTGGGAACGGGGCATACTCCAGCTAACGTAAAACAAAGATTTGAGATGACAATATATGGTAAGGCTTTGTATGAATGCCTATACTGCATGTTTAGGCATTTACATTACTGACTTGTTATAAATAAAGTTGATTTGATTTGGGTAAGATAACAATTTGATTCCTGAACCACTGCTCACAAAATGGTGAAATTGTGTCAAAGCATGCAGCCCTACTGTGTGCCCTGTGTTGTTATTTAAAAAAAAAATACACCACATTGTGGCGCTCTCATTGAACATCTTAAATTGGGTTGACTTGTACTTTGTCATACAGCTCAATGTTCTACTTAACAACTATGCAAAATCTTATTGGCTCAGTTCTGTTGGTTTCATGTGTTCATGTGTATGTTGGGTTGGACAGAATCATATTTACGATGTTTAAGTTGCGTGTTGTCTATTAATGAAATAATTGAAAAGTTAAAATATCAAGAACTTCCAAACTCTTATTTCCCTTTGCAATATTTGTAATAATTTCCATTGGTCAGATTAATATTAAGAAATGTATCTGAACTCAAATTATAGTTAATTAGGAAGAAAAATATCAGTTGACATTATCCAATTCCCTACAAAAGATGTACCGTATTTTTCAGATTATAAGTCGCTCCGGAGTATACGTCGCCGAAAATGCATAATAAAGAAGGAAAAAAACATATACGTCGCACTCGAGTATAAGTCGCATTTTTGGGGTTTATTTATTTGATAAAATCCAACACCAAGAATAGACATTTGAAAGGCAAGTTAAAATAAATAAAGAATAGTGAACAACAGGCTGAATAAGTGTACGTTATATGACGCATAAATAACCAACTGAGAACGTGCCTGGTATGTTAACGTAACATATTATGGTAAGAGTCATTCAAATAACTATAACATATAGAACATGCTATACGTTTACCAAGCAATCTGTCACTCCTATTCGCTAAATCTGATGAAATCTTCTTCCTTGGTGTCGCTTCTAAACAACTCTGCCAACTCTGCCAACTCCAAAGGTATGCACCGCTTCCTCTTACTGTTTTCTGCTGCATATATCACTACGTCCAGCTTGTAATCTGCAGTATATGATTTCTTTTTCGGTGCCATTTTTGTTTCACCCTTCTCAGTTTTTATAAGTTACCGCCAAAGTTGAAATGATACATTTTTATAGCTACGGACATAGTAGCAGGTAGCATCCCATGACCCACAATGCACTTCTGCCATGACGCACAATGCACTTCTGCCATGACCCGCCCCCGCCAAATTTTTATTGGTTGACGTGTGTGTGATGATTGCTGACGTGTGTGTGTGACGATTGCTGACATTCGCCTCGTCTCTTACGGGAATGAGATGAATAATATTATTTGATATTTTACGGTAATGTGTTCATAATTTCACACATAAGTCGCTCCGGAGTATAAGTCGCACCTCTGGCCAAACTATGAAAAAAATTGTGATTTATAATCCAAAAAATACGGTATATATATTTTGGTGTCTAAATTTAGGGCAAACGCGTGAGCTGTTAAAATTATTTTCTTCCCACAAAATGATGTATAAATATTTATATACATTAATATCGGTGATCGTGATCAGTTGTAATGATCGGTATCTGTAATTTCCATTATTGTATTTCCCCTTCCGACCATACCTGTCAACATGGCCGTAACTACCATTGAGGACCCTGAGGTCATATGCTCAGTATTTTTTTAGATGACAAAAGGATGATGATATGACTGACTGCAAATATTCTTTGTGTATGACATCACGTGCCCATCCCCATGCGTAGATCATTCTCTCTCAATATGCGATCTTTGGTCATGTACAGCCCGTTACAACTACAACAAGGTACCGCAAAGAAGTCCACTTTTACTTTAAACATTATCCCATCCGAAATGTACGGTCAACGTAAGTTTAACATCATTTTGGGTGAAAAAGCACATTAAAATATAAATTATTGACTGACAAGAAGCTTTATATAATATTTAAAAAATGTCCTCAACACTTCCGGTGGCACTGTGGCGGACGTCATTAGTACTTGCAGTGCAAAGCAGAAGGTCTTGCCGTGGTTGAAAATTTGGTATGTTTTTAAAAATGTATGTTTTAATGATGTTAAAGTTGTTTAATATACTAAACTTCAGGATATTATTAAAAAAGTGGACTGTTACAAAATCATGCTGATTATCAACTATGATAGATGATTGATAGATAGTTATGGCTCAATTAAAGCTTTTGTTATTCTGGAAATGCATTGTGTTGCTCTAGGTAATACAATTTATATGGTGCTGGCGACTTGTCCAGAGTGTACACCGCCTTCCGCCGGAATGCAGCTGAGATAGGCTCCAGCACCCCCCGCAACCCCAAAAGGGACAAGCGGTAGAAAATGGATGGATGGATGGATGGTGCTGGGATACCCATGATTTCAGCCTTGATTTGATTTCAATGTTCCTCTTGGACAACCGGTTTTTGACCTCTGTATTCGTCAAATCCTAGTTACGGCCCTGCCTGTCAACATTTGCATTTAAAATGATAGGACAATTCATAGGGAAATGGGTACTGTAATTATAATGTATTGCCACTTTTTTTTTTTTTATCACAAATCAAATAAAAAGTAAATAATGAAAAGCAGTTTGCAGGTCTAATATGAGGCTTCCCAGTGAGTAACAATGCAATATTGCATAAATATAAATAAAAACAATTCTGAGCTCCTTCAAAGCGCTTCAGTTTTCAAGCTAACTCACAGCATGAGGCTGTGTGAGCAGCTGTCTGCTCTTTTTTGAGTAAAGATAATAAGTCTAGTTTGGATTTTTGGCAGGAATGTCTCTTCCATCGTCTTTATGTCCATCCATCTTTCCCGACCTGTGCAAAGCTGGCCCCTTATGTCATTGCAAATAGTAAAATACCGCTGCCATGTATTTTTGCCATGTTCGTGCCATAAACAATTTTTGTTTGTGCTGTTGCGGTTTTTAAGTAGCTCTAAAATAAATTTTTTGACCACTGATGTCACACAGTTCTGCCACCTTGTGAAAATCTCACCAAACGTATCCCATTTGTGCTGATTTGTGCTGTCAAAAAACATTTGTTGAATTGATACTTGAGTATTAAACCGCACACCACTACAAGTGTGAATAATAATCAAATGTTAACATCCATCCATTTTCTTCTGCTTCTCCGAGGTCGAGTCGCAGGGGCAGGGGCCTAAGCAGAGAAGCCCAGACTTCCCTCTTACCAGCCACTTTGCCCAGCTCCTCTCGGGGCATAGTCATAGACATAGTCTTCCCAACGTGTCCTGGGTCTTCCCCTTGGCCTCCTACCGGTTCGACGTGCCCTAAACACCTCCCGAGGGAGGCATTCGGGTGGCATCCTGACCAGATGCCCGAACCACCTCATATGGCTCCTTTCGATGTGGAGGAGCAGTGGCTTTACTCTTGAGCTCCTCCCGGATGACAGAGCTTCTCACCCTATCTCTAAGAGAGAGCCCCACCACCCGATGGAGGAAACTCATGTTCGCCGCTTGTACCCGTGATCTTGTTCTTTCGGTCATAACCCAAAGCTCATGACCATAGGTGAGGATGGGAACGTAGATCAACCAGTAAATTGAGAGCTTTGCCTTCCAGCTCAGCTCCATCTTCACCACAACGGATCGATACAGCGTCCACATTACTGAAGACACCGCACTGATCCTGTCGACCTCACGATCCACTCTTCCCTCACTCGTGAACAAGACTCCGAGGTACTTGAACTCCTCCACTTGGGTCAAGATCTCTTCCCCAACCCGGAGATGGCACTCCACCCTTTTCCGGGCGAGAACCATGGACTTGGACTTGGAGGTGTTAATAACAGTGAAACCATAATAACGCAAAAGTTTATTTGACAGCACACGTTTTGGGACATGCTTGGAAAGATTTGGACAAGGTGAGGGGGCTGCATGTGAATAATAAAACGTTAAAAAACGTTAAAACCCTTATAGCCCACATTTTTTGGACAGTACAAATGTATAGGGCAAGTTTTTAGATAGAAACTCAGATAAGGTGGAAGGAGGGAGCTGTGTGTCGATTATAAAACGTTAATGATATCAAAACTATATTTGCACAACCATTTTTTTGACAGCACAAACATAGCACAAATGTTGGGGTCAGGTTTGGTGAGTTTTGGAGAAGGTGGGGGTAACATCGCTGGTCAGACAATGTATTTTATAATTACTTACATTTTTTTACGGCACGAACAAACAGCAGTGGTATTTTAATATTTACAATGATGTGATTGAGTCAATACGAAGGTCCTGAGTTTCATCCCAGGCTCGGGATCTTTCTGTGTGGAGTTTGCATGTTCTCCCCGTGACTGTGTGGGTTCCCTCCGGGTACTCCGGCTTCCTCCCACCTCCAAAAATATATGCACCTGGGGATAGGTTGATTGGCAACACTAAATTGGCCCTAGTGTGTGAATGTGAGTGTGAATGTTGTCTGTCTATCTGTGTTGGCCCTGCGATGAGGTGGCGACTTGTCCAGGGTGTACCCCGCCTTCCGCCCAAATGCACCTGAGATAGGCTCCAGCACCCCTGCAACCCCGAAAGGGACAAACCCCTCCCCTTCCTCCTTCCAAGACGTGCTTGCACGTATAACAACATCCATGATTGGTTGATTGTTTACTATGATGAGTTACGATTGGTTGAAATTAGGCAAATCAGAGGCAAGATAGGGCGGGTCACGGAACCGGGAAGTGAAATCACAACAGACGAATGACGACGAGAAAGTCGTAGAAGAGAAGAGGGAATTTTCAAGCAGGTGATTTATATATTAAAAAAACTATTGGAAGATGGCAGAGGGATTATCTTCCTTAGATTTTTCTTTTAGCGATGTAGACAACGTCCAGGAAACCCACAATGCGTCTACTAGGCCACGTTTGGATAAATGTTTGCGTCTGGATAAAACATTAATTTGAGTTGTTTACCATGTAAGCCCAAATCAAAACTGTTCTCCAGTTGCCGAACCGGGCATATTTCGCACGAGAAATGCTGCCAAAAATGTATGCCGAAGTGAGGAAGATCATAGATAGATCTTTTTATTTACGTTATGTAATTCTGTGCTACTTAAACAGTTTATTTTCTGTGCTGTTTATACCCATCTTGACTAACTGGGTTAATAAAAGTGCCACTCATTGTTTACAGTACAGTTGTCATCCACTTCAATTTCAGTGAATCTCGCTCAAAAATGAATATCTTTATATATATACTTTCACCGGAAAATATATCGAGATATACAAACCCCGTTTCCATATGAGTTGGGAAATTGTGTTAGATGTAAATATAAACGGAATACAATGATTTGCAAATCCTTTTCAACCCATATTCAATTGAATGCACTACAAAGACAAGATATTTGATGTTCAAACTCATAGACTTTTTGTTTTTGCAAATAATAATTAACTTAGAATTTCATGGCTGCAACACGTGCCAAAGTAGTTGGGAAAGGGCATGTTCACCACTGTGTTACATGGCCTTTCCTTTTAACAACACTCAGTAAACGTTTGGGAACTGAGGAGACACATTTTTTAAGCTTCTCAGGTGGAATTCTTTCCCATTCTTGCTTGATGTACAGCTTAAGTTGTTCAACAGTCCGGGGGTCTCCGTTGTGGTATTTTAGGCTTCATAATGCGCCACACATTTTCAATGGGAGACAGGTCTGGACTACAGGCAGGCCAGTCTAGTACCCGCACTCTTTTACTATGAAACCACGTTGATGTAACACGTGGCTTGGCATTGTCTTGCTGAAATAAGCAGGGGCGTCCATGGTAACGTTGCTTGGATGGCAACATATGTTGCTCCAAAACCTGTATGTACCTTTCAGCATTAATGGCGCCTTCACAGATGTGTAAGTTACCCATGTCTTGGGCACTAATACACCCCCATACCATCACAGATGCTGGCTTTTCAACTTTGCGCCTATAACAATCCGGATGGTTCTTTTCCTCTTTGGTCCGGAGGACACGACGTCCGCAGTTCCCAAAAACTATTTGAAATGTGCACTCGTCAGACCACAGAAGACTTTTCCACTTTGTATCAGTCCATCTTAGATGAGCTCAGGCCCAGTGAAGCCGACAGCGTTTCTGGGTGTTGTTGATAAACGGTTTTCGCCTTGCATAGGAGAGTTTTAACTTGCACTTACAGATGTAGCGACCAACTGTAGTTACTGACAGGGGGTTTCTGAAGTGTTCCTGAGCCCATGTGGTGATATCCTTTACACACTGATGTCGCTTGTTGATGCAGTACAGCCTGAGGGATCAAAGGTCACGGGCTTAGCTGCTTACGTGCAGTGATTTCTCCAGCTTCTCTGAACCCTTTGATGATATTACGGACCGTAGATGGTGAAATCCCTAAATTCCTTGCAATAGCTGGTTGAGAAAGGTTTTTCTTAAACTGTTCAACAATTTGCTCACGCATTTGTTGACAAAGTGGTGACCCTCGCACCATCCTTGTTTGTGAATGACTGAGCATTTCATGGAATCTACTTTTATACCCAATCATGGCACCCACCTGTTCCCAATTTGCCTGTTCGCCTGTGGGATGTTCCAAATAAGTGTTTGATGAGCATTCCTCAACTTTATCAGTATTTATTGCCACCTTTCCCAACTTCTTTGTCACGTGTTGCTGGCATCAAATCAAATTCTAAAGTTAATGATTATTTGCAACAAAAAAAATGTGTGTCAGTTTGAACATCAAATATGTTGTCTTCGTAGCATATTCAAATGAATATGGGTTGAAAATGATTTGCAAATCATTGTATTCCGTTTATATTTACATCTAACACAATTTCCCAACTCATATGGAAACGGGGTTTGTATATCGAATATCGAGTTTAAGTAAAATACTGAGGTTGATTGCAACCCTAAATTGGCCCTAGTGTGTGAATGTGAGTGTGAATGTTGTCTGTCTGTCTGTGTTGGCCCTGTGATGAGGTGGAGACTTGTCCAGGGTGTACCCCGCCTTCCGCCCGAATGCAGCTGAGATAGGCTCCAGCACCCCCCGCCACCCCAAAAGGGACAATCGGTAGAAAATGGATGGATGGAAGTAATATATCGAGATATACTTTTTCATCCATATTGCCCAGCCTTAGCTGGGGAACGCTGGGCGGGACTTAGGAAGTAATTTACCATAAGTAGTTGACCATTTCCATAACTTTAAAGATATCTTTATTACATGTATGTTGGCTTGTCTTCCAAAGCAATTTGAACCGAATCCACAGGGGGCACCGCAAACATAATTTATGTATGTGTGAATTACAAATCATACAGCATCGCTTTGTGTCTGGAAGTCCCCCGGTCAGAGTGTGCATACATAGAAGCCCAGTTTAATATGCATTACCTCAAGCAGACACTCGGGTCTAAGGGTCAGCGAGCCGCCTCGGAAAAGTGTTTGATGATGTCGTTTTATTGTTCCAGAAGGTCAAGATCTTCAAAGCTCTCCCTTCTGTTCTCTGCAGGGCACCCGGGCAGCAGCTGTCGGAATACACACAGCTTTGTGTGTGTGTGGTGTTTTTTTACTAGAAGAAGCGGTTGGTCAAGCCCACTCTCACAGAAATGTTTTTACTAGGGGGTTGGACACTCAGAGGACACAATAATATTGCGCTGACCTTTTGTGCTGATGAGTGGGGAGCTTGTGAATCCTTTTTGGGTGGCACCTATAGCAAACGACAACATGGAGTGAGTGGGAGTGAATGACTGCTATTTTCTGGAGAGTCCTGAATAGTACAAAGTCATGTAATAATTGGATTCATATTTCATATTCGGATTTCATATTTCTGTGTTCACAATTTATATTATATTAATATAATTATCATCATTCCATCCTGAAAATAGTAGGCAGGTGTGAACAGGCCATTGGGAGCATCCTTGGTGCCCCACGGGCTGATTGGTTGTTGTCCTGAGTGTTCTGTGTAATGTTTCTTTGTCGGACTGAAGAGTAGGAGTTTTTTTTAAACTTAATATTTATTGGAATTTTTATAAGGAACAAATATACATACACTTCATTGAAACAAATATAAAGGTAACTTTATAGGTATTTAAACCTAAAAATAATAATAGAGGAAGGATAATTGCATTTTGTTTATAAATAAAGAAATAAAAAAACAATTAAAAACAAATAATAATATAAAAAATAATTAATAAATAAACATAATAAAACATGCTTGTTAGAGCTTACATATTTGTTTTACTTTTCCAGTGGCTATTGATTACCTAAAATGTGTTTCTTTACAAAAAATAGGTATCATGAATGTTTTTCTATACTTCAACCATCTTTATTTGAACAGGTCTTCCCTCAGATATAGTATATGAGTCATTTTCTCCATTGTCCATATTTCTTTGATAATGTCCAGCCATAGTTTCTTTGTCGGAGGTTCAAGTTTGACCCAGCATCTTGTGATGGTGACGCGGCTGGTTACACCAGGCCGTGCCTGTATGTTGGGTTTTGTTAGTGTTTTGTGTTCATTCCTGTCCTATGCTTTTATTATGGCGGCTCTTCCGGTTTTGTTGGTGTTTTCCCGTGGCTGCTTCACTTCTGTCCCAGAGCATTTCCCCTCACCTGTTTTTTGTTTGCAATCAAAACGATTTCAGTTGATCCATTTTCTACCTTTGTTGTCGGACATTGATGATGCTGTTATCTGTTCACTGGTGACTACAGACAATCTTTTTCCTTGTTACGCTCCTACTATGTGGACGCCGTCTGCTCCACTTTTCCTGTGAGTGTTTGTTTTGTGTCTTTCATAGTCTTGCCGTTTGGAGCACTTCCCTTCTGCTCTTGCCTTTTGTTTTTTGCCTCTTTAATGAATAAATACCCCTTTTTTTCTCATGCTCATACCTCGTTCCCCTGCATCCCTACAATCGCTACAACCTCCGGCGTCTCCCATGACGCACCGTTTGTCAGCACTTGAACAGATGGCTTTCCTTGTGGCTGTTAAAGGGGAACATTATCACAATTTCAGAAGGGTTAAAACCATTAAAAATCAGTTCCCAGTGGCTTATTTTATTTTTCGAAGTTTTTTTCAAAATTTTACCCATCACGCAATATCCCTAAAAAAAGCTTCAAAGTGCCTGATTTTAACCACCCGTCCATTTTCCTGTGACGTCACATAGTGATGCCAATACAAACAAACATGGCGCATAGAACAGCAAGCTATAGCGACATTAGCTCGGATTCAGACTCGGATTTCAGCGGCTTAAGCGATTCAACAGATTACGAATGTATTGAAACGGATGGTTGTAGTGTGGAGGCAGGTAGCAAAAACGAAATTGAAGAAGAAACTGAAGCTATTGAGCCATATCGGTTTGAACCGTATGCAAGCGAAACCGACGAAAACGACGCGACAGCCAGCGACACGGGAGAAAGCGAGGACGAATTCGGCGATCGCCTTCTAACCAATGATTGGTATGTGTTTGTTTGGCATTAAAGGAAACTAACAACTATGAACTAGGTTTACAGCATATGAAATACATTTGGCAACAACATGCACTTTGAGAGTGCAGACAGCCCAATTTTCATCAATTAATATATTCTGTAGACATACCCTCATCCGCGCTCTTTTCCTGAAAGCTGATCTGTCCAGTTTTGGAGTTGATGTCAGCAGGCCAGGGAAGCTAGGGTCGATATTCTTCTCTTGATCATCTTCGGTGGCATAAGGGACGGTGTGAGCCAAGACATCCAGGGGGTTTAGCTCGCTCGTCTGCGGGAACAAACTGCCGCCATTGCTTGCCGTGCTACCGAGGTCCTTTGTCCCTGAATTGCTCACACACTCCAGCAGATTCAATGGGGGTCTGGCGGCAGATTTCTTTGACTTTATCGTTGGAAATGCATCTGCTTTGAGTGTCACAGGATATCCACACATTCTTGCCATCTCTGTCGTAGCATAGCTTTCGTCGGTAAAGTGTGCGGAACAAACGTCCAATTTCTTGCCACTTTCGCATCTTTGGGCCACTGGTGCAACTTGAATCCGTCCCTGTTCGTGTTGTTACACCCTCCGACAACACACCGACGAGGCATGATGTCTCCAAGGTACGGAAAACAGTCGAAAAAACGGAAAAAAACAGAGCTGATTTGACTCGGTGTTTGAGAAAATGGCGGATTGCTTCCTGATGTGACGTCACGTTGTGACGTCATCGCTCCGAGAGCGAATAATAGAAAGGCGTTTAATTCGCCAAAATTCACCCATTTAGAGTTTGGAAATCGGTTAAAAAAATATATGGTCTTTTTTCTGCAACATCAAGGTATATATTGACGCTTACATAGGTCTGGTGATAATGTTCCCCTTTAAAAGTATCTTAACCAAATAATGATCTTCTGTTTTGACAGTTCTACAAAAAACTTTATGATTTAGTTTTCATTGTAATTTGTATCGCTTTAATTAGGACACCCCCATATCTCCAACCAGCAGCTCGGCAGATGATTTTGAGTAGCTCACCAAAGGGTCAAAGAATATTTACTTAAATTCTTAGTGTTTGTATAACTGTTCAATTTGTACAACTGTGCAATATGCCTCCGTTTGATATTAAATCACCACAAAATATCACAAAGACATTAGCCATGCGTGGGCAAAATGTATTTAATCGGATTATAATTCGGATTAGATTGTTACTGTGACCATGGACCCTGAAAAAAATATCTGATCATGACATGTGTTTTTAAGCATCACCTCTAAAATTAGAATACTTTATTTTGACATGCACAGCAGAAACCATAAACCAAAGTAGTGCATTTCTGCTTGTCCGACGTTTTTTATTTATCGATTTTCTTTCTGTTTGCTACTTTTGTTTTACCTCTCTTTTTGAAATTGAGCTGTTCTGTGCCCCCCATGTTGTTATATGTACGGGTTGCCGTAGTTTCTGTAGTGGGAGACGTTACAACATTCTGTGTACGTGCATGAGTTAGCACTTGGAGTAGCTGTAACACAGCTCGTTGATGCGACAACCGGATCCCTCCTTTTTATGTTAAATGGATTATACTTATACTTATGTAGCACTTTTCTACTTTCAAGGTACTCAAAGTGCTTTCCACATTCACCCATTTATACACACAGTCACACACTGGTGGCGGGAGCTGCCATGCAAGGTGAAGTGTCTTCGCCAGGAACACAACGGACGTGACTTGGATGGCGGTAGCTGGGATCGAACCTGGAACCCTCTATAGTTGCATATTATCCACACATACAAAGTCTCCAAGGCTGAAGCGTATTAGAAAGTATTCAGTAAAAAACGTGTCCCCATCATTCAACTTACTGCGTCATGCCCTTAACAAATTATTGGGGCCACCAGGTGTTGCCAAAAAACAAATTACCATTAGATTTCAAAAGCATAAATCTGTCATAAGGTAAAAAATGGATGGATGTAGGGTTAGTTATTTTCATACATACCAACTTTTTCTAACAACACAGTATGCATTAAGATTCAGCTGATATTGTATCTGATTATTATCGGTATCGGCCAATCCTCAAGGCTCTAATATCGCTATTGTATTGGAAGTGAAAAAGTTGTATCAGGACACTCCTAGTTGTGGGTACCAACATGTTGTTAATGTTGATAAAACAATCATATTCCTGTTATTTTAGTTTGAAATAAGCTATAGAAATGAATGTAACACAAATAAGTAGCTCTCTGTGATTTTCATTTTGTAAAAGTGTGCAAAAATACAAAAAATAATCAAATAAAAAATACAGTTATCATTGAATTTTAAGAATCAGCTGGCTGCTGTGTAATGTTGATGTTTCTTATGTGGAGCAACTTCCTGCATGCCTTTCCGTCTTAGCCATCGAAACCACCCGTTTTCACACCAACCATGCAGAAACACCTTTATTTCTTGCCATTTTTTTTTTCATTTGAACTGTCCCTGTACTCAACACATACACTTCAAAAGGTTTGTGGTAGTGCCTTTGATTGCTGGAATGCATTTTTGGACTTTCTTTCCACACTGCGGGTCAAAATGCTAGCCAATTTATTTTCCAGCTTTACCGCCATGTTGAGTAAGTGACTTTGTACAGCAGGGACTCTCAGCCACATGAAACACACAGAAATCACAGACTTTCCCCCACTTTAACTCTCTGAAGATCATTAATTGCTTAATTGGAGCAGATCATGAAAGTTGCAGCACATATTATACATATTGGTTGCACTCCCTAATGGTCTGATAGAGTTGCAATTTTCACTGCCAGTGTTGACATTAAATTGGAGTGGTGTGAACTATTCAAGTTTTCAGTTACAGAGCTGTTTTATGTCCGCCACTAACTTTAAAGGCGGCATGATTTACACTGTTTGCTAGATTTCAAGAGTCTGTCATTCTGAGATTTTTAACGTAGTACAGAGCAGGTATAACTATGACAGGGCATTGGGAGTACATTTCACCGTATTCGCAGCATCACTCACTGCACTGTACTGCATGAAAAAGCCCAATTGCGATTTTCCGATAGATTTACACGCACTTTCCAAACATCCATTTCTGCAATTTTTTAGCTTTTATGAAGCACGAGGGACAAAACACAAGTTTGCCCTGGTACAAATGGAAGCCAAAAAATTTCAGCATCACTCCCCATAATTTGCAATTTAATGGTCTAAATCAGGGATTTGGCACAGTGAGACTACCCTCAGAAAATTTCTTGTGGTTTGGGCCTCCTCTTGACCCCCCCCCCCCCCCCCAAAAAAAAAAATTCTGGAGAATACAGTCGTCCCTCGATTTTCGCGGTTGATTAGGACTGGACAATACCGCAAAGTAGGATTATTATTAATAAATAGAATATTTTCAAAGTTTGAGCATTAAAAAAGTTGTTTAACGACCTTCTAAATACGTTTTTTGAACCTTATTAGAGCTATCTTGACAATAAATGACACCCATATAGTCACCTTTACACTTGTTTCACCCAATATAGTAGCCTTGAGTCTGTTCTATTGTAGGAGGCTCCTCCGAGCACCATTGCTATGGCCTTCGCCCAGCCACTACAACAAGGCCATGACATGGAAATACTTCGTCACACCCTGGGTAATTACTCTACTCTAAATTAGAACTGGGTTTTCATGTGTGAAACCAACCGCATGTGATGTTCTGCAAAAACTTGGTCAACTTGACACTCGCAGCTACGCTAGTTAGCTTTGTTGTTAGCATTTTGTGTCACTGTTGCACGTCTGCATTCTCCTTTTACATTGTTCCAGCCAAAGCTGTGTTATTGATGTCGAGGATGAAGTGCATCAAAAGAGATAATCTCCATTTTGGCCGGACAGCTGTTGATAGTCTCTGTAAGCCTGAAGTGCTGAGGCATATGGTCGATGGCACTTCCAGCTTTTGTCGTTTGACGTCGCTCGTGTCAAAAGCTCGCCAATTTGGAGATGTCAATGTATTTGTAATCAGTGTATGTATCACTCTTTATGTATTATTCTTACTCATCTTTCTTTTTTGTAACATGCTCAGTGAATAGGTGTACTTTTGCAGTTATGTCCCCATAGTTCTGCAGAATAACTCAGATATGGTAACACTGCGAGCAGTAGTGACTATGGGGTGATTTTAGGTCCAAAACATATTTTGCTTTGATCATTATTGATGTATTTCTTGCCACTTTATGTTGTATATTTTTATATTAGATTTTCGGTTAATTTTCTCATTTATTATTACACCCATTATTTGGTTACTTTTACTCTTACAATGTCTTCTCCGTCTATTTCTATTTGTGTCTGACTTTCTCTTCTACTGTTACCAAATAGCATTATTTTAGTTTTCCTGCGATTCAGGTCTGTTTTTGTCTCTTTAATCGGTTAATTTCTTCTGTTATTATTTGTATTAGCTTTTGTGTTTTCTGTCCTGAACAAAACACAGACATTGTGTCATAGGTTTACCAGAACAAGACACTTTGGTTGGTGGCTCTCCAGACTTGACGGCGAACGTTCACTTCATATACTTGCCTTCTTTACGGGTTGTGGGCAGCACCTCGATGCTGAACAACAGGGCATTTTTACCCTTCGAAAAACTAACGAGGAAGCACCACAAACACATATCACTAGCTCAAAGTTGGTAGCAATCATGGCGCCCTGTAGTCACAAGAATGCCTCATTGAGGAGATTGCCTGAAACCGGGTTGGCCATACTCTGTCTGTACACGACTCTGGACAGCAGCAGAGCCGTGTATAGAGAGTATCATAGCCAATCATTTAGGAGATCCTCTGGCCATACCCTCTCTGATTGATCAAAAGCCCCTAACGTGACTACAGGGCGCCATTTTGCTGCCAACTTTGAAACCGAGTTGGCCATACTCTCGCTATACATGGCTCTGGACAACAGTAATCAACAGCGCCTCTGCTGGTTGGAGCCAAATAATGCACTCAATTTTGCCCCAGTTGCTTTAAGTTGCAATTAATCAACCATCAGTTTCAGTAAATAATTCTTAATGATGAATATATGTATTAATTATGTTTATCTCGACTGTCTATATACACTGCTTTTACATTTACTAGTCTATTATCATAATAATAGACTAGTGTTGTTCCGATACTAATATTTTGGTACTGGTACCAAAATGTGTTTTGGTACTTTTCTAAATAAAGGGGACCACAAAAAATGTCATTATTGTCTTTGTTTTGACAAAAACTCTTAGGGTACATTAAACATTTTTCTTATTGCAAGTTTGTCCTTAAATAAAATAGTGAACATACAAGACAACTTGTCTTATAGTAGTAAGTAAACAAACAAATAATCCTAATTAGTCTGCTGACATACAGTATGTAGTAACATATTGTGGATGTTATCATTCTATTATTTTGTCAAAATTATTATGAATTATTAATCTACTTGTTCATTTACTGATAGTATCTGCTTATTTTCTGTTTCAACATGTTCTATCTAGACTTCTGTTAAAATGTAATAATGGTAAATGAGTTATAATTGTATAGCGCTTTTCTACCTTCAAGGTACTCAAAGCGCTTTGACACTATTTCCACATTCACCCATTCACACACTGATTGCGAGAGCTGCCATGCAAGGCGCTAACCATGACCCATCAGGAGCAAGTGTGAAGTGTCTTGCTCAAGGACACAACGGACATGACGAGGTTGGTAGAAGGTGGGGATTGAACCAGGAACCCTCAGGTTGCTGGCACGGCCACTCTCCCAACCGCGCCACGCCGTCCCCAAGAATAATCACTTATTCTTCTGTTGTTAGATACTTTACATTAGTTTTGGATGATACCACACATTTGGGTATCAATCTGATACCAAGTAGTTACAGATTCAGACATTGGTCATATTCAAAGTCCTCATGTGTCCAGGGACATATTTCCTGAGTTTATAAACATAATATACATTTAAAAAAAATGTAACAAGATTTTGTGATGCTAGAAAATATCAATGTAATCATAGTAGTATCGATTAGATACGCTCCTGTACTTTGTATCAAAACAGTGGATGTTCGGTGTAGATCCACCAATGGCGTTTGTTTATATTGTAGCGTCCCGGAAGAGTTGGTTCTGCAATGAATTCTGGGAATTTGATCTTGAGTGTTTATGTTGTGTTGCCGTGCAAATATTCTCCCCAAATGTGTTTGTTATTGTTGTTTAGTGTGGTTTAACTATATGGCACATTTTTATGACAGTGTTGGTGTGACATGCATGGCTGTTAAGTAAGTATGCATTTATTCACTTGTGTGTAGTGTGTTTAAAGTTATGATGTTCGTTTCAATGGTTAATGATTGGAAATAACTCTTGTCTTGACTTTGTCAAGTATAGACAACTTTTAATACATCCATTCGTATGACTCCGGTGTGTAGTGAAGCGTGTTTAGCTATCACTCGTCCTGCAGGGATGATACTTGGAATAAAAGTACTTGGATTAGTGATTTCAAAGTAGCTAAAACACTGTCGACTGCGGATGGATGTTAGCCGCAAGTTAGCTAGCCATATCATGAAGCACTTCTTCCTGAGGGCATTTCAGTGTTATAACTTTACCTTTATCTTTGGTTTTTAAGCCAAAATTTGTCTGTTCTCCCTTTTCTGTCTGCTTGTAAGTACTCCGTGATTGTGCACTGCGGAACATGCTCGTCTGCATGACACAACGTGACGACGACGGTTGGGGTACCGGTACTTATTAGAGGCGGTATAGTACCGAATATGATTCATTAGTATCGCGGTGCTATACTAATACCGGTATACCGTACAACCCTATAATAGACCTAAGCATATCCGTATGTGTTTTGCTTACACTGCCATGAGATATATTCAAACCAAAAGAGACAAAAAAAAAAAAAAGAATACATCTAACCTCAGCGACTAGAGCAATATAGCTGGTTTTGTCTTCTCCGAAAGATCTCCAGCGGCGATATGCTCTCGAGCAGGGCAACAGTAGCAGGAAGTGGTTAGTGCTCAAACAAAATGCGCACACTTTGATCATTTTGCTCCGCTCTTTGATGCGGCCACTCTGGAGGGAGCCAATAGTGATGTTTAATTGATTATGTAGAATGACCAAGCTGGCTTTGCTCTTATATCATCCCCCACCGCCGCCCACTTTCTTTTCTACTCTGCTCGCTCCAAAAAAGAGATGGTTGCATGCCATATTGCCCCATTCCCTTTCTTCTTCTAAAACAAATAAGGACGTCAAACATCAAAGCCGTGCTCGGTTAATGAAAGACCTCAAATATTTTCCATTATGTTTGACATGGTTTCGGGTTTCGCCAGTCAAAGGAATAACAACAGGCCCGAATAAAATGATGTTGTTCTTTTGTTGTTGTTATTGTTGTTGTTGTTGCTCAGACTAAGCGGGCCACACTCAAGTTCTGTGATCTTTATGGCTCTAAGTATTCAAAGGTATTCGTCTGAGACACTGACACCGCCACCCACTCCCCCCAACTCATCTTACTGTCCCTTTCGAAGCTCCTCGTCATGATATCCATCCAGAGTTTGAAACAACAATCTGTCAGAGGATAAGTTCACTTTGAAGTCGATGTCAGTCAGTTTGCTTTCTCTTTCGGGCCAGACCGCTGCCCCCTGACCCGTGGTGATTGCTTCCGTGGCGTAGCCGAGCCGAGATAACTGTAAATGCAGGCCTTTGATATGCACTTTGAGAGCATGAGGTCCAGACAGAAGGGGAAACAACAGTGATGCTTTAGGCATGGACAGGGGTATGTGTTTTGCACACACAAGGAAGCGGAACGACAAAGATCAAGGATACACAGGCGTGACTTCCTGATGAAAAGCTATAAAAACGATATTTAAACCACACAGTGAAATTTGAGATTCAAGCAGGGCTGGTACTGAGCTCATTGTTTGGGTTTGCCGGAACTTTCATATTTTATCTATCCATTCATTTTCTATAACACCGATCCTGTTCTGGGTCATAACGAGGGCTGGAACTTATCCTAGCTTACTAAGGGCAAAAGACGGACTACACCCTGAACAGGTTGCAAGTCAGTTGCAGGGATACAATGAGTGGAAATTGACATCGCGATCAAAAGTTTACATACACTTGTAAAGAACATAATGTCATGGCTGTCTTGAGTTTCCAATACTTTCTACAACTCATATTTTTTTGTGATAGAGTGATTGAAGCACATACTTGTTGGTCACAAAAAACAATCATGAAGTTTGGTTCTTTTATGAATTTATTATGAGTCTACTGAAAATGTGACCAAATCTGCTGGGTCAAAAGGATACATACAGCAATGTTAATATTTGGTTACATGTCCCTTGGCAAGTTTCACTGCAATAAGGCACTTTTGGTAGCCGTCCACAAGCTTCTGGCAAGCTTCTGGTTGAATTTTTGACCACTCCTCTTGACATAATTGGTGCAGTTCAGCTAAATTTGTTGGTTTTCTGACATGGACTTGTTTATTCAGCATTGTCTACACGTTTAAGTCAGGACTTTGGGAAGGCCATTCTAAAACCTTAATGCTAGCCTGATTTAGCCATTCCTTAACCACTTTTGATGTGTGTTTGGGGTCATTGTCCTGTTGGAACACCCAACTGCGCCCAAACCCAGCCTCTGGGCTGATGATTTTCAGTTGTCCTGAAGAATTTGGAGGTAATCCTCCTTTTTCATTGTTGAATTTACTCTCTGTAAAGCACCAGTTCCATTGGCAGCAAAACAGGCCCACAGCATAATACTACCACTACCATGCTTGACGGTAGGTTTGGTGTTCCTGGGATTAAAGGCTTCACCTTTTCTCCTCCAAACATATTGCTGGGTCCATCCATCCATCCATTTTCTACCGCTTGTCCCTATCAGGGTCGCGGGGGGTGTTGGAGCCTATCTCAGCTGCATTCGGGCGGAAGGCGGGGTACACCCTGGACAAGTCGCCACCTCATCGCAGCATATTGCTGGGTATTGTGGCCAAACAGCTTAATTTTGTTTCATCTGACCAAAGAACTTTCCTCCAGAAGGTCTTATCTTTGTCCATGTGATGTCAGATGAAAAAATAACAGTTGTAGAAATGATTGAAAACTCAAGGCAACCATGACATTATGTTCTTTACAAGTGTATGTAAACTTTTGACCACGACAGTAAATATGTACAAAAGTACATACAGTCCAGTGGCGGCTGCTTTGTGTTTCCAGTAGGGGAAGCTAATTGTCAGCTACTTTCTAAACACGAGTAGTCTCCATAAGCAGATAAAGGATATACAAATGCTAGATTTAACAAAGAAAATGTTACTTAAAGGATTGTAGAATTCTCAAAATCAGCTCAGAACAAAAGAATGAAACTTGAAAAATGATTCGCTCATTTTGCTGTCAATCAAAAATGGATTCAGCCTCAGACATATCATCCAATCATCATGCAGAAGCTGCAGCGTCCAGGGAGTCGAGGCCAATTCCACTTTCCATACACTTCCAGAGACGCTTAAGGCCTGATTTACTAAGATCTAAATACCTCACGACAAACAGCGTGTGCAATCTATAAAATAGCGTGTACTAGGGTTGTACCAAAATGTATTTTAATAATTGTTGATACTTTTCTAAATAAAAGGGACCACAAAAACATTTCCTTATTGACTTTATTTTAACAGAAAAGCTTATGATACATTAAACTTATGTTTCTTTTTGCAATCATAGAATAATTTTGGCATTAAAAAGGTATAAATAAGTGAACATTCTCGACAACTTCTCTTTTAGTAGTAAGTAAGCAAACAAAGGCTCTTAATTGGCTGCTGACAGATGCAGTAACATATTGTGTCATTTCTGGTTGGATTATTTTGTCAAAATTATGTGGGACAACCGGTAAAAAATTTATTATTCATCTACTTGTTCATTTACTGTTAATATATGCTTACTTTCTGTCCTATCATGTTCTATCTACACTTCTATTACAATGTAATAATCACTTATTCTACTGTTTTTTTACACTTTACATAATTTTGGGTAATACTACAAATTTTTATCCAATACCAAGTAGTTATAGGGTCATACATTGGTCATATTTAAAGTTTTCCTGTATCCACAGACGTATTTCATGGGTTTATAAACAATAAAAAAGACAATGATTTTGTGATAATAAAAAGTATCGACGTAATCATTGTCGTATCGACTATATATGGTTCTTATACTTGGTATCTTTACAGTCGATGTCCGTGTATGTAGACCCACCCATGGCATTTGTTTACATTCAGGAGCGCTAGCTTGCTGTTAGCGGTTAGCTATCCTCCTACTAGGGTGACCATTTCCATGACACCAAAAAGGAGGACATTATGCGGCGTATCAATAAATTACTATGGTGTACATAGGACTCTGGTATACTCTTATTTATAGTACAATTTTGAGTGGTTTAAAGATGATGTTTGTGTGGCTGAATAGGAAAAAATATTAAAGTCAAGTGTTTGTTAACAGTATTTGTATTTATTCAATACATTGTGGTGTTCAAAAAGTGACCACTGAGATGAATCTTTTCAATTGCAGAGTGCCACAAAGCATAACATGTGTGGACTTAAATGTAGTTAACATATATAATTAAAAAAAAATGCCACAAAATTTTTTCCACATCAACATCAAGGCTGCATATCTGGTTGCGTTATGCAGAATATGGGCCAAACAGTTTGCAGGGAGCACATCTTTTTGGCTCAGTTTTAGCTTCTGATACACACTGTTATGTTTGCCACAATTGACACTGGCATTGTCTGCTGCATATGCAGACATGTTTTTCACCTCTAAGCCAGACATCTCAAGTTTTGCCAGCAGCTGGTTTGTTATGGCTTCTGACGTTTCGTTGCTGTCACTATAAAAATCCAACAGGACATGTTGGATGCCTTCATCAAAGTGAAAATACCTTACCACAATGGGAAAACACTTGTTTGTTCCTTTATTTGAGGCGTCGGTTGCTACGGAAAAGGGTAGGTTGTTTTCTTTTATGTAGTCGGTATGTTCCTGTACTGAATAGTGAGCGATGACGTTCTCGCACAATGCCTTGGCTTTCGTTCGGCCACAGGCCATCCCTTTAGCTGTGGGATAGTTACTGAAAATCTCCCGGTCCACTTTCATGCCGCAGTCTAAACTTCTGTAGGACTGGTGATGCTTTACAGCAGTGGTTCTCAACCTTTTTTTAGTGATGTACCCCCTGTGAACATTTTTTTAATTCAAGTGCCCCCTAATCAGAGCAAAGCATTTTTGGTTGAAAAAAAGAGATAAAGAAGTAAAATACAGCACTATGTCATCAGTTTCTGATTTATTAAATTGTATAACAGTGCAAAATATTGCTCATTTGTAGTGGTCTTTCTTAAACTATTTGGAAAAAAATATGTAAAATAACTAAAAACTTGTTGAAAAATAAACAAGTGATTCAATTATAAATAAAGATTTCTACAAATAGAAGTAATCATCAACTTAAAGTGCCCTCTTTGGGGATTGTAATAGAGTTCCACCTGGATTCAGGAACTTAATTCTAAACATTTCTTCACAAAAAAATAAATATTTAACATCAATATTTATGGAACATGTCTACAAAAAAATCTAGCTGTCAACACTGAATATTGCATTGTTGCATTTCTTTTCACAGTTCTTTTTGACAGACATTTTAGTGAGGGTCAAACCATCATGGCATGGGGGAAACTCTGGGTTTATGGTAATGAATGGAATAGCCTACTTAATTTGATGTTCAGTTTATGAACATACATTACATTACATACCCCCAGGGTACCATTTGAGAACCACTGCTTTACAGCATGGTACACCTTGCACAGCTCCGCAGCAGTTATCTTGTCATCCAGGGGCGACGAAACTTCATGAAAAAATGTCCTCATTGAAGAGGTACCTGCCGCATGTTTATTACTTTTATGTTTATCCGTACCCGCATGCCGTTCAATTGCAGCTTTCCCCTGACTACTTACGTCGACATCACATCGACAAAGTGTGCAGAAGCCATGGAATGAGTCTCGACTGCTTTTCGTTATAAATTCGTGCTCTTTTATCCATGTTTACTTTTTTAACCAATGATAAGCAGATTTGTATCCGACACAGCTCTTAGCCAATCATTTGATACGTTACTGCGTTGGGGGCATTTTTTACGGTCTTTGATTGGCTATCGCGCTGCAGCCCAGCAAAGATGAAAAAACTCCGCTCTTTAAGCCTAGTGCCTCAAAAAGGAGGACAAATACGTGTCCGGCTTGAAGCTGCGCCGGACGCCGGACAGGGCATTAAAAATCCGGACTGTCCGGCCTAAATCCGGACACCTGGTCACCCTACCTCCTACGGTGTGTTGTGAAGCATGAGAGCTATTCCTCGCCCTGCAGGGATGATACTTGTAAGAAACATAGTTTATTTGTCGAAATGGAGGCGAGGATTAGTGATTTAGAAGTAGCTAAAATGACTGCGGATGGACGTTAGCCGCTAGCTAGCTAACAGCTAGCAAGAGCTAAGCACCTCTTGCAGGGTGGCGCTTCAGTGTTTATAGCTTCAACTTCATTGTTAGTTTTTAAGCCAAAATGCGTCCATTCTTTTTTTTTATTTCTCCACGCTGTTTCTGTGTGCGTTGCCTAACATGCGCCTCTGCTCGTTTTACCAGCAATGTCACGAAAAAAAAAAGTACTGGTATTTTTCTGAAGCAGTATAATACAGTTTTTAATTCATTAGTACCGCGGTACTTTATTAGTACCGGTATACCGTACAACCCTAGCGTGTACTATTAGTGTGCGTGTTGCGTGCAATCTACTAAGACTGTGTGTACAATTGTAAAGTGGTGCAGACCACCTTATTGAAATGAGGATTTTCCATGTACAAACCCCGTTTCCGTATGAGTTGGGAAATTGTGTTAGATGTAAATATAAACGGAATACAATGATTTGCAAATCCTTTTCAACCCATATTCAATTGAATGCACTACAAAGACAACATATTTGATGTTCAAACTCATAAACTTTTTTTTCTTTTTTGCAAATAATAATTAACTTTGAATTTCATGGCTGCAACACGTGCCAAAGTAGTTGGGAAAGGGCATGTTCACCACTGTGTTACATGGCCTTTCCTTTTAACAACACTCAGTAAACGTTTGGGAACTGAGGAGACACATTTTTTAAGCTTCTCAGGTGGAATTCTTTCCCATTCTTGCTTGATGTACAGCTTAAGTTGTTCAACAGTCCGGGGGTCTCAGTTGTGGTATTTTAGGCTTCATAATGCGCCACACATTTTCAATGGGAGACAGGTCTGGACTACAGGCAGGCCAGTCTAGTACCCGCACTCTTTTACTATGAAGCCACGCTGATGTAACACGTGGCTTGGCATTGTCTTGCTGAAATAAGCAGGGGCGTCCATGGTAACGTTGCTTGGATGGCAACATATGTTGCTCCAAATCCTATACGTACCTTTCAGCATTAATGGTGCCTTCACAGATATGTAAGTTGCCCATGTCTTGGGCACCAATACATCCCCATACCATCACAGATGCTGGCTTTTCAACTTTGCGCCTATAACAATCCGGATGGTTCTTTTCCGCTTTGGTCCGGAGGACACGCTGTCCACAGTTTCCAAAAACAATTTGAAATGTGGACTCCTCAGACCACAGAACACTTTTCCACTTTGTATCAGTCCATCTTAGATGAGCTCAGGCCCAGCGAAGCCGACAGCGTTTCTGGGTGTTGTTGATAAACGGTTTTCGCTTTGCATAGGAGAGTTTTAACTTGTACTTACAGATGTAGCGACCAACTGTAGTTACTGACAGTGGGTTTCTGAAGTGTTCCTGAGTCCATGTGGTGATATCCTTTACACACTGATGTCGCTTGTTGATGCAGTACAGCCTGAGGGATCGAAGGTCACGGGCTTAGCTGCTTACGTGCAGTGATTTCTCCAGATTCTCTGAACCCTTTGATGATATTACGGACCGTAGATGATGAAATCCCTAAATTCCTTGTAATAGCTGGTTGAGAAAGGTTTTTCTTAAACTGTTCAACAATTTGCTCACGCATTTGTTGACAAAGCGGTGACCCTCGCCCCATCCTTGTTTGTGAATGACTGAGCATTTCATGGAATCTACTTTTATACCCAATCATGGCACCCACCTGTTCCCAATTTGCCTGTTCACCTGTGAGATGTTCCAAATAAGTGTTTGATGAGCATTCCTCAACTTTATCAGTATTTATTGCCACCTTTCCCAACTTCTTTGTCACGTGTTGCTGGCATCAAATTCTAAAGTTAATGATTATTTGCAAAAACATTTTTTTTTATCAGTTTGAACATCAAATATCTTGTCTTTGTAGCATATTCAACTGAATATGGGTTGAAAATGATTTGCAAATCATTGTATTCCGTTTGTATTTACATCTAACACAATTTCCCAACTCATATGGAAACGGGGTTTGTACTGTATGTGACATCACAACAGAGACACTCTATTTTACTGCACATCCGTGTTATCATGCTCCTACACGTAAATGTGGCGTTTTGCTTTGTTTTCAAAAAAGCAGGAGACATATACCACTTTTAATGGGCATTTCAGAAGCAGTTGTGCAGCGCATCTACATTGGCACCACTTTTCTTTCCTTTTTTCTTTTACTGCTGAAGGTGTATAGGAGGGAGGCTGCAATACTGTACTCAATCAATCAATCAATCAATGTTTATTTATATAGCCCTAAATCACAAGTGTCTCAAAGGGCTGCACAAGCCACAACGACATCCTCGGTACAAAGCCCAAGATGTAAAAATGCTGACTTAAAGAATGTCATGATCCGTGGTCCAGATCATGTTTTTATTGTGTTCTGTTAGTTTTGGACTGTTTTAGTTCCTGTTTGACACCTGAGTTTGTTTTAGTTACCATGGCTACTTATGATTTTCACCTGCCTCTGGTGTTAGGGACGCGCACCTGCTTCTAATCAGAGGACTATTTAAGCCTGCCTTTGACAGTCAGTCGTCCTGGCGTCATTATTGGTTTCATGCCACAGTTTCGTTTTTGTTCTATGCCATAGTTAATGCTAGTTGTTTCATGCCACAGTTTCATGTTTGTTTCATGCCACAGTTTCGTGAGGTTCATGTCTATAGTTTTATGTCCTAAGTTTTTGCATTAGCTTCCGCATGCGATAGGCACGCTTGCCTTCGGGTTGTTTTCGGTTTTGTACCTCGTTGATTGTTTCTTAAAATTAAATCATGTTCCTACCTGCAAGTCCTGTCCGGAGTCGTCCGTTTGCCTTTCTGGGAGAACAACCCCTCAGTAAGCGAAAACCACGTTGTGACAATTAAGTTTTTATCATACGAGACACATGTTCGTAATATATATTTTATATTAAAAAATGAAAGTCATTAAAAAAATATTAAATGTCACCAAAATGCATCAATTGGATTTGTTCTAATCAGCCCCCTAAGTGATCTAGCAGCTATGAAATTATAAAAGGATGTTGCTGAATAGATGATGTGTCTCGTATTTTTTATTTGTGACTGCCCAAATATGTTGAAACGTACACGTAGGATGGACGATTCTCTGACCATGGTGTGTTTTTGCAGTCGTGTGATGAACTGTGTCAGTTTGTGCTCATTTTTAAACGAGCTAAACAAAACGCAAAATAGTGCTCCCAAAACGGTGAGGAGTGTTGATACATCACATTGCTCATGCAGTATAATATTCTTACATTTTCTCCTCCCAGCAATGTGCCCGTTTTGATGTCAGAGCGTATATTCCAATGGTGGTCGTGTGTTTGAAAAAGACGTTTTAGGAATGCCCCCAACTGTGTTCAACCAATCTGCGTTCAACAGCACAGCCCGCCCCCGAAAAGGTTCCTAGTTGCTTGGAAAAGTCCTACCTAGCTAGGAGGACCTCCGAAAGGTTCCTGAAGAACTAAATGTATCCGGGTAGATTTTGGTGAAAACATAGGGGGAACTTTATTTACCCAGGTAAGTGGGAAAGTTCCTGAAAAACTTCCTGCAGTGGGCCTAATGTTGTATATATAATGTCAAAATGTTGGCCCTCTCCCCTTTAATGCCTGTTCTGTCTTGTTAGCGTGAATTGCTTGTAGAAAACAGAATTTGACATCCATCAGTGATTGGATCGTGGATGGGTCTGTTTTGATGTTCAGTCCGTTTATTCTTTTCCCGCCGCCAATGCCTTTTTTTTTTTTTTTTCCTGTTGATGTTCTTTCATCTTTTGAATAAGCATTTAGTCCAATGTGACAGTCCATTTTCATCCAGATGTCCAGATGGCATCTGCAAAAAATGCACGCATATTATCCATTCTCACATGCAAACGTAAACAAATGTAAATACAAAAGCTGCACAAGCTGATGAACTCTTGTGTCACAGAGCTATTGTAATTTATGCTTTGTTGAAAGCCAGAGTGAGTTTTATTCTTCCGAGTAGGCCATTAATGGCCCGACACTTTGACACTAGTACCACGGGAATGACTGTTAACATGCTGCGCTAAACAAGACCGGAGACTAATGCGCTCTCATGTGAGGCACAAATGAAGATGAGCAGATGAGAGGTTTTGACGGGGACTCACTCTTTCTCCTCGACCCAAATTATGGCCTTTCTTTTTTTCACTCTGTACTCCCAGTTGGTTGCGGTGTTATTTTCTTTCTGCTTTTTGGGAGAAAAGACGAGCACAGTGCTGGACTGAATGTTCAACTGGAGCTCAGAATAGTAAACACAAAGCCTTGTAATTTGCAAGATGCTTTTGTCATCCTCGAGCTTAACATTTCTGTTTCAGCGCAGAGTGAGCGCCACATATGAGAAGCGAGAATCAAAGGAAGCTGTGGAATGCATCAGGCCAAAGATGAACAAATGCATGAGGCTGGCTTGGCCTGATTGTTGGCTGCTCGTGCAAACTGTCATAAAGGTCTCTGCTGTTTTTACATGAATGGGACAAGATCTCCTCGATACAATCCATACGCTGGGATTTAGTCAATAAGATTTATGCATCAGTCAGTATTAGGTCTTAAAAAAAATCACATTAATGCTATGGCTACACCAGGGGTGTCCAAACTTTTTCCAGCAAGGGCCGCGTACAGAAAAGTTGAAGGCTCTAGGGGCCACTTTGTACTTTTTTGTACACTGAAGACCCGAAAACCTCTTACATGCCAGTTATTATTAGTTTTTTTTCATTTTGCATGATTTCCTGTGTAATGCTCTTATTTTTTGTTCCACGTCCTTTTTTCCTCCATTTGCCAGCTGGGCGCTGGCGCCGTCACCTGTCCCTGGTTGCCAATCGGGATGCTTTTGAGGACTGGATTATTTTGTTTTGTACCTCAACGTTGTACCTTTGCGTTTCATACGTCTCTTTTCCATTTGTGCACCTGCCTTTCTCTGGTAAAGAAGACTTATTTTCTGCACTTGCCTGCCGTCTCTGCACCCCGGAGTGCCTAACGTACTCAGTGGCCTGGCACCTACTCAGTGGCCTAGTGGTTAGAGTGTCCGCCCTGAGATCGGTAGGTTGTGAGTTCAAACCCCGGCCGAGTCATACCAAAGACTATAAAAATGGGACCCATTACCTCCCTGCTTGGCACTCAGCATCAAGGGATGGAATTGGGGGTTAAATCACCAAAAATGATTCCCGGGCGTGGCGCCGCTGCTGCCCACTGCTCCCCTCACCTCCCAGGGGGTGAACAAGAGGATGGGTCAAATGCAGAGGACAAATTTCGCCACGCCTAGTGTGTGTGTGACAATCATTGGTACTTTAACTTTAACTTTAACTTAAAAACTAATACAATGTAGTTGAATCAATTATTCTCATTATTTAATTATTTATCAATATTAGGATGATTATTACATTATAAGGCTTAGCACACTCAAAATCTTACCATTACCATTCTTTTCTGCACTTGCCTGCCGTCTCTGCATCCCGGAGTGCATACATAAAACGAAACATAACAAAAAACTAGTACAATGTAGTTCAATCAATTATTCATCTTATAATTAGTCTTAATCAATACTTATTATTATTAATATTTAGCTTTCGCAATCTCTAAATCTTACCATATCTTGCAAGAAATGTGTACATATGTTCATCAAACACCATGTAAAAGACGCACAGGGTAACAGCAATTTTGGTTTTCAGGTCCCATTTTGGGGGAATTTGGTCTGGTTCCATTTTTCCTAAGCACAAATTGTATTTTGCCGGTGTTGCGGGCCAATTAAAAATGAGCTGCGGGCCGCAAATGGCCCCCGGGCCACACTTTGGACACCCCTGGTCTACACTAACATTATTTAGCCTAAGCCCCATTTCAGCCACACTAATCTATCGTTTAAGGTCCCTCTCCTCGGACAATTTTTTACATGGGTAAGTGCGCCGTGTATTTCTTGAATCTCCGGCTCTTAGCTTTGTATGGACTCATTCATCGTTTACAAACTGAATTCGGAGAGGAAGTGAAGTCAGAAAGACCGTGTCCCACACAGGAAGTGACGTCAGAAAGAACGCGCCACAGTCTTAAACGACCATTGTGTATGTGTGGACAATGATAAGGTTAGGTGGGATTTACCCTGGATAACCGGCTTAGTGTAAAAGGGGCCTAACTTTGATGGTGCCATAGTATACAATTTTTCAACAACATTAAATAAGTCTCAGTGAGGCCACAGTAGTGTATTAGTTGCCCAAAATCTAGCCTTAAAGGGGAACTTCACTTTTTTGGGGAATTTTGCCTATCGTTCACAATCATTATTAGAGACAAAAACACAGATGTCTTTTTTTTTTTTAGATAAAAAAACGCTTGCAAAATGCGGCTTATGGGAATCACTATTGTAGCCTTCAAAGGCCTCTAATGCAACTTCAAAACCATCCATCAACGCTTAATATACACACTGAAAGTATATATATGTACATCTATTTATGTATGTATATGTATGTACTGTATATATATATATATATATATATATATATATATATATATATATATATATATATATATATATATATATATATGTATATGTGTGTATATATATGTGTGTATATATGTGTGTATATATATAAAAAATGTAGTAACAGACACGTTCATAACAATATGTAATATGTTCAATGATTTTATTTTTTTATTTATGTATTTATTTGACAGGGACAGTACAATGAAACGTTGCTACCCATAGGTAAACAATGTCAAAGTACATAAGACTTCTAGCCACAGGCTAATTTGCAACCCTTGTCCCTGGTTAGGCTTTTAAAGAAAAGTTGAGAAAAGTGTAAAACATATACAAAAGGATTAAGACAAGTACAAAAATAAAAACAGATTGAAAAAATTGGCCCCATTTGTCCATACTACATCCAGTTCTAGTGCTAACACTTCTGATTTTCCTTAAACCACTTTTTCAGTTTAATGTCCGACTGTGACTTTAACTCCAGTGGCAAAGAGTTCCACAGATGTGAGGCCTTCGCTGAGAACACGGACTGACCCAGTACCGTATGTTGGTAATTTTATGCAATACCGGAACTTCTGTCCTCAGCACATTTATTTCCGTTTCCAAAGCAGCTCACTTCCGACTTTCAGCAACAAATGCGTGTTCTACTTCCAGAAACAAACCTTAGTGTGTTCTAATCATGGCAGACTTGGTAACAGACAATGAAAACTACTATTTTTGGACCAATAAGGATTACAACCTTATCTTTTTGAACCTGAATATACGGAGGATGAACCGCTGCGAGCGCGAGTGAAACGTTGGAGTAGACGGAAGCCGAGTAAGTGAGGTCGGCGTACAAATGTGGAACTTTTTAGAGCCAAGCTATACGGACATATATGGCGTGCTTACTCCAAAGTCAACTTGAAAAAACTTCCCCGGCAAACTAGAACAAACAGACAACTGTCCATACAGCACGTAATGCTTGTTATTAAAACTGCAGAATATATGCTGTCGAACTAGCTGTGTACAAACCAAATATGAAATGTGGGCTAATACTTTACAGATACTGTAATATGATTGTTCATGTTTTTCAGTCAGTACAGATTGGTGTCCTATCGCATTGTGTTGTGCATTACAAACTCAAAAGCGATTCAGCTGTTCACACAAATGCTAGCTTATCTCTTTCCATAGCTAGCTTATGGCTAATGCCTTAGCATGCCGTCCCAAGACGATGTCTTACTACGCTAGAAAATCAGTTCCTCAGTGTTTGCTTATACAATAACAATGTCGCTACAACTTGGTTGGAGTACAGGTTACGGAACGTAAATTAAGTATTGTTGGCGGTTTTTGGATGCGTTTTTAAAATGATTTAGCGGCAGAATGGATTGATCCCATTCGCTACATTGTCAGCCATCAAGAATGAGCTGATTTTTAAAATTAGAATACAAAAAAAAATAAACCTTATGTCTTATTGTCTCTCATTAGGATTGTGAATGATAGGGAAAAAAAAGTTACCCTTTAAAGGGATCATATTATGATTCTTTTAATACACTGAACAAAAATATAAATGCAACACTTTTGTTTTTGCTCCCCTTTTTCATGAGTTCAACTCAAAGATCTAAAACTTTTACTATGTACACAAAATACCTATTATTATTCTCAAATGTTGTTCACAAATATGTCTAAACCTGTGTTAGTGAGAATTTCTTATTGCCAAGATAATCCATCCCAAGTCACAGGTGTAGCATATCAAGATGCTGGTTAAACAGCATGATTATTGCACAGGTGTGCCTTAGGCTGCCCACAATAAAAGGCCACTCTGAAATGTGCAGTTTTATCACATGACTTGCTGGTTGCAGGAATGTCCACCAGAGCTGTTGCCCATGAATTGAAAATTCTACCATAAGCCGTCTCCAAAGGCGTTTCAGAGAATTTGGCAGTACATCCAACCGGCCTCACAACCGCAGACCACGTGTAACCACACCAGCCCAGGACCTCCACACCCAGCCGGTACACCTCCATAATCGCCTGAGACCAGCCACTCGGACAGCTGCTGCAACAATTGGTTTGCATAACCAAAGGATTTCTGCACAAACTGTGAGAAAATGTCTCAGGGAAGCTCATCTGCATGCTTGTCCTCCTCGTCAGGGTCTCGACCTGACCTGACTGCAGTTCGTCGTCGTAACCGACTTGAGTGGGAAAAACTCACATTCGATGGCGTCAGGCACATTGGAAAGGTGTTCTCTTCATGGATGAATTCCGGTCTTCATTGTTCAGGGCAGATGGCAGACAGCAGATATGGCGATGTGTGAGAGCACGGTCTTCTCATGTCAACGTTGTGAATTGAGAGGCCCATGGTGGAGGTGGGGTTATACAAAAGTACTATGGACAGGCATATGTTATGGACAACGACGCAATAACTTTTTATTGATGCCATTTTGAATGCACAGAGATACTGTGACAAGATCCTGAGGCTCATTATTGTGCCATTTATCTTAGACCATCACCTCATGTTGCAGCATGACAATGCACGACCCCATGTTGCAAGTATCTGTACACAATTCCTTGAAGCTGAAAACATCTCAGTTCTTGCATGGCCAGCATACTCACCGGACATGTCACCCTTTCAGCATGATTGGGATGCTGTGGATCGGCGTATACGACAGCGTGTTCCAGTTCCTGCCAATATCCAGCAACTTCGCACAGCCATTGAAAAGGAGTGGACCAACATTCCACAGGCCACAATAAAACAACCTGATCAACTCTATGCAGAGATGTGTTGCATGTGTGAGGATAATGGTGGTCGCACCAGATACTGACTGCTTTTCTGACCCCCCTGATCCCCAATAAAGCAAAACTGCACATTTCAGAGTGACCTTTTATTGTGGGCAGCCTAAGGCACACATGTGCAATAATAATGCTGTTTAATCAGCATCTTGATATACCACACCTGTGAGTTGGGTTGGATTATCTTGGCAAATAAGAAGTGCTCATTAACACAGATTTGTGAACAATATTTGAAAGGAATAGGTCTTTTGTGTATATTTAAAGTTAAAGTTAAAGTACCAATGATTGTCACACACACACTTGCTGTTAGAGGTTAGCTTTTGTATCCTCCCACGGTGTGTAGTGAAGCATGTTTAGCTATCCCTCGTCCTGCATTGATGATTCTTGTAAGAAACATAGTTTATTTGCGAGCATTATTGACTTTGAAGTAGCTAAATCTACAGAGAGACGTTAGCCACTACTCCGACATTCATCCATCTCTCTCGCGTTTTTCATTTGATTGAATCACGTACCATCCAACTCGCTGTGCTCCTTTTAGGTAGAGCTGATCGCTGCAGTAGCGGCAGTACAGGTGAGGATTTTTGTTTCAAAAAAAGCAAAATCAGGGAAAAAAACTGGATTTCCCGGGAAAGGGGTAGACTAAAGGAAGCCTTAAAGCTAAATAGTCGACAGTGTCATGTTTGCGCACTGACTTGACTCACCAAGAAACACAGCCCCTCGTATCTCAACAGCACATGCTCAACCCCGACACATATTTTCGAAGCATGACCTGCTTTTGTGAGCTGCTGTGACCTCATTGGTTGACTGTCCATAATCAAAGCCTTTTGGTATTTTGGTAACGGAAGCAATTGGACTGGAAATAGGTCAAAACCATTCCAAATGTGCCATACACATTAAGAATCAAACATTTAACCAGACCTTGTGGTGTGCTGTTTTAGTCCACTACCTCTGGGGGGAGCTGCAACTGCCCAGGATTCTATTGGAATGACAGTCTTAGACCCTGTCTACATTAAGCCAGATAACTCATTAAACAAATAATTATTTAGCCTAAGCCCCGTTTCGACCACACTAAACCATCGTATAAGGTTCCCCATCTTGGATATTTTTTTACACGGGTAAGTCCGCCATCTATTTCTTGAATCTCCGGCTCTTAGCTTTGTATGGATCATTGATCGTTTAAAAACTGAGTTCGGAGAGTAAGTGACGCCAGAAAGACCGCGTCCCACAAAGGAAGTGACGCCAGAAAGACCGCGCCACAGCCAGCTTCATAACAGACGGTTGTGGAAATCACACATGAATACCTTTAAAAGAAGGAAACGCGCGATTGCAGCTATTTGGGATACAACACATCTCAGACGGCAACATTGACGGTTTTGGATAAGGCCTGGAAGAACGGCAGCCTGGTGGGATATGTTTGTCAACGAGTGTGTTGTGCCACAGGAACGGCAAGAGAACTTTCAAATGTCCAGGTCAGCTGTGATTCTACTGAGCGAAAAACTTTGTCCATTTGTCGAAGGGGTGACAACGAGAATGTGGGCTCCCAAGGACGAAAGAGTATTACGGAAAACAGCATATGCATTTGGACTGGCAAAGTAGACTATCAGTTATTGTCCGCAATGTACTGTATGTCGAGCGATTACTCTACGTCTAGTTTTGGACTCCATAATTATTGTGAAGCCATAAAGTGTTTGCAGCCGTCAAGTACGACCGCCAATTTCAGTTTACAAGCACAGTGACCTGACCAGATATCGAGATCCCTAGATTGATTGTTGTAAAATGTTATTTATCACATTGTTTACTTTCACACGTCCATTAAAGATATGATTCATGTATGATGGCTCAGGTGTAATTCACTACAATAAGTTAAAGTACCAATGATTGTCACACAGACACACACGAGGTGTCGCAAAATTATTCTCTGCATTTGACCCATCGCCCTAGATCACCCCCTGGGAGGTGAGGAGAGCAGTGAGCAGCATCAATCTTGGTGATTTACCCCAATTCCAACCCTTGATGTTGAGTGTCAAGTAGGGAGGTAATGGGTCCCATTTTTTATAGTCTTTGGTATGACTCGGCCGGGGTTTGAACTCACAACCTACCGATCTCAGGGCGGACACTCTAACCACTAGGCCACTGATTAGGTTACTAGGCCACTGAGTAGTAGTCTAACATCTGCTGATGGTAAGGCAAGCAAGGTTTTCTGTTAAAAAAAATGTGGCAATAGGCTACATTGAAACACAGGGTAAGGATACACTTCCAGGTCAGAGGTGACTATGACGCACGCATTTGCGTACTAGGTCGTGTTGCGCCGCCGGACAGAGGGGGCAGGGGCTCTTAAACGGTGGGATTGTGTGTGTGTGGACAAGGATAAGGTTAGGTGGGATATAGCCCGGCTTAGTGTAGAAGGGGCCTGAGATGTTGACTTCAGGTTGTCACCTTTCACCTTGGCTTTTACCATCCTTTTATTGTAATACCTGTAGCCCACACTCTTTTCACCACCTTAGACAAAAACAGATTTGCATTCTCCCGTGACCTCCTCTCATCTGTCTACTGCATCTTTTCATGACCTGGCAGTCATGCTAACTATTGGACGTTCTGTAAGTGCAATCCTAAAATAGAAAAGGTCTACCTTTACAGACATATGAATAGATCATTGGTAGGAGTTAAAGCCCAAATGCCCGATCTGTCTTTCCTTTTGACTCCTTCCATGGTAACACCTCCTGGTGTAAACACTCTCAACGCCACCAACAATTTTGTTTTTAGGGGCGGCAACACATTTAGAAGCCACTTCCTTTCATGTTGTGGAAAAGTGATGAACTTCTGTTGTAGTTTATTGTGGTGCGATTTTTTAAAAGCATCCCAGTGACTCTTTGAAGTGAGTGGCGGTCTGTTTTTCCTCAGCTGTGGTGTCACCATGTCACTGCTCATCTGTTTCTTGTCTCTGATTGGATCGGCTGGAATCCTGGTCAGACCGAACTAAAACCGGTCCCCTCGTGCAGAACAATAATTTACACACTGTATGACAGGTGACTGTTACTGTGATTAAATGGCATTTATAAGGTGATGTGTTGACACATACAGCATTCCACATAGGTTACCTTTCCATTTACATTGCGTTGTCGAGCCAATAAACAAAGACTAATTGCCTCCTTTGAAACCGCTCTTCTTGCTTTTTTACACTAAGCGCAGAAAATACCCATGTTTTACATAAAGTTAATTTGACTGAACTCAACAAGGTCAAAAACAATGGCAGACATTTGCTTTACACACAGAGTGTAGGCAACATTGGAACATCTGAGGCAGTAGACAGTAGACCATAATGAAAAAAGACATCAACAATAGCTTTCAACACAACAGGGCATTAGAAGGGAGTATTGGGTGTGTAACTTCACACTGACATTGCGGGATACACGGTCATGCAGAGCTTTTCTTATTTCTTTCAAAGACTGAACATTTGTTGGTTGACTTTATCCCCCTCGATTTGGTGTCTGTGCTGTCTGCACAGAATGGAAGAACGACAGAAAATGGGAAAAGGGGCTAATGGTAGATCTTGACCTGGGTGTTAAATGTCACGCTGCTGAACATGCTTTCACACAGGCACCATCCAACCTCTCTGAGGATTTTGGTACTCCAAAGACTGAATGTGTTGGTTGACTTCATCCTCCATGATTCCGTGCCAATGTTGTTTTTACAGAACACAGAAATGTCAGAAAGCCAAGAAATAGACAGCTTTTAAGGGCTGGATAAAATAAGCTATTACTTCTCACTTCTTGTGTCTATTAAAGGCCTACTGAAACCCAGTACTACCGACCACACAGTCTGATAGTTTATATATCAATGATGAAATCTTAACATTGCAACACATGCCAATACGGCCGGGTTAGCTTACTAAAGTGCAATTTTAAATTTTGCGCGAAATATCCTGCTGAAATCGTCTCGGTATGATGGCGCCTGCGCGTGACGTCACGGATTGTAGAGGACATTTTGTGACAGCATGGTGGCCAGCTATTAAGTTGTCTGTTTTCATCGCAAAATTCCACAGTATTCTGGACATCTGTGTTGGTGAATCTTTTGCAATTTGTTCAATGAACAATGGAGACAGCAAAGAAGAAAGCTGTAGGTGGGAAGCGGTGTATTGCGGCAGGTGTTGTGCCGGATAACGCACCCCCGCCGTAAAATGCACCCCCTGACTATTGTGCCGGAAAACACAGCCGGTGTTTCATTGTTTACATTCCCGAAAAATGACAGTCAAGCTTTACCATTGGCCTGTGGAGAACTGGGACAACAGAGACTCTTACCAGGAGGACTTTGAGTTGGATATGCAGACGCGGTACCGTGAGTACGCATGCAGCTGCAGCTTCCAAACATTTGATCGCTTGCCCGTACGTGCATGCCGCTATGTGCATGTCACGTACGTAACTTTGGGGACTTTGGGGAAATATATGTGCTTTATTAACTTTGGGAAGGTGAACGGTACTTTGGGCTGTGGGATTGAGTGTGTTGTGCAGGTGTTTGAGTTGTATTGGCGGGTTATATGGACGGGAGGGGGGAGGTGTTTGTTATGCGGGATTAATTTGTGGCATATTAAATATAAGCCTTGTTGTGTTGTGGCTAATAGAGTATATATATGTCTTGTGTTTATTTACTGTTTTAGTCATTCCCAGCTTAATATCAGGTCCCACCCGCCTCTCACAGCATCTTCCCTATCCCGACAGCCCCGCAAAAGAGGACATGTCCGGTGAAAAGAGGACGTCTGGTCAGTCTATCCTAGCCCGTTAGCTGCTAGCATGCTAGCAAAAGAGGACTAGCAGCGATCGGTTTCACCGGACGTGAAACTGATCGGGCTAGGTCCTGACCATACGTCCTCTTTTCACCGGACATGTCCTCTTTTGCAGGGCTGTCGGGCGGAGTTTCTTAAATGCCTCAAATGTCCGGCATTTTGAGTTAGGGTTGCGTGTATGTTCAATGTACGTTCAGGGTTAAGAAGGTTAAAAACACAACAAATTGTGCGTGCAGCAGCATTCGTGAGGGAGGGGGAGAGACTGAGAGAGCGAGAGAGTTGATAAATGCGCATGCGTCGCCAGGCTCTGCTTTTTATCCATAGATTTATCATATTTAATTTTTTATTATCTATAGCAGGAGTGTCAAAAGTGTGCATTTTTGTAAAATGTTCCTTGTTTTATTTGGCAAGTTGAAAGAACATGGCGCCAGTATGCTGTTTTAAAAAAAAAAAAAATACTGGAAAGGATAGAAATGTAGTTTGTCTCTTTTATCCGATTATTAATCCATTAATCGAAGTAATAATCGACAGATTAATCGATTATCAAATTAATCGTTAGTTGCAGCCCTAATTCCAATACGTATTCATTTGTGATTAAAATTCTTAAAAGAATATAATTTTCCTAAATAAAGCATGCAGGGTTTTACCCCTACCAAATAGTAGTTCTACGATAAAGAGAAGCCCTGTCTTATAACATACGCTGTGGTCACACACGTCAAGAGTGTCCTGTCCCTATGACAGCTGCACAATATGCGCCCTTACAATTGCAACTTGAAACAGAAGGTTTTATTTTCCCCACATGCATCACTTTCACTGATTCATGTGTCTTTTTTATGTTGTTATTTCAACTCTCCAAAATACTGTAGTTGCGAAAGGGCTATTCCCAAACATTTGAACACGTAACATATACACTTTTTTTTTTATTGCTCAAATGTAATTTTGTGGGTAGAAATAAGTAGGCAAGACAAAAAAAGGCCTACATTTTTTGATTTCCTTCCAACAAATGTTTGGAGATGTAATAACTCTTCGGACAGACTGCCTGTCACTGCCTCATGTTGCCGCATATTTCGGGTTCTTCTCTCTTTTTGTGGCATGGCCATCCAAAGGCTTGTTACACTTTGAGGTCTTGGTTTGTTGAACGAAGCGGTGATCTGTCAAAACAGAGGATTAGCTGAGGACCTTGAAGCTCGGGTCAAGTGGCAAACTTGTTATTTGGCACAAATGGATGCGCTAAAAGATGTCATGTCTGATACACACGTTAACGTCTTACTTTCTGTACGTGTTGAGCGTTTGTTTTTCTCTGCGATTCTACCATATCTGGGATTATGTTTGTTGACAATTAAACCTATGCTTATGGCAAGCCTATGCAAATTATATCCTAGTGAGATGTTGGCAAGGAAATTCACGCTGGGTTTTAGTGTTCTTGGGGCTCCCCAGCTGGTGCCCTGTAGTTTGGCCCAAGACTTTGGATTAAAAGATGTAAACAGTCTCATTGGAGAACACTGCATTTGTTATGTTTAAACTTCAAAACAAGTTGCCTCATGTCCTCATCTCCCAAAAGTGAATCTTTTGTCCAGGGACAGTAAAACTTTGATACAAGGCAGTGATGTGCAGTAAAGTTCAAGGCAGGAGAGGCACTTTTTAGTTTGCATCCATCCATCCATTTTATTCCGCTTATCCGAGGTCGGGTCACGGGGGCAGCAGCCTAAGCAGACAAGCCCAGACTTCCCTCTCCCCAGCCACTTTGTCCAGTTGCTCCCGGGGGATTCCGAGGCGTTCCCAGGCCAGCTGGGAGACATAGTCTTACCTACGTGTCCTGGGTCTTCCCCGTGGCCTCCTACCACGGACGTGCCCTAAAACACCTCCCCCGGGAGGCGTTCGGGTGGCATCCTGACCAGATGCCCGAACCACCTCATCTGGCTCCTCTTGATGTGGAGGAGGAGCGGCTTTACTTTAAGCTCCCCCCGGCTGACAGAGCTTCTCACCCCATCTCTAAGGGAGAGCCCCGACACCCTGCAGAGGAAACTCATTTCGGCCGCTTGTACCCGTGATCTTGTCCTTTCGATCATAACCCAAAGCGCATGACCATAGGTGAGGATGAGAACGGAGATTGACCGGTAAATTGAAAGCTTTGCCTTCCGGCTCAGCTCCTTCTTCACCACAACGGATCGATACAGCGTCCCGCATTACTGAAGACGCCGCTCTGACCCACCTGTCGATCTCGCGATCCACTCTTCCCTCACTCGTGAACAAGACTCCTAGGTACTTGAACTCCTCCACATGGGGCAAGATCTCTTCCCCAAGGAGATGGTTTAGAGTTTTACATGTTTTATTTCCAGTGGAACGTCGATTTACAAACTTAATTGGTTCTTGAACATGGTTTGTAAATCAAAAAGTTTGTTTAGTGATGCAGAGTTCCCCATAAGAATCGATGTAAACATGAATAAATGGTTGTAACCTTGACAATATTAGGGCAGTCAACGTTAATGCGTAACGCATGTGATCAAAAAAAGGGTAATTTTTGGGCATTGCAGCGTCAAACTTTCTTATCATCTGCGCAAAACAAATTTGAAATACCCTGTTCGGTGGCCTTGTGGTTAGAGTGTCCGCCCTGAGATCAGTAGGTCGTGAGTTCAAACCTCGGCCGAGTCATACCAAAGACTATAAAAATGGGACCCATTACCTCCCTGCTTGGCACTCAGCATCAAGGGTTGGAATTGGGGGTTAAGTCACCAAAATGATTCCCGAGCGCAGCCACCGCTGCTGCTGCTCACTGCTCCCCTCACCTCCCAGGGGGTGGAACAAGGGGATGGGTCAAACGCAGAGAGTAATTTCACCACACCCAGTGTGTGTGACTATCAGTGATACTTTAAATAGCATTATAAAGCAAAGCACATACAGGTTTTACGCAGGGCATTAAAAAGCATTCAATTAATTTTGCGAAAATTAACGCCTTTAATGGCATTAAAAAGCATTGAATTCGATATCCAGAGGCACACATTTTTTTTATACAATTGTAAAACTGTGCTAACAGTAGTAAGTCATATAAATGACTGGTAAATGAAAATGCACTCAATAAATCTTGCAGTCATCGAGCTACCTCTGTCTATGATTCTATTCTTTGACCGCAGCTTTCAATCTGCATACAAGAGGTCCTGTAAGGTTTAAAAAGTGTGATAAGCGCTGCCTCCATACGGCAAATGAAACGGTTCTTGGCGCCCAAACTTTGGTGACTGGAGGCGTGTAGTCCTTAACTGAGACACCGTGTCATGTTAATGAAAAAGCTGAGCTTCGTCATACACGACTCCCTCAGCCGTCTGCAGTTCAACACACATGAGCAGCTAACTTGGCTAACATTAGCAGGTTTGGTGACCTGCAGTCATACTTGCCAACCCTCCCGGATTTTCCAGGAGATTCCCGAAATTCAGCGCCTCTCCCGAAAACCTCCCGGGACAAATTTTCTCCCGAAAATCTCCCGAAATTCAGGCCGAGCTGGAGGCCACGCCCCCTCCAGCTCCATGCGGACCTGAGTGACGTGTCGACAGCCTGTTTTCACGTCCGCTTTCCCACAATATAAACAGCGTACCTCCCCAATCACTTTATAACTGTAGAATGATGGAGGGCGAGTTATTGGTTTCTTATATGGGTTGATTGTTAGGCAGTTTCATTAACGTCCTCCCAGCGCGGCAACAACACACAACAACAGCAGTCACGTTTTCGTCTACTGTAAAGCAGTTCGTCTGCCATAAACAGCAATGTTGTGACACTCTTAAACAGGACAATACTGCCATCTACTGTACATGCATATGTGACAATAACATCTAGGGCTTTTAGACAGTGCAGTGCACAACTGCGCACACAACAAGGAGACAGCAGAATGCATCATCAGAGAGGGTGTTCAGCATGGTTAGAAAAATAGTGACAGAGAATAGAACAAGGATGGACAATTCAACCCTTAACTCAACAATGAGTAGATGAGTGTTATGTGTGTGTGTATATGTGTAAATAAATGAACACTGAAATTCAAGTATTTCTCTTATTTATATATATATATATATATGTATATATATGAAATACTTGACTTGGTGAATTCTAGCTGTAAATATACTCCTCCCCTCTTAACCATGCCCCCAACCAACCCAACCCCCGAAATCGGAGGTCTCAAGGTTGGCAAGTATGCCTACAGTGGCCGAGAACGAACAACCAAGACAATTCTTACAACAGACCACAACTCTTTATTCACTAACATTCCCATACTATATGAATAAGAGTTTGTTCAGCTGTCAGATACTTTATACATAACTTGCTGTCGACTGTACCCATTTTAAACAACTGAGAGGGTGTAAAATACAATCTATTCAAGATGTTTAATTAACTCAGCTTATTTTTAATGCATCTAAAGGATGCAAATGTCATTCTATGATGTGTCTTTTTCTTTTATAGAGGGAGAGTAAATGCAGATGTAAAGTTATTTATGGGGGTGTTTACTATCTGTACCTTGTTTGCTATACGATTGCAAATACTTGTAAAATGTGCAAGCGTTGGCACAAACTAGCAGTGTGAGGCAATCCTTCATCCCTTCGCTGACAAAATCCTCGAACTGACGATGTCGAGATGTTTAGCCGGAGGCTAACTAGCCACAATGCGAGATCAAAACAGTTGTCCAGCAATCTGAAGCTATACAGCGAGACTGTGAGAGTTTGGACACATTTAAAGCATTTCTGATCACACAAAGTTGTCATGATCCGTGGTCTGTTAGTTTTGGATTCCTTTAGTTCTTGTTTGTGCACCTGTGAGTTTGTTTTGGTTGCCATGGTTACTCATTGTGTTCACCTGTCTCTAATTAGTGCTCACCTGCTTCCCGAGCACTAATCAGAGGCATTATTTAAGTTTGCCTTTGCCAGTCAGTCGGTCTGGCGTCATTGTTTGCTTCACGCTATTGTCACGCAACCCTCTACGTAAGTCTTGTTTCTTTCATGCCACAGTTAGAGAGTTTTGCCTTGTCCATAGTTCCATGTTTCCTGCGCTAAGTTTTTGCCTCAGCTTCCGCGTGCGATAAGCACGCTTGCCTTTGTTGTTTGCCTGTTATTTTGTAGTTGGATGATTTTTGATAAATAAATCATCTCCTACCTCACGCCGTCGTCCGGAGTTGTCCGTTCTGCATTCCTGGAAGAACCATCCCGCATAAAGATGCGACCCCGCCATGACAAAAGTGATCTCTAAGGCCCCTTCTACATTAAGCCGGATAAGGTTATCCAGGGTAAATCCCACCTAACCTTATCCGTGTACACACACAACAATGCCACCGTTTCAGATCCCTTCCCCCCTCCGTTCGCCGGCGCAACGCGACCTGGTACGCATGCGCGAAAAAATGCGCGCGTCATAGTCACCTCTGACCTGGAAGTGTATCCTTACCCTGTGTTTCAATGTAGACTATTGCCACATTTCTTTTAACAGTAAACCTTGCTTGCCTCGCCATCAGCAGCTGTTAGACTATTGTAGTGAATCACACCTGAGCCATCATACATGAATCATATCTTTAATGGACGTTTGAAAGTAAACAATGTGATAAAGAACATTTTACAACCAACAACAGGACACTGTGCTTGTAGGCTGAAATTGGCGGTCGTACTTGACGGCCGCAACCACTTCATGGCTTCACAATAGTTACGGAGTACAAAACCAGACGTTGAGTAATCGCTCGACATACATCGTGGACAATAACTGATAGTCTGCTTTGCCAGTCCAAATGGATTTGCTATTTTTCGTAGTCTTCTCTTGTCCACGGGAGCCCGTATTGTCGTCTCTCCTTCGACAAATGGACAACGTTTTTCGCTAAGTAGAATCACAGCTGACCTGGACATTCAAAAGTTCTCTTGCCGTTCCTCTGACACAACACACTCGGTGACAAACATATTCCACCAGACTGCCGTTCTTCCAGGCCTTATTCAAAACCGTCGCTCAACATTGCTATGTTGCCGTCTGAGATGTGTTGTATCCCAAATAGCTGCAATCGCGCGTTTCCTTCTCTTAAGGTATTGAGGTGTGATTGCCAAAAGCGCCTGTACATGTATCGGAATCAGAATCAGAATCAGAAATACTTTATTAATTGTTCTGATTCTGATTCTGATACAAGAAGGAGAAACACTGGCATGTCTGGATGATTCGCCTCCATCTTTCTAGTGGTTTCCGCCGAGTTACCGAACGGGTTGTTATGAAGTTGGCTGTGGCGCGTTCTTTCTGATGTCACTTCCTGTGTGGGGAAGCCTCAATTATGTACTTTACTATCAATCTCAATTTTGACAGAAAAAAATACATATTTACTGTAAACTGTTTTAAACTATAATATTATTTAATGACACAAAACATTATATATTATCATACTTTCCAATTGTTTTAGTTAAAATGAAAACAAGTACTAAAATGTTGCTTGACTTGGCTTTCAGTTAATTTCCTGAGCCTAAATGAAGACAAAACAGAAGTTATGTTGTTCGGTCCAAGTCGCTCTCCCTCCCCCAACGTTGACCTCGGCACTCTGTCCCCGTATCTCAGTGACTGTGTTACAAACCTGGGGGTAAAGCATTGGCGTTGTTAGGCTCAAGCCCCCCTAAAATATTCTTAAGCCCCCCTAAATAATTTGGTGTTTTTTTTTTTTTTTTTACAAATACATGCCGACATATTCAGTATAAAGTGGTCCGAATATGAGTTTAAATAAATAATCATATAACCTGTTATTCTTCACTCAGTTTCCCCCCACTTCGTAGCGTAAGTTAGAGAGCCCCTTTAGTGCGTTATCCAATCCATTCCACTTGTTCATATAGAAAATGCCCACATCCTTCAAATTCCAGTCCGCATTTTCTCTGCGACCTTGCTTGCGGTCCTGCAGGTGTACGAAGCACATTATCTTCCTTTACAATGAGTGAAGCTGCACGAAACCTTGTGTGTGCAATTGTAAATAATTTAGTGTTTAAGTTTTGTCTTTCTTGTAGAATCTATATAAAGTAATGTACATTAGCCTATTGTTAAAATAATGAAAACAAAATCATTAAATATATGTGTTTTATTGTATTGTTACATTAATAGCTGTTGTATTATTATAGGATGGCTTGTTAAACATTTCATAGGATTTTTAGAGGGAGGAAAAACCAAGACATTTAATATAAAATGTAAAATGAATAAATACATAAAAAGAAAAAGAAAAAAATGGTTAAAAGCCATCGTCTCGGGGAGCATTTCATTTCGTCCCGTGCATTTTTTTAAAATAATAATAATAACAATTAATAATTTCTAAGTCTTTGTTTGCCGTTTGTGAAGTTTTGTGCTTGTGCGTAACGTTCGCTCGCATCCTGTGCATCTCCTGGGGGCTCAGCCCCCCTGTCCTTAAAAGCTAGTGACGCCCCTGGGGTAAAGTTCGACTTAGATTTTAAGTTCGAAAAACAAATCAGCAGCGTCGTACAAAAAAGCATTTATCAGCTACGCCAAATAGCGAAAGTGAAACCATTTCTGTCAGGACATGATCTTGAGAAATTAATCCACGCCTTTATCTCGACTCGTCTAGACTACTGCAATGCCCTGTACGTAGGCATTAGCCAGGCCTCCCTCGCCTGCCTGCAGCTCGTGCAGAACTCTGCTGCCCGTCTGCTAACACAGACCCGCAGACGTGAGCACATCACCCCTATACTAGCATCCCTTTACTGGCTCCCTGTGCGTTACCAAATCAATTTTAAACTCCTTCTATTTGTTTTTAAATGTCTAAACAACCTCGCTCCAACATATCTCTCCGACCTCCTTCAGCCTTACTGCGCCCCACCCCCCCTAATGGACGGGCTTACCTGGGCACAAGCCCATGGGCCCCCACCCAGTCAGGGGTCCCCGATTTTGACGGCGGAATGCATTGATTGGTGTTCATGGCTGTCAGTCACAGACAGCTCTGCTACGTGTAGCGATTGTGTACTTTCTCTCTCTCGACTGCGTTGTTTTTTCCCACTGCTCCGGACATGGTGCGGCCCCAGGTTACCGGTGTGAAAGGCGAGCGTCCTGACTACTAAGCTAAAAGAACAGGTTGACCTGCCTCTGTTACACTCGCAATTAAGTGCATGCGCCCGTCGCTAAGGAGATCTAGTCATGAACAAAACTAGTTTTTTTAAATGGATGATATTTTTGCATTGTTGCTGTTCTGTTGAGTAAATTAATTATTATTTTCACACTGTGTTTTCAGGGCAGGGGGACAAGAGGGTGGTGTCTAAGGTTTTTTTTTTGCTCAAAACCCCTTCAGCCCCAGGGCCCCCCTCTTAGGCCAAGACGGTGCTGATTGTAAGTCGTATCAAAAAATGTGATCAGTTTGATTGACACTGTCAGAGAGTGATTCCTTTCACAAATGTTTATGATTGCGGTTGCAGCCTGCAGTGGTATCATACTAAGAGATGTTTTAAAATACACTACTTTGATTAATGTAATTATCAGGGATACCAAGTCAGAGTTATTGTGCTTTTGAGGAATAAACAAGAACAGACATTTTTATTTTTAAGGCCACGCTTGGCTGGAGTTTTGCGAGCATATGCAACCAATTGAAACACCATAAGTTGGTGAACCACGAAATTAATAAAAACATCACTGCAGTTTGTTCCAAGAGTCCTATTGCCTCGAATGCACTGTAGAATTTTATTATAGTGTAGTAAATTATACAAGTATTACAGTAACTGATAACATTTTCTAATCAGATGAAATTGATCGCTCTAAATTTCCATCTCTGTGTCCATCATTTTTTCCTTCCTTATTGTGGAATTAGACACATTTCTTACATATATTAATGAATCAACATGTGTTAAAGTACTTTGCCACAGTATATTGCAGAGGTGGGACCAAGTCATTGTTTTGCAAGTCACAAGTAAGTCTCAAGTCTTTGCCCTCAAGTCCGAGTCAAGTCCCGAGTCAAGACAGGCAAGCCCCGAGTCAAGTCCAAAGTCAAGACTGGAAAGTCTCAAGTCAAGTCCTAAGTCCTGCATTTTGAGTTTCGAGTCCTTTCAAGTCCTTTTAACCACAGACTAATATATTAACACAGATTGTGTATGCTTTTCAAACGCTGTATTTATTTATTAAAACAAGTGCATTTTAAATTGCAGGAAAGAAAATTGTGCTGACATTGCACTTTATAATAGCGCTATTAACCAGTCATTTTAAACATTAACTCATTCCTTTACAGAACAAACACATTGAAAAATAAAGTGCAAATGTACTTATTTGTACAAAAGTGTTAACTTTGAAAAAACATGACATATACGTGAACATAACAAAAAAGTTGTACTTTTTATATGTCAGGGCCCTATGCTGCATTGCATTTGCAAAAGACCAAATTAGCCAAGAGTCTGTCAGTCATTTGTGCACGATGGGGGCGTAGTATGATGCCACCATGGCTGAAAACTCGCTCCACTGGAGCACTGGAGGCAGGCACTGCCAAGACTCTCATGGCCACTCGGAACAGTGAAGGAAGAGTCTTCATGTTCAATGCCCAGAACAAAAGGGGGGAGAGAGTTGTTTTGGGTTGGTGCACTACTTGTAAGTGTATCTTGTGTTTTTTATGTTGATTTAATTAAAAAAAGAAAAAGAAAAAAAAATTATTTCTTGTGCGGCCCGATACCAATCGATCCACGGACCAGTACCGGGCCGCGGCCCGGTGGTTGGGGACCACTGAAACAACCAACAGTATGTCAGAAAGCTAGCTAAAACGGTACACATATTCATAATATAGTATACATTTTAACTGACCTTTATTTTACTATTTTCGTCTTTTTTTAGGTGGCTAAAATACGCGGTGCTGCTGGCCGCCGTCTAACGTTACGTGTGATATGTTGACTAACGTAACCCTGCTTAAAAAAAATCACTGAACAAAAAGTATGAATAAGGTAGTGAACTGCAACAGATTCCCGTGTTTGCAATAACGTTATAACGTTAGCAGTGAGTTTACAGCCTCACTGATTTAACTACACAGCAAATAAAAGTCACGTTACTTAGCCAATAAACGTTATCTTACATTCAAAACTTACCGTTCTTTGTGCAACTTCAAATGCCGGACGAAGTTGGAAGTTGTTGCCTCTCCATCAGTCATTTTCGAACCGCATGTGTTGCATACTGCAAACCGTTTTGTGTTGACCACCTCGTAATTTTTATACCCAAACAAAATTATTTTAGGTATCATTTTTTGTTCACTGGCGTGTGGTTTGGACATGTCTTCTTCGTTGGTTGTCCTGCAATTTGATTGGATGAATGCTGTGTGATGAAAACAAAGTAGATCTAATTTGATTGGCTGTTGTACTGAGACCACACCAGCTGACACACGCAACGCTGATAGACAAGTACACAATGAAAAATACGGAGCGCTCCCGAATAACTTTTTCATCTTTAGGTTTTGGGGAAAGTAGCAAGTCATGTCAAGTCATGTCAATTCAAAAGGCTCAAGTCCAAGTGAAGTCACAAGTCATTGATGTTAAAGTCTAAGTCGAGTTGCAAGTCTTTTTACATTTTGTCAAGTCGAGTCTAAAGTCATCAAATTCATGACTCGAGTCTGACTCGAGTCCAAGTCATGTGACTCGAGTCCACACCTCTGGTATATTGTATGTTATTGTTACATATTTAACAGATGTTTTTGTTTTTTTTTGTGAACATTTTTGTTTAGTTGTGATTATAGCTTTTGCTTCCGTGAATGGTTTTTCACCAAGTTTCAAACTACAGAATAGTGACGCTTCCAGGTTCCCTGTGTATGTGTTTGCATGTGTGTGTTTTTTGTGTCCTGTCTGTTTAGTGGGACATCTGTGGCTTGCGTGATGGGCTTTGTGGAACGGTGCTCTGTTAGCAGAGTTAAACAGGCCCAGTCACGAGCTCCAACAGAGACGCCACGAGCACAAGTGGCCTTGTCTCGTTCCTGTGTTTGTACCCGCACACATATGAAGACAATCAGTGCTGTGCCCAAGATCTCAGGGCACCATTACATTAGTTGCTTTAGCAATGCTGTAATGACTGTGTCCGTCAGCAGAGCGTCTGTTTGTTTGTTTGTTGGTTAGCAGGCTTCATGGAGGGTAGCAAACAGACAGTGAGTGACTCACATGATAAATTCCTGTGTTTTTGCCTTTGACCAAAACTTTACCAAAATGTAAGGGGCTTTTACTTGATACATAGAACCTTTATGTAACCAGATAAGAAACCCATTGAAATCAAGATCAAGATGATACATGTGTCACCCCTCTACCTAAGTTCATTGAAATCGAGCTGGTATTTTTGCATAATCTTGCAATTTTTTTTGTTTACTAGTTAATGATGCTAATTGACCTTTAATTTATATTTAAAACACTTCCTTGTGGTCTACATCAGTGTTTTTCCAACCACTGTGCCGCGGTGTGCCGTGAGATACAGTCTGATGTACCGTGGAAGATTATCTAATTTCACCTATTTGAGTTAAAAATATTTTTTGCAAACCAGTAATTATAGTCTGCAAATTATGTGTTGTTGTTGAGTGTAGGTGCTGTCTAGAGCTTGGCAGAGTAACCATGTAATACTCTTCCATATCAGTAGGTGGCAGCCGGTGGCTAATTGCTTTGTAGAAACAGCGGTAGGCAGTGTGCAGGTAGAAAGGTGTTTAATGCCAAAACCAAAAATAAACAAAAGGTGAGTGCCCCTAAGAAAATGCATTGAAGCTTAGGGAAGGCTATGCAGAACTAAACTAAAACTGAACTGGCTACAAAGTAAACAAAAAACAGAATGCTGGACGACAGCAAAGACTTACTGTGGAGCAAATACGGCGTCCACAAAGTACATCCGAACATGACATGACAATCAACAATGTCCACACAAAGAAGGATAATAACAACTGAAATATTCATGATTGCTAAAACAAAGTAGATGCGGGAAATATCGCTCAAAGGAAGACATGAAACTGCTACAGGAAAATACCAAAAAAAGAGAAAAAGCCACCAAAATAAAAGTTAAAGTTAAAGTACCAATGATTGTCACACACACACTCTAGGTGTGGCGAGATTATTCTCTGCATTTGACCCATCACCCTTGATCACCCCCTGGGAGGTGAGGGGAGCAGTGGGCAGCAGCGGTTGCCGCGCCCGGGAATCATTTTTGGTGATTTAACCCCCAATTCCAACCCTTGATGCTGAGTGCCAAGCAGGGAGGTAATGGGTCCCATTTTTATAGTAGGAGCGCAAGACAAGAACTAAAACACTACACACAGGAAAACAGCAAAATAAGTCACGGCGTGATGTGACAGGTCGTGCACAGTGCACCTACTTTGAGACAAGAGCTATATTGATGCATGATTGGCTATGGTTTAAAGTCATATCCAACAATTGTGACAACGACTTTTTACTGTCAACTGAATTTGTTTTTTAATGATTTCTGCTGGTGGTGTGCCTCCGGATTTTTTCAACGCAAAAAAGGTTGAAAAACACTGTTCTAGATGAGTGGTCCCCAAACGTTTTTGCAACAGGGACCGGCTTAATGGAGGCAATATTTTCACAGACCGGCCTTCCACGTGTGACAGATAAAAATACAACTCACCGTAACGCCCTGGCCTTTTCCCCTTTGCAAAAAAAGCTCTTCAAAGTATTTTGTTTTTTACTAGTTCTCTGGCCTGGGGGCTAATTTTTTGGCTAATGTGTCTCATGCATTATATGTTATGTCATTGTCGAGGACATGGGCATAGATACATAATATAACTAGATATATTTGCCATTAGTTCCAGTGTCCAGTGCCATTATGTCTTTTAATGGATTTTTATTAATATTCTAAAAGTAATGTAATCATATGTTGTGCAATATTTCAGATAGATATGTATGTTTTTTTGGTGCAATTTTCCATGCATAAACGGCATGGCGCAGTGGAAGAATGGCCGTGCGCGACCCGAGGGTCCCTGGTTCAATCCCCACCTGGTACCAACCTCGTCATGTCTGTTGTGTCCTGAGCAAGACACTTCACCCTTGCTCCTGATGGGTGCTGGTTAGCGCCTTGCATGGCAGCTCCCTCCATCAGTGTGTGAATGTGTGTGTGAATGGGTAAATGTGGAAGTAGTGTCAAAGCGCTTTGAGTACCTTGAAGGTAGAAAAGCGCTATACAAGTACAACCCATTTATCATTTATTTATAAACACATCTGCTATTGCTAACTACTTGTGCAATAGGGCTATGTGCAACAATACCAGTACTTTAACGTACTAGGCCAATGTAAATGTGTATTTTCCTCCTTCAGCACACTTAAATGCAATAATTTAGCACACTTGCACTTTAGCACTATAACAGTTCTCCATTTGCCTTATGTACGTTGAATACTTGGGTGACTTTGATCATGATCTGTCCTCAGCATGAGGTCATGCAGAAACCTACTGTTGTATAAGGGTACACATTTTATTTTATTTGTATTATTATATCTGAGTCTGTGTATGTTATTGTACTGTTTATGTCTGATGTTGATGCGGTCGAACTGAACTTTTTATGGACCTTATTGTGTATACCAGATGTGTCCAAACTACTGTTTTCAATTTGGCCCGTGAGACAGCACAAGTTCAATAAGCAATATGGTCGAGAGAGGTGTATACAAATAGCCAGTGCTCTAATAGCTGCTTTTTCCTCGCCATCTGTTGGCCAACGAAATATACGCACCCATTAATTGTACTTGCAGGCACAATGAGCACATCATTTATTTATTTGACCCAATCCAAACAACCTTCCCTAGTCATGGTGTAGAAAAAAAAATCCACCAACCTACTCATTGAACTTTGTGAATATTATGAAAAATGTCCAATCAACACACACACACAAAAAAATCTAATTTGTACCCATTTAAATCCATTACAAAAGATGATGGGTAAAATGCAAAACACTCTCTCCACACTTATCCATGTTTGGTGCATTTTAGCTGCTTGATATTTCTGATTGATTAAAAAACCTTAAGGAGGTTGTCATGGAAGTAACTTTCACTTACTCTTTATATCCAAGTATAATAATTATTAATTATATATCCATTATATTATTATAGTAATAGAAACTCATATGTACATATGTATGTGTGTGTGTGTGTGTGTGTGTGTGTGTGTGTGTGTGTGTGTGTGTGTTACTTAGCATGCAGGCTTTCGGCCCCCGGACAATTTTTTAAGCCAAATGCAGCGCCCCAGTCAAAAGGTTTGGACACCCCTGGTGTATACCATCAACATGCCTACAGTCCGGTACATTTGCATTTTATATGTTCATTAATGTGTATTGTCCCGTGTAACAAAAACAAAACAAATATAACAAATGGTGACTTCCTATCAGGTTTTTTATTATATGTTCTATAAACAAACTTATTGGTGTGTAAGTAGGACATGTAAAAGTTAAGTCGGAGAAAATTAGGTTGTTTATAAATTATTTAATGTTTCTGTGTGGCCCGGTAGCAAATGTGTCACGGACCGGTACCGGTCCCCAGATAGGTGGTTGGGGCCCATTTGGCTAGGTAATATGTATCTGATATTCTTTGGTGTGAATTTTGCGTAAATGTAGCTCCACGGTCACTTTTATAACCCGTTTTTTGAGTCTGTGTCATGTCTGTATTATCATGTTTTGTTTTAAGTCATGTTTTGTTTAGTTTCCGTCTTTCACTCCCTTGTCTGGTCACCATAGCAACCATTAGTTTTCACCTGTCACGTCACGCACCTTTTTCACGTCTTGAGTCACGCACCTGTTTTCGTTAATCATGTCTGTAGTATTTAAGTTCAGTGTTTTTCAGTTTGTTTTTCAGACGACCTCGCACCCCATACCGCACCACATTTATGCTCCGTCCATTGTTTCATGTCCATGTTCACGCTGCTCCTTTTTTGTCCAAGCCAAGTAAGTTTTTGTTCCATGTTTATAATCTTTTTGTTTTTTCATAGTTTATTCTCCGCCACTGTGCGTGCTTTTCATTTGTACTTTTTGCTACAGTCTTTTGTTTTTCATAGTTTATTCTCCGCCACTGTGCGCGCTTTCATTTATTCCTTTTTTTTTGATATATTAAATAAATCATGTACCTCCATTCCCGTCTCGCCCGTGCCAACTTTCCGTTGCATCCTGGAAAAGCTAACTCCCAAGATCAAGTCCTGACAGTAATTTTACTGCAAAAAGTACAAATGAAAAGCACGCACAGTGGCGGAGAATAAACTATGAAAAAACAAAAAGATTATAAACATGGAACAAAAACTTACTTGGCTTGGACAAAAAAGGAGCAGCGTGAACATGGACATGAAACAATGGACGGAGCATAAATGTGGTGCGGTATGGGGTGCGAGGTCGTCTGAAAAACAAACTGAAAAACACTGAACTTAAATACTACAGACATGATTAACGAAAACAGGTGCGTGACTCAAGACGTGAAAAAGGTGCGTGACGTGACAGGTGAAAACTAATGGTTGCTATGGTGACCAGACAAGGGAGTGAAAGACGGAAACTAAACAAAACATGACTTAAAACAAAACATGATAATACAGACATGACAGTCTGTCTGCAAGATGTTTGATTCTGGAGGCGTTCCCAGCAACTGAAGATACGCTTCACCCTCTCATGAAAGGATCATAATTTATATTTTGAAAATGTACATTGTTTAAATATATATCTTAAAGTCATCACCGCAAATTTTTTCCAGACATTGTCCAAAATAACTTCATAAACTAGATTCACCCGGTAACAACATTGGGTACACCTACACACTCGCCGACCGATTCAGACATGCTAAAAAAAAGCAGATTTTAACAGCATTTACTATATGTCACTGCATGTTACTTAACTTAATGTTCTAACAAGAACGTGCACACTTTCTCTGACGTCACGGCGTAGCCAGATTGCAAAAGCCCGTAAACAGAAGAATTCAAAACTGCGTGCAAGCCCTGGCCAAAATGCATGAACCTTGTGATTTGATGCATTGGCTTTGTTTAACACATGTATCTAACATTGTAACAACATAAGTCATCCATCCATCCATTTTCTACCGCTTGTCCCGTTCGGGGTAACATGGGGTGCTGGAGCCTATCTCAGCTGCATTCCGACGGAAGGTGCGGTACACCCTGGACAAGTCGCCATCTCATCGCAGGGCCAACACAGATAGACAGACAACATTCACACTCACATTCATACACTAGGGCCAATTTAGTGTTGCCACTCAACCTATTCCCAGCTGCATGTCTTTGGAAGTGGGAGGAAGCCGGAGTCTTTTGAAAATGTACATTGTTTAAATATATATCATAAAGTCATCACAACATTTTTTGTCCAAACATTGTCCAAAATAACTTCATAAACATTATATAGATTCACCCGGTAACAACATAAGGTACAACTACACACTCGCCAATCGATTCAAACATGCTAAAAAAAGCAGATTTTAGCAACATTTACTATGTGTCACTCCATGTGACACATCAGCAGAGGTGGGTAGAGTAGCCAGAAATTGTACTCAAGTAAGAGTACTGTTACTTTAGAGATTTATTACTCAAATAAAAGTAAGGAGTAGTCACCCAAATATTTACTTGAGTCAAAATACAAAGTATGTTGTGAAAAAACTACTCAAGTACTGAGTAACTGATGAGTAACCTGTTCGTTTAATGATGACGGCAACAAATAATGCACAAAAACATAAAATAGCAATGAGCAAATTCAGAGCCAGGAATATCTCTTAAGCAACTGAAACAATAATATATATTAAATAATAATACATTAACATAAAAAAAAGGCAACTTGAGCCACAATAACTTAACAGCACCATAGGCTCAGTAGGCAGAGATTACAAAGGAAAATAACAAGTTAATAAATGTCCCCACACGATGTACATTTGACAGTGATTCATAGCAGGGAAGCTAACATCAGCCTACGGTGACAGCCAAAATATCTCTACTAACGTTACTTACCGCGATGTGCTTCCTCAAATTTGACGTTGAGTTCATGTAAGCTTAAGCTTGTAAAGTTTCAGCGGTCATGTGATCACCTGGCTCTGTTTGATTGGTGAAACGGAGTCAAACCTCACCAGTGACTGTATTTGATTGGTGAAACGCAGGCATGCGATAGATCCTACTTTGAAGGTCTGTCTGACAAACCAAAACAAACAAAGCGTGCATTAACAGATCGATAAAAATCAGTAGCGAGTAGCGAGCTGAATGTAGATAAATGGAGCGGAGTAAAAGTAGTGTTTCTTCTCTATAAATATACTCAAGTAAAAGTAAAAGTATGTTGCATTAAAACTACTCTTAGAAGTACAATTTATCCCAAAAGTTACTCAAGTAGATGTAACGGATTAAATGTAGCGCATTACTACCCACCTCTGCACATCAGTGTTATTATGCACATGCCAAGATTAGATGAAAACAGTACCTTATCCTGTTTTTGTGTTTCTTCATAGCCTTGAAAGCTGAGAGCTTGACTTAATGTTCAAACAAGAACGTGCACACTTTCTCTGACGTCACGGCGTAGCCAGATTGCAAAAGCCCGTAAACAGAAGAATTCAAAACTGCGTGTAAGCCCAGGCCAAAATGCATGAACCTCATGATTTGATGCATTGGCTTGCATCTAACATTGTAACAACGTAAGTCAAAAAAGACAACATTTATTATAGGTCCCCTTTAAAACAACAAAGCTCGTGGTTTGCACAGGACTATACCTTGATGAACCCACCCTAAAGAGCAATAAACTTCTTTCGATTGTCAAATTTTCTCTGAGAACTCAAGACATTGTTGGATTAAAAACTTTATGGTTACTTCCTTAGAAAATGCCTCACCCTTTCACGAAAGTTGGTGGAGTCATTTTCTGCATTACCTTCATCCTGCTCAAGCTGTGAATGAATTGCTGTGTAGTTGCCAGGATTCCTTTTGTCTTTATTAGCGCTCCAGCACATGTTCGATACATCCTGACCGCACCGTCTATTCATTACGTGTGCGGTCTGCATGAAACCGTTGCAGATGAGCCAACATCTTTTTTAGTCCCAACGTTCGATAGCTGCCTTTCATGGTTATCACTTGTTATTGTTTGTTGTTTTTAATCATCCTTGCCCACTTTTCAAAAAGAGCCATAAACCGACAACAGGAAACCCATTGCAAGTTGCCAACTGTTTTCCTCAAAGAGAGTGCATCTCCAAACTTAATAGAAGATGTAGTGGCTGGTAGTGACTGCCGCTTGATTATCTTATAGCTGAGATGCCATGCTGGCAGTTCCCCAGCGATACATTGGAAATGATCTGAAGGGCAGAGTAGGATAATGAAGACCAGAGCGTGAATGGACTAGAGTGATGTTAAAAAGAGAGCAAAAACTTGGGAGAGATCAAACAGCAACTCCATGGACTTTGATGTTTGTCTCTTTCATTCGGAGCTGTGTAGCCGTTTCAAACATTTTTATGGGTCCTTCTCTGAGATGCTTCATCTCGTCTTCCCGCCACCAATATTTCACACACAAATTTCATTTCAATTTTGCTACTCTGTCAAATAGGATACACAACCTATTTTGGCACGCAGTCATTTTATTACCATCGCATTTTTCTTTGACCGATTTTGTTGTCCCATACCGGCTTAAAGAGGAAATGCACTTCTTTGGGGAAGTTTGCCCATCATTCACCATTCATATGTGAAACAAGAACACATGTCTTTCTCTATTCTGTGCGTTCCAAATCGTGAAATACTGCTAGCAAGAGGCGGTTAACAATGCAGGTAATATGGTATGATCTACTCCGCCTATAAAGCGTTCTAAAAAGACATCCAAAAACGCTCCATTTATATGCCGTGACCTGCATATTAACCAAGCTGGAACGCTCTCCCCGACCATCTTAGAGCACCACAGTCGGTCGACCGTTTTAAGAAAACCCACCTTTTTAGCACAGCTTTTATCTAGTTTTTCTGCCTTCTTGTTTTTAAATGCACTGCTTGCCAATCTGTTTTATCCAGTGCTTTCATGTTTTTTTTATTTCTATTTTATCTATGTTTTTATGTTTTATCTATAATTATCTAATGTTATTCATGTTTTTATTTCTATTTTAATTTTCTATTATATATTTATTCTAACTTTCTATTTTTATTTTGTACCTTTTTTTATATACTTTGTAGCACTTTGAGATTTTAACAAATGTAAAGTGCGTTACAAATGTAATTCATTATTATTATTTTTATTAAGCTGAAGTGACGTTGTGAAGCTGAAGTGACGTTGTAATTGTAAGAGCTAACCCTGAGCTAACTCACTTTTGGTAACACTGCGCCTTCCTAACAGAGATATACTGAAAGCTAGCTACTGAGCTGAATCACCTCTGAGTTTGTAAAAACTAATGCTAGATTATAAATTATGCCTCACACCTGTATAGTGGAAGGTTGTGGCCATAAACCGAGAAGTTGGTCAACTTTAAAATTAGTCTGTGTGACAATCTGTCACTTCATTTCTCTTTGTTTCCTTGTTTTTGTATTTACTTCTTTTCTTTTCCTGTTTGTTCCACGGAGCACTGTGTTTGTTCCTCACCTGCCGTTGATTGGCAGCCGGTCCACACCTGCTGCCAATCAGCATTTTCTATTTATGCTTGTCTCGATCACTCCTCAGTGCTCGAAGATCGCTTTATGTTTGGTTCTGTACATGCAAGACTGCTTTCATTTCTGTTTTATGAGATTAAAAACTCATCTTACCTCCTCGTCGCTCTCCTGGTTCCTGCATCTTGGGGTCACAAACAATTGCAGTCATGTGAGTTCCTCACACTCAAGATTCTTGTTTCTTTCCAGCATATTTTACCTGAGGAGTGTGTGCTGAATTCCTCGTCTAAACGGGGTGAAGAGGGAGTCCAAGTCTAGTGCTGAATGATACAACCATCCTCTCAGTCGGCATCCCGGTAAGAGCGAATATTGTAAGTCACTGTTTTATTAGGTCAATATTTTGTATTTTTTGTTTAGCACTTTAGCACTTTCTTGTTTCACAAACACCGGTTTGGCTGGCGGTACATGGGGTTTCCCAAACCACTGTGAACCATGTCTCAGTGATGGCAGACAACCAACCTGTCTGACAAATTGCCGAACCACCATGAACCGCCATCTAAACCAGCAATGTGTGAACGCACCTTTAGCACTATTGCTACATGATTGTTGAGTGTTTGACAAGAGCTGCATCTGCTTAGCACCCAGCTTCTAAACCTTGAAGCTCAACCTCCTTATATTCAGGCTTTAAAAAAATGGTCTGGATCATCATTTGTCCCAGAGTAGTCATTGTCAGATCAAGTCTGCCAGGATTAGTGGCTCTTGTTTGTTGCTTACAGAAATAGCGTTTGTTGCTATGCACTCTGGGAAATCAACAGTGTTGGGACTAACGCTGTAACGCCGTTAGTTTTGGCGGTAACTAGATTCAAGATTGTTTATTGTCATATGCACAGTTAAACAGACAGTTTGCCGTACAATGAAAATCTTACTTTGCTAGTCCACCCTTCAACAAGTCACACGGTACTTAGCTAAAAAATAAAAATAAAAATGTATATACAAGGCACAGTAAGTAACATAACATTATTGCACATTCTGATTGACAGTCAACAGTATAAATATGGAGGTGACCTTGGGTCACAGCAGCAGTTAAAGTGTCTTTAGTGATCAAAGGTGAAAAGTGACTACAGCGATGGTTCACAGTTCGGGGGTGGTTGTGGTAGCTGTCTTTTGTTCAAAAAGATAAAAGTAAAAGTAAAAATGGGAGGGTGGGCTAGCATTCACAAGTTAGCATTCACAAGCCTGATGGCCTGTGGGTAGAAACTGTTTGTCAGTCTCATAGTCCTGGATTTCAGGCTCCTGTATCGTCTGCCTGATGGTAGGAGGCTGAAGAGACTGTGCTGGGGGTGTGTACTGTCCTTTATGATGTTGTGTGCTCTCCTGGTGGCCCTGGTAGAGTACATGTCCTGTAGTGAGGGGAAGGCTGCTCCTGATATGTATTGAGCAGTTTTAATCACTCGCTGGAGTGCCTTCCTGTCCTTAGCAGTGCAGTTTCCATACCAGACCGTGATTGAGCTGGTAAGGACACTCTCAACCGTACTTCTATAGAAGTTGCTGAGAATTTTGGGTGGCATGCCAAATTTTCTCAGCCTTCTTAGGAAGTACAGTCGCTGCTGGGCTTTCTTTATTGTTTGTTGGGTGTTGTGATCCCAGGTGAGATCCTCGCTGTTGTGGGTCTGGAGGAATTTAAAGGTTTTCACCCTGTCCACCTTTGTAATTTAACACGTTATTTTTTATATTCAGTAACTCAGTTACCGTTATTACATGATGCGTTACTGCGTAATTTTACGTTATTTTTCATGTAGTATCTGCTAGAAACAGAAGATCTGAGTGTGTTTTATTGCAGCGCTGCAGTGTCGTCCTTCTGAATCTCTTGTGTCACAAGGAGGAGGCGCGCTGTGTGTGTGTCTGGGTGTGGGGAGGGAGGGAGGGGAGGGGTGCGCGCAGCAGCATTCGTGAGAGAGGGGCGGAGACAGAGAAAGCGAGAGAGTTATGATAAACGCGCATGCGTCGCCAGGCTCAGCTTTTTATCGATTGATTTATCAGATTTAATTTTTTATTATCTATAGCAGGGGTGTCAAAAGTGTGCCCCGGAGGCCATTTGCGGCCCACAGCTAATGTTTTAAAGGCCCACAGCACATTCTAAAAATACTATTAAAATAAACAAAAACATAACAAAAGTGAAATAAAAAAGCTTAAAGGTGAAATGTAATTTAGAAAAAGTTGCAATGTTGACTTATAAAACAAAGCTGGTTTTTTTTTCTTTCAAACTGTCATTGCTCAAAACATAATATTGAATCAAAATCAATGTTATTATGAATTATAGTACACACACTGTCAATTCTATTGTATACTCTTTCATTCTAGAGTGTTTGATTATCACATCACTCTAAATGTATAGACTATAAAGTTCACAAACAAAAAGAGGGATCCTAGTGGGCCAAGCCAATCTTTCTTTATCTCTAAACTAAAACTGGTGAAATGCGTAGAGTGTTCTGGGCTTCAGACATGATTTTATTTCAAAATTCCTTGAGAGAAAAAACGCCTGCTTAGGCTTTGTGTATGTAAAGTTAAAGTTAAAGTACTTCCTTGGTGTTGTTATTATGCTGTTTGTTACTTATGTATGTTATGTTGCAGCTATTTAAAATAGTTTTGTCAATTTGTTCTGGCCTGAAATAAATTGGCCCTTTGAAACATATATTTGTCTTTGTGTGTTGTATGTAGACCACATTGCTTAGCAGAGTTCAGTGATGCAAATGCATGTCAGGTTGATCCAGTATAATAACAGTACTGAAATGAAGGCTAAAAGGGCATTAATGGGAGCTTAAAAAAAAAAGAAGAAAAAAATGAATAACTAAATAGTTACTTTTCACAGTAACACATTACTTTTTGGTGTAAGTAACTGTGTTAGTAACTGAGTTACTTTTGAAATAAAGTAACTAGTAACTGTAACTAGTTACTGGTTTTCAGTAATTAACCCAACACTGGAAATCAGTGTACTCGTGAAAGATGGATCAAAATACAGCAAATATTAAATGTTATGAATAAATAAAAATTTGTTGGAGGTTTTTTTGAGGGCTTTATAGGCAGAAATGATGGCTCTCCATTACCTGCATTGTTACCCTCCTCTTGCTGGCAGTTTTTTTACTATTTAGAATGCACAGAAAAAAGAAAGACATGTGTTCTTGTCACACGTAGAGATTGTTGGTGATGAGCAAAATATAAATAAAAAGATGGGCAACGACTGACTTTGTTTTCCCTCGCATGACCTGCACAAACTACCAAAAAGTATACAATTCAAGTGAACCACTTTGTGTCTTCTTCTTGATTTGATTCTTTAGTCAGTACTGGGCCTTGACTTATGTGGAACAGCAATGACTTGAAAGTTGTGCTCGTCAGTCTGACCATACAGACACACTGCAGGGAAATCTGATATGTTGATCAAATTGGATCTTGAAGTGCTACTGTCTGCACGTCTTTTGCAGGGGATCTGATAAGAGTTTCTACTACTTTGCATGGGTTTAAAACGGCAAAAACTGCTTAAAACAAGCACAAGTTTGTATTGATAAAAAAAAGTTTTCATGTTAGATTAGCTTCAGTCCTTCCCCTGCATTTTTTAGGACGTTCGTGCTGTGCATGTACGTGTCACCTGCAAATGATCTTTCTGATATCTGTATTCTTATGACACAGAATGTTGGAATACATTTTTTCCAATCATGGTTATCTTGCCATTCACTTGTGTTACTAGCTATTTAGAAAATAACAGTGGCGGGCCGTGCGTTTCCCACTTAGGCCTTCAGTGATGTCCGACTTCAATGATTGCCTCTCAAAATACCATAATTTATGTCCCCACATGACCATTACTGGAGATATACTTTACAGGAACACATTTACGCACTACTGGGCATTGACCACCACCAACAGTGTACAAAACGGTTTATTTTCTGGCGCATTTAAAAATCAATAATCCCGCATCAGCAATTAAAACATATCTTATGTGGTACTGTCAAAATTAAAATTGCAAAAAAACATATTAAACTTGAAAAAATAAAGACATCAAATATTTGAACTCACAATTTGTAGCACCCATTCGAGGCTATATAGCCCCTCATAGTCGGTTGATTTGAGTGGAAATGGCGGGCGTTTCCCCATTTCATCGCCGACCTCGTCTCACAAATGTAGTTTATCTTAAATATCCTTCTTGAAAATGGCCTTGCAAATATATATCTGCCACCTAATCAACATGTTGCTCTCCTTCTTTGTGAGTACCGGGGAGTTTTCTGTGGCTTTCTATGGCTCATATGGCTCCTGTGCCACTTCCTGTTTTCGCAACTTGTGATTGGATACTCATTTGGGACTCCCAAGTGAGTATCCAATCACAGCGTAAGGCCATCTAGAAGGCCTTACTGACAACAACTCGTGATCTGATTGGCGATTGCATTGTTGACACCTGCATTGTTGATTCTGAAGGCCCCGGGCAGATTTCGTACAGCATGGCAACATAAGCTAGCGGAATTCTGATTGGATACAAACTGTAACCTGTAATCACTGGAAAGAGCGTAATATGACATGAAGAGAATATGAATACTTTTAGATATTTAGGAAAAGTCAATTAAAAAATACTTTTATCTTTAATTATGATCATGATTTCTGGTTATGTTAGGCCAGCAGAGAAGGCCTTGCTGGCCCTGACGGCACACCACTGGAAAATAATGGCTATATATATATATATATATATTGCCAAAAGTATTTGGCCACCCGCCTTTACTCACATATGAACTTGAAGTCCCATCCCATGGAATTGTCCAAAATGTTTTGGTATCCTGGAGCATTCAAAATTCCTTTCACTGGAACTAAGGGGCCAAGCCCAACTCCTGAAGAACTAACTCCACTGCATCCACCAAATTTCACACTCAGCACAATGCAGTCCGAAGTGTGCCGTTCTCCTGGCAACCTCCAAACCCAGATTGGTCCATCAGGTTGCCAGATGGAAAAGTGTGATTCATCATTCCAGAGAAGGCGTCTCCACTGCTCTAGAGTCCAGTGGCGACGTGCTTTACACCACTGCATCCGACGCTTTGCATTGGACTTGGGAATGTATGGCTTAGATGCAGCTGTTCGGCCATGGAAACCCATTCCGTGAAGGTCTCTGCGTTCTGTACGTGGGCTAATTGGAAGGTCACATGAAGTTTGGAGCTCTGTAGCAACTGACTGTGCAGAAAGTCTTTGCACTTTGCGCTTCAGCATCCACAGACCCGTCTATGTCAGTTTACATGGCCTACCACTTGGTGGCTGACTTGCTGTTGTTCCCAAACTCTTCACTTTTCTTATAATAAAGTTGACTTTGGAATATTTAGGAGCAAGGAAATTTCACGACTGGATTTGTTGCACAGGTGGCATCCTATGACAGTTCCACGCTGGAAATCACTGAGAGCGGCCCATTCTTTCACAAATGTTTGTAGAAACAGTCTCCATGCCTAAGTGCTTGATTTTATACACTGGGCCAAGTGATTAGGACACTTGATTCTCATCATTTGGATGGATGGCCAAATACTTTTGGCAATATATATATATATATATATATATATATATATATATATATATATATATATATATATATATATATATATATATATATAAGATGTATACACTGACTGTACATATGTTTTGTCCCCTAAGAAGATATACTGTATTAAGAGCAGCTGTTGTGTGAGATGTGCAGTCCCGTTTGTGAGATACTGGTTTTCATGCGATGTCTCTTAAAACGTTGCACTTTCTGATCAAAAGTCACGAGAGAATGAATAGGAGGTTTGGCAATGCCTGATCCTGCGTAATTGTGCCTGCAGTGTTTTTGTACCTTGTTTTGTTCCCCAAAGCCTGTGTCCTGGAACAAACCGACAACGTTACACACACGCACCCGCTCTTGAGGTGCGCAGCATGGGAGGCCCGGGCCGTCTTGGCAGGCAGGCTCAGTCCATCTTAACGGCTACGGCTTTTATGAGATGACATGAAAGCGCGGGAAAAAAGCGGCAAGTGTTTGATCATGTAAGACCAAGTTGATTTACTGCTGAACCCAACACCTCAAACTTGGACCTGGCAGAACCTCACCTGTGCCTGCCGGAGAAAGATGAGAGCAGAGCATGGCCATCACAATGTCTTTTTCCCCTGTGGTTTGCAGCCATGGCTGCAAGTTTGGTGCCAGGCCTTTCAGGGCTGTCAAACCACAATACTTGATCCTTCTGGGGCCTTTCACATTTTGGTGGGCAGCTGCTCAAACCAAAAAAAAGTTCACCCATGCCGAAAATTATTCATGAAACTATTATCATTATCATTATTATGAGAAAAACCAGAGCCGGATATTTTCAATGTATATAGTCACCTACACAAACTCAAATGATGAAATATATACTTCGCAATCAAAAGTTGACATACATTTGTAAAGAACATAATGTCATGGCTGTCTTGGGTTCCCAATAATTTATTCAACTCCTATTTTTTTGTGATAGAGTGATTGGAGCACATACTTGTTGGTCACAAAAAACATTCATGAAGTTTGGTTCTTTTATGAATTTATTATGGATCTACTGAAAATGTGACCAAATCTGCTGGGTCAAAAGTATACATACAGCAATGTTAATATTTGGTTACATGCCCCTTGGCAAGTTTCACTGCAATAAGGCGCCTTTGGTAGCCATCCACAAGCTTCTGGCAAGCTTCTGGTTGAATTTTTGACCACTCCTCTTGACAAAATTGGTGCAGTTCAGCTAAATTTGTTGGTTTTCTGACATGGACTTGTTTATTCAGCATTATCCACATGTTCTCAATAGGGTTTAAGTCAGGACTTTGGGAAGGCCATTCTAAAACCTTAATTCTAGCCTGATTTAGCCATTCCTTTACCACTTTTGACATGTGTTTGGGGTCATTGTCCAGTTGGAACATCCAACTGCACCCAAGACCCAACCTCTGGGCTGATGATTTTAGGTTGTCCTGAAGAATTTGGAGGTAATCCTCCTTTTTCATTGTCCCATTTACTCTCTGTAAAGCACCAGTTCCATTGGCAGCAAAACAGGCCCAGAGCATAATACTACCACCACCATGCTTGACGGTAGGAATTGGTGTTCCTGGGATTAAAGGCCTCACCTTTTCTCCTCCAAACATATTGCTGGGTATTGTGGCCAAACAGCTCAATTTTTGTTTCATCTGACCACATAACTTTCCTCCAGAAGGTCTTATCTTTGTTCATGTGATCAGCAGCAAATTTCAGACAAGCCTTAAATTGTCGCTTCTGGAGTAAGGGCTTCCTTCTTGCATCGTAGCCTCTCAGTCCATGGCGATTCAAAACATGCTTGACTGTGGACACTGACACTTGTGTTCCAGTAGCTTCCAATTCATTGCAGACCTGCTTTTTGGTGGTTCTCGGTTGACTCTTGATCATCCTAACCAATTTTCTCTCAGCAGCAGGTGATAGGTTGCGTTTTCTTCCTGATCGTGGCAGTGACAAAACTATGCCATGAACTTTATACTTACGAACAATTGTCTGCACAGTTGCTCTTGGGACCTTAAGCTGCTTTGAAATGGCTCCAAGTGACTTTCCTGACTTCAATTCAATGATTCGTTTTTTTCAGATCTGTGCTGAATTCCTGGCTTTCCCATTGTCGCGTTTGTAACCGAGTCCAATAACTGCATCACATGATGTAGTCAACAGAGAAGTCAACAGGTGTTGTCAATCATAATGACTCACATGAAGTTAAGAGGCCATGCCATGAAGCTAATTTGAATTGGTTGAAACTTTTCTACATCACCAAGTTGATAATATATGTTGCTGTATGTATACTTTTGACCCAGCAGATTTGGTCACATTTTTAGTAGACCCATAATAAATTCATAAAATAACCAAACTTCATGAATGTTTTTGTGACCAACAAGTATGTGCTCCAATCACTCTATCACAAAAAAATAAGAGTTGTAGAAATTATTGGAAACTCAAGACAGCCATGACATTATGTCCTTCACACATGTATGTAAACTTTTGACCACGACTGTGTGTGTGTGTGTATATATATATATATATATATATATATATATATATATATATATATATATATATATATATATATATGGGAGTCCCCACATCTGCAGACCCCTCCAAGGTTTCTGACTGTGCCCATTGGGTTGAGTTTTTTCTTGCTCTGATGTGGGATCTGAGCCGAGGATGTCATTGTGGGGCTTGTGCAGCCCTTTGAGACACTTGTGATTAAGGGATGTATAAATAAACTTTGATTTATTGATTATATATATATATATATATATATATATATATATATATATATATATATATATATATATATATATATATATATATATATATATATATATATAGGGTTGTCACAATGTAAAAATTTCATATCACAGTTATTGTGATCAAAATTATCTTGGTTATCATTATTATCCCTGTATTGTTGATTGTGCGAAATAAAATAGTACTTAAACACACAAACATCTTTTAACCAAGTTTTATTTTTATCTAAATAACTAAAGTAAAAAGACAGACAATTTCCTTTTTTGGCAGAAAAAACATTAAACTTCTTCCGGCTTCATGTATAGTACACGCAAAATCCTCTTTCAAATAGAGCGGTCTGCACCACTTTTGAATTGTACACAAACTGTTAGTAGATTACACGCAACACAACCACGCAATTTTGTAGATTGCACGGTATTAGGATTTTCGTAAATCAGGCCCTAACATTTTTGCAGCAGATTCCTAAAATCACTAGAGCGTTGTCATATAGATGCTCTTTGAACAAGCTCTTTTGCAGTAGGTCTTTAAAAACAGCAAATTTACGGGAATATACAAAATAAGCATAATAATGAAGAGAGAAGTCCGGCGGCCCGCGGTCCTTAGCTCTCTGAAAAAAACAGTGAACCATAAGAGTCAATAAAAGACAGTGGACAAAGAAGAAATAGGATTAAGAATAGTTGCTTCAAAGGTCTTCCTCTAAGTGTAATTTTCAGTTGGGCTGGGTTGACCCCATTCTGTAATTAAGTACTTCACTTTGGCTCGGTCTGGAATTAAAAGGACGATTACCACTTTTCAATAAAGATCTTTTTATATGTCTTTGTCTGTGGTAAAGCATAAAAGAAAAAAATGCCTTCCCCCTGTCTCCTGGAACTTCTTAACGCTGTCGGGAAAGTGGATGAGGAAGCGTGTCAGCGCTGTTTGAACTTCTCCTACTATCGACTATATACCAGTCAACAGAGGTGGTTTTTGTTTTATATTGTGTGCCAGATTATTCAGTTTTTTTTTCTCAATAAACGCTACCCATACAACCAGATGATTCCAGGAGCGCTCTCTGTCTTTGAGGTATAAACAATGGCAGCTCAGAGGCTTCAATTTGATTCTCTCAATATGAAGATTGAATGTGACAGCTGTCCTGTCCTGAACGGCAACCCTGGTGCCTTGTGTTTAATTAAACTGTATTCAGGAGATTTGATTGTCTGGCAATTTTTCCTTGAAGTCTTCAAAAGCTTGTCTTCCGTTGATCGTCAGTGCATTTGCCCTTTGCTCCGGCGGAGACCTGACTGATTTCTTTTTCAAGTATCGTACAAAGTGAAAATCTGATGACAGTAGTTAAGACTAGTGGACTGCAAAGAGTTATCTGTGGTTCTGTGGTTTCTTCCTCAAAGTACAGCTCCGGGGCAACTCTGATGAGTTCAATAACAACCCCAGTTTTGCTTCCAAGACTACTCTTGACATGACAATAACACACTGGCGTCAGACATGGGTGTTTTAACCAAAATCCCATTGCGGAAAAATAATAATTGCACAAAAAGACGTAATTTGCTGGATGTTCCGAATTGCTCCTGTTAATTAATACAATTTTCTCTGCATTCTTAAAAAGCTTTTATGTGAGCCAGACATGATGCTTTTCTGAAGAATGATGGCATGCAGTGTTCTTCAAAGGCAGCTAAGATGTATAATTAATAACAGAATTTGACAATTTGGAAATTACAGAAGAGGACACCCGGGTGTCTTTTGAATGCATCAAACCTTGATGGATGAATTGTGGTTCTTTAATTAGACACGATTGAGGAACTTGGGCGGGGTCCACTACCTACCACAAGCACCTCCACCCAACACCCCAGACTGAGAAGAAAAGAAGAAGTCTGTCTTGATGTGCTAACAGTTCCCTCTCATCTGACCCCAAAACATCAGCTGAAGTCATCGTCTTTGGCCTCTCGGAAAATGTCCCCGCAATCAGACAACCATTTTGGGTGGCCTGTGTCAAAAAAAAAGAAAAGATGATAAACAATCCCCACTTACAAGCTACAGGAGACTGATGAGTTTGTCACAACAACCAGTGTCTCCCATCTAATCCATGCCGTGGCCCCTCACGGTCGGCATGAAAGGCTACACATTCACTGCAAGCTCTGATGGCTTTGTTTACAGATGTTGCGCCCAACTACATCAGTCAGAGGTCTGTCAGCAAGGCAAGTGCTAAATATAACATCATTTGAGAGTAGAGAGCATATTATTTGAGGCAGCTTTTTACCTCAGCATGTAATAAGCCAGTAACCCCAAACTATGACATAAAGAGCTGTCAGCATGATTTAAATTTAGCACACAATTAAACTTCACTGGTTCACTTTGAAACCGATGACTACATGGCATAAATCTTTTATAGATAATATACTGATTTCTCTCCAGTTACAAAATGTGCCTGTACCTTTTTGTCAAGCGGCAAATTATTTTGAAAAAGTATGCGATTACCATTGGCGATGAATGCCTTTCAATGCTGATAACAAACACCCTTCTGGCTGACACTGTATGTATTTTTAGCAGTGGCGGGTCGTGCGTTTCCCACCTAGGCCTTCAGTGATGTCCTGTGTCCAATGATTACCTCTCAAAATACTATAATTTATGTCACCACATGACCATTGCTGGAGAATACTATACAGGAACACATTTACGCATTGAATCACCACCAACAGTGTACAAAATGGGTTATTTTCTGGCGCATTTAAAAATCAATAAACCCGCATCAGCAATTAAAACATATCTTATGTAGTACTGCCAAAATTAAAATTGCAAAAAAACGTATTAGCGTATTTTTCGGACTATAAGTCGCAGTTTTTTTCATAGTTTGGCCGGTGGTGCGACTTATACTCAGGAGCGACTTATGTGTGAAATTATAAACACATTACCGTAAAATATCAAATAATAGGGTTAGTGCATCTGCCTCACAATACGAAGGTCCTGAGTAGTCCTGAGTTCAATCCCGGGCTCGGGATCTTTCTGTGTGGAGTTTGCATGTCCTCCCCGTGACTGCGTGGGTTCCCTCCGGGTACTCCGGCTTCCTCCCACTTCCAAAGACATGCACCTGGGGATAAGTTGATTGGAAACACTAAATTGGCCCTAGTGTGTGGATGTGAGTGTGAATGTTGTCTGTCTATCTGTGTTGGCCCTGCGATGAGGTGGCGACTTGTCCAGGGTGTACGCCGCCTTCCGCCCGATTGTAGCTGAGATAGGCTCCAGCGCCCCCTGCGACCCCAAAGGGAATAAGCGGTAGAAAATGGATGGATGGATTATTTAGCTCATTCACGTAAGAGACTAGACGTATAAGATTTCATCGGATTTAGCGATTAGGAGTGACAGACAGATTGGTAAACGTATAGCATGTTCTATATGTTATAGTTATTTGAATGACTCTTACCATAATATGTTACGTTAACATACCAGGCACGTTCTCAGTTGGTTATTTATGCCTCATATAACGTACACTTATTCAACCTGTTGTTCACTATTCTTTATTTATTTTAAATTGCCTTTCAAATGTCTATTCTTGGTGTTGAGTTTTATCAAATAAATTCCCCCCAAAAATGCGACTTATACTCCGGAGCGACTTATTCCGAAAAATACGGTAAAGGTGAAAAAATAAACAAATCAAATATTTGAACTCACAATTTGTAGAACCCATTTGAGCTTCCGGGGTTGGCCGACATCGTCTCACAAGATGTAGATTGTCTTTAAATATCCTTCTTAAAAATGGCCTTGCAAATATATGTGTTGTCTTGTCTAATCTTAAAAGATGCAGACGAGGCGTATTGGCTGAGTTGTTAAAGTTTACTCCACTGCGTGCTCATCAAAAACATCCCGCTACAAAACATGTCTACATTCAACAACCTAAATGGGGCTACTGCGCATGCTCTTCACTACTGTGGCATGCTGGGTAATGGAGTTCTTATGTTACCTAGCTCATAACATCACCATATATATATCTGCTTTAGGCCAGCTAGAAGGCCTTACTGACAACTTGTGATCTGATTGGCTATTGAAACTGTCTGTTAAATGTTTGTGTTCATTCACTTACAGTGCACGGACGCCCGCATTGTTGATTCGGAAGGCCTCGTGCAGATTTTGTACAGCATGGCAACATAAGCTAGCTGACTTCTGATTGGATAAAAACTCGATAACCTAAAAACAACAGTGCTGGAAGGAGCATAATGTGACATGAAGAGAATGTGAATACTTTTAGATATTTAGGGAAAGTAAAATAAAAATTACTTTTATCTTTAATTATGATCGTGATTTCTGGTTATTTTAGGCCAGCAGAGAAGGCCTTGCTGGCCCTGATGGCACACCACTGATGTTTACACAATGTACACAATGTGGCATTGCTCTCCTGAGCTAATAATAATCACCTCCGTTACAGCAAATAAACTGCATTTCTTAATGTCTTAAGTATCATTATCACATACCATTATCACTGGCGGACAATGCTAAACATGTTACACAACTAGAGCGAGCCAGTAGCAGGCATGCTAGTAGTTAAGCTAATCGCTAAGATAAGCTTGGAACAGCATTAAGAAATAAGTACTAACTAAAGTTTAAGAAGTGTAGATGGAACAGTGTTGCGGCACAAAATAAGCAAATATTAACAGGAAATGAACAAGTAGATATATTTTCGGACTGACGATATTACCGGACGATAAATGCTTTAAAATGTAATATCGGAAATTATCTGTATCGGTTTCAAAAGGTAAAATGTATGACTTTTTAAAACACTGCTGTACGGAGTGGTACACGGACGTAGGGAGAAGTACAGAGCGCTAATAAACCTTAAAGGCACTGACTTTGCGTGCTAGCCCAATCACATGATATCTACGGCTTTTCACACACACAAGTGAATGCAAATCATACTTGGTCAACGGCCATACAGGTCACACTGAGGGTGGCCGTATAAACAACATTAACACTGTTACAAAAATGCGCCACACTGTGAACCCACACCAAACAAGAATGACAAACACATTTCGGGAGAACATCCGCACCGTAACACAACATAAACACAACAGAACAAATACCCAGAACCCCTTGCAGCACTAACTCTTCCGGGACGCTACAATATACACCCCCCCTACACCCTACCCCCCCACCCCACCACCACATCAACTCCGCTCACCTCAACCTCCTCATGCTCTCTCAGGGAGAGAATGTCCCAAATTCTAAGCTGCTGTTTTGAGGCATGTTAAAAAAAAAAAATGCACTTTGTGACTTCAATAATATATATGGCAGTGCCATGTTGGCATGTTTTTCCATAACTTGAGTTGATTTATTTTGGAAAACCTTGTTACATTGTTTAATGCATCCAGCGGGGCATCACAACAAAATTAGGCATAATAATGTGTTAATTCTACGACTGTATATATCGGTATAGGTTGATATCGTAATCGGTAACTAAGAGTTGGACAATATCGGAATTTCGGATATCGTCAAAAAAGCCATTATGGGACATCTCAAATTTTTATTAATTTCAATGGCACTTGTGGATTTGAGATCTAAGTATAACTAATTAAGCTCTTAATTTGAGGTACTCCAATATTCCTTATCTTATGGATGGTCCTTTTTGAATAAAAATTGACTAAGCCAAAAATAAAAACAATAGACAATCAGTCCTTCCTGGTGGAACTGTTACCTCTCGTAATGTAAGCTGAGGTCTGAGATTATGACACTTTAAATTCTAAAATTTCCATCCCCAAAATGTTTGGTCAAATTCTGTATAGGACTCAGAAGTAGGTTTGCGCGATAAAAACAATATACGATCGAAATTATGAGATTTTAATTATTTTTTCCTATAGAAATAATGCATGCTGATGAGACGACATATAACTATGTCCCACAAAATAGAGAGCGACAAGCCGTAACAGGCTTATAATATCCTTATTATGGGATTTTTGGAATTATTTCATGTACAGAGGGTGAACATATAACCTTGTATCTTACAATCATATGTCAGCAGCCAATGATGGAGCAACCTCTAATTTATATTAAAATGGGTCCATTGTAATGCACATGTTAAAAAATTCATGATGATATTCATTGTTATCGCAAGAGGCTGCAATATACAGTCGTGGTCAAAAGTTTACATACACTTGTAAAGAACATAATGTCATGGCTGTCTTGAGTTTCCAATAATTTCTACAAGGTGGTGGTAGTATTATGCTCTGGGCCTGTTTTGCTGCCAATGGAACTGGTGCTTTACAGAGAGTAAATGGGACAATGAAAAAGGAGGATTACCTCCAAATTCTTCAGGACAACCTAAAATTATCAGCCCGGAGGTTTGGTCTTTGGCGCAGTTGGGTGTTCCAACAGGACAATGACCCCAAACACACGCCAAAAGTGGTAAAGGAATGGCTAAATCAGGCTAGAATTAAGGTTTTAGAATGGCCTTCCCAAAGTCCTGACTTAGACCAGTGTGGACAATGCTGAATAAACAAGTCCATGTCAGAAAACCAACAAATTTAGCTGAACTGCACCAATTTTGTCAAGAGGAGTGGTCAAAAATACAACCAGAAGCTGGCCAGAAGCTTGTGGATGGCTACCAAAAGCGCCTTATTGCAGTGAAACTTGCCAAGGGACATGTAACCAAATATTAACATTGCTGTATGTATACTTTTGACCCAGCAGATTTGGTCACATTTTCAGTAGACCCATAATACATTTATAAAAGAACCAAACTTCATGAATGTTTTTGTGACCAACAAGTATGTGTTCCAATCACTCTATCACAAAAAAATATGAGTTGTAGAAATGATTGGAAACTCAAGACAGCCATGACATTATGTTCCTTACAAGTGTATGCAAACTTTTGACCACGACTGTATATATATCCGAATAGATTTTAGGCCCTCCATACTCCGAAGCATTCAACATCTACTCTAGTTTTCTGCAAACTAACAAGCATGAATGAAAACATATTGGTGGTTGGCACCTGACGTGTCAACCGCCAAGAGCATTGCAGCATGCATGCTCAGTTTGCAGCACCCAATGTTTCATTTGGACTTAGAATTATTTTGTTAGCGTGAGTCTGTGGGAAATGGAGTTAGAGCATTAGTAGAAAGAGTGACAGGCTTTGGAAAATATCAAACCACCACCGCCGTATATGCTAGAGTTCTGCCTAGGTGACACATTTACCTGCCAGGAAAATCCCAAAAAGTTGAGGGTGTGAGTGCATCATGTTTCAATTTCAGTCATTGCACCTAAGATCTGTTGCCAATAACGTGGTGCGTTCTTGCCGCCAAGATACATAGAGTCAAGGATAGGATAGACTTTTTTTTTTTAGGATCGTCAGCGAAGTATTGTGTGCACTTGTTCATGCAAAGTTGTACTGGAGTTTTGTTTTTTGGGGGAGAGCACAAATCCTTGAGGGAGTTGCAACCCAACCAACATGCCCCCCCTCCCTGCAGCTGCACTGTCCCTTTTATACATACTGTTGCTCCCACTTTCATGTGACCTCATCTGTGTTTGATTTTTGCCTATTTGCAATCGGCCATGGGGTTAACATTGCGTGCTTTGATCAGCCCTGCCAGGAATTGGCCTTGTTTATCTTGTTTATCGGATGATGGCCCCTTAAAGAGTATAGGGGGGGCACACATTTAGCAGGAGCATGCCTTGATGTGGCCCCTGATAGCTGCAGGACACTGTAAAGAGAGGTCTAGGACTCTGTAATAGTCGGACGTCAAGGGAAGACGACTGCAGATGTGGTTGACAGTCTCGGACTGACCTGACCTCTGTGATGTTTGTGAACGAGTAGAGTCTTTTGAGTGAGAATCGATGCATTGAGAGCACTTTTTTTATTCAAATTGCCCACACTGTCTTCATGTGTCACCACCTGTGTGAGTCTAAGTTGTTCATTCTGCCTTCACTTGAATGACGGAAGGTATCTACAATTTTGAGTTGTCCACACACAGTGTGCGCCATTCACATAAACATAGCTATGTCTGCGCAGGGAAGGAGATATTTGTATGTACCACCTGAACAGACCTGAAACATGTTTACCACCGTATCAGGGAAGAGGACATTTTGCATAAGTTTTCTTTAAAAAGGCTAAAAACATGTTATTCATATACCCCATTTTCCGGGCTATAGAGCGGACCGGTATTTAAGCCACACCCACCAAATTTGATAAGAAATAAATATTTTCACATACATACAGACTATTAGCCACATATATATTTTGGTACAAAAGATTTTGTAAGTTCTTATTTGCATACCTTCATTGTTTCCAAATGGTGCCTATAAGATGGCAGTAACACGATCGATCAAATAAAACAGAAGTCACTGTCATGGACCCACTAGCTGCAGAAGATAAAAAAGATGAGGGCAACAAAGAGAGAGAAACGGCAGGTCAACTGGTCTAAAACAGAGTCTATTTACAAACCCTGTTTCCATATGAGTTGGGAAATTGTGTTAGATGTAAATATAAACGGAATACAATGATTTGCAAATCCTTTTCAACCCATATGCAATTGAATGCACTACAAAGACAACATATTTGATGTTCAAACTCATAAACTTTTTTTTTTTTTTGCAAATAATAATTAACTTAGAATGTCATGGCTGCAACACGTGCCAAAGTAGTTGGGAAAGGGCATGTTCACCACTGTGTTACATGGCCTTTCCTTTTAACAACACTCAGTAAATGTTTGGGAACTGAAGAGACACATTTTTAAGCTTCTCAAGTGGAATTCTTTCCCAGTCTTGCTTGATGTACAGCTTAAGTTGTTCAACAGTCCGGGGGTCTCCGTTGTTGTATTTTAGGCTTCATAATGCGCCACACATTTTCAATGGGAGACAGGTCTGGACTACAGGCAGGCCAGTCTAGTACCCGCACTCTTTTACTATGAAGCCACGTTGATGTAACACGTGGCTTGGCATTGTCTTGCTGAAATAAGCAGGGGCGTCCATGGTAACGTTGCTTGGATGGCAACATATGTTGCTCCAAAACCTGTATGTACCTTTCAGCATTAATGGCCCCTTAACAGATGTGTAAGTTACCCATGTCACCCCCATATCATCACAGATGCTGGTTTTTCAACTTTATACCATCACAGATGCTGGCTTTTCAACTTTGCGCCTACAACAATCCGGATGGTTCTTTTCCTCTTTGGTCCGGAGGACACGACGTCCACAGTTTCCAAAAACAATTTGAAATGTGGACTCGTCAGACCATAGAACACTTTTCCACTTTGTATCATTCCATCTTAGATGAGCTCATGCCCAGCGAAGCCGACGGCATTTCTGGGTGTTGTTGATAAACGGTTTTTGCCTTGCATAGGAGAGTTTTAACTTGCACTTACAGAGGTAGCGACCAACTGTAGTTACTGACAGTGGGTTTCTGAAGTGTTCCTTAGCCCATGTGGTGATATCCTTTACACACTGATGTCACTTGTTGATGCAGTACAGCCTGAGGGATCGAAGGTCACGGGCTTAGCTGCTTACGTGCAGTGATTTCTCCAGATTCTCTGAACCCTTTGATGATATTACGGACCGTAGATGGTGAAATCCCTAAATTATTAGCAATAGATGATTGAGAAAGGTTTTTCTTAAACTGTTCAATAATTTGCTCACGCATTTGTTGACAAAGTGGTGACCCTCGCCCCATCCTTGTTTGTGAATGACTGAGCATTTCATGGAATCTACTTTTATACCCAATCATGGCACCCACCTGTTCCCAATTTGCCTGTTCACCTGTGGGATGTTCCAAATAAGTGTTTGATGAGCATTCCTCAACTTTATCAGCATTTATTGCCACCTTTCCCAACTTCTTTGTCACGTGTTGCTGGCATCAAATTCTAAAGTTAATGATTATTTGCAAAAACATTTATTTTTTTATCAGTTTGAACATCAATTATGTTGTCTTTGTAGCATATTCAACTGAATATGGGTTGAAAATTATTTGAAAATCATTGTATTCTGTTTATATTTACATCTAACACAATTTCCCAACTCATATGGAAACGGGGTTTGTAAAAGCTAGATTAAATAGATGAGTTTTAAGGTGCGACCAGAGGTGGGTAGAGTAGCCAGAAATTGTACTCAAGTAAGAGTACTGTTACTTTAGAGATTTATTACTCAAGTAAAAGTAAGGAGTAGTCACCCAAATATTTACTTGAGTAAAAGTAAAAAGTATGTTGTAAAAAAACTACTCAAGTACTGAGTAACTGATGAGTAACATACACACACATATCATATATATATATATTTATATATATATATATATATATATATATATATATATATATATACACACACACACACACACACATGTATACATATATATACACACACACACACACATATATATATATATATATATATATATATATATATATATATATATATATATATACATACATTGATATATACAGTATATAATTTATATTTATTTTTTTGCTGTTTTTGTTTACATGTTAATAGTGTTTTAATGAATATACATGCATGTTTAACACATATAGATTCCTTTCTTTCATGAAGATAAGAATATAAGTTGGTGTATTATCTGATTCTGATGACTTGCATTGATTGGAATCAGACAGTAGTGATGACAAACGTCCACGTTTTCAAATGGAGGAGAAAAAAAGTTCCTCCTTTCTGTCCAATACCACATGAAAATGGTTGGTTTTTGGCATCTTATATGTCCAGCTTCCATATTCGTTTTAATACACTTTACAAGAAATACATTGGCGGCAAACTCCGTAGCTTGCTAGCTTGTTTGCGCAGGCTTTCGGAGACTCTTATTTTGAAAGCGCAGGCGCGATGGAGCGGCACTTTTATTGTGAAGACAGGAACGTCCTCATGTGCGGTCAGTCTTGAGGCTTTTGACGGTACGGTTGAAATAAAACAAGTATCTTTTTTCCTTCACACTTTTGATTGATTGATTGGAACTTTTATTAGTAGATTGCACAGTACAGTACATATTCCGTACAACTGACCACTAAATGGTAACACCCCAATAAGTTTTTCAACTTGTTTAAGTCAGGTCATGTGACCACCTGGCTCTGTTTGATTGGTCCAACGTCACCAGTGACTGCATCTGATTGGTGGAACGAAGTGAAACGTCACCAGTAAGGCAGGCACTTTGAAGGTCTGTCTGACAGACCAAAACAAACAAAGCGTGCATTAACAGATCGATAAAAATTAGTAACGAGTAGCGAGCTGAATGTAGATAAAAGTAGCGGAGTAAAAGTAGCGTTTCTTCTCTATAAATATACTCAAGTAAAAGTAAAAGTATGTTGCATTAAAACTACTCTTAGAAGTACAATTTATCCCAAAAGTTACTCAAGTAGATGTAACGGAGTAAATGTAGCGCGTTACTACCCACCTCTGGGTGCGACTTAAATGTTTTAATCGAGGTGGCATCTCTAAATGTTGTTGGTAGGGCATTTCAGAGTACTGGAGTCCGAATAGAAAACGCTCTTGAGCCTGCAGACTTTTTTGGGCTCTGGGAATCACTAATATGCGGGGTTCTTAAAACATAGGTTTCTGGACCGAACGTAGGATACAATTCAATTAGCAAGATGTGATGGCGCTAAACCATTTATGATATTGTATGTAAGTAATACAATTTTAAAGTCACATCTTAAGTGTATCGAGAGCCAGTGCAGGTGGGCCAGTATAGGCGTAATATGAGCAAACTTTCTTGTCCGTGTCAAAAGTCTAGCAGCCGCATTTTGAGAGCAAGACTAAGCCCCGAACCCTGTGGGACTTCGCACGTTACCATAACATGGATCCACTATGGACTGGACTCTCACAATATTATGTCAGACCCACTCGACATCCATTGCATTAGGTTTCCCCTAGAGGGGGGTAGGTTACCCACATTTGCGGTCCTCTCCAAGGTTTCTCATAGACATTCACATCGACGTCCCACTGGGGTGAGTTTTTCCTTGCCCTTATGTGGGCTCTGTACCGAGGATGTCGTTGTGGCTTGTGCAGCCCTTTGAGACACTTGTGATTTAGGGCTATATAAATAAACATTGATTGATTGATTGATTGATACCCCAAAGTCACGTTATTATGAGACACGCAGTGTATCCTTTTAGTGAGATAGGAGTTAAACCAAGAAAAGGCTAAGTCTGAAGTAGCAACTTGTTTGTGTTTGATGCGTTCTCATAGAATGTTATCATCAACGGTATTGAAAGCAGCACTGAGATCAAGTAGCAACAACGCGGATGACGCGTCAGTGCCCATAGTTAACAACAAATCATTAACTTTTTGCAAGGGCTGTCTCAGTAGACTGATTTGCTCTCAACCTTAGTTGCTAAGTATTCATTTAGCTGTTGTGCAACAACTTTTTCTACGATTTTTGCGATAAATTGGTGGTGCGACAGTGGCCTGTAGTTTAGCAGGAGGTCAGAATCGAGGTTAGGTCTTTTGACCAGAGGATGAATAACTGCTGTTTTAAATGCTAAGGGAACATTACCAAAGGAGAGTGATAGGTAAATAACATTTAGCACTGATGGTCCTAATATTACAAAGAGTTCCTTGATGAGTTTCCCAGGAAGCGGGTCAAGTCGTTTTCCTCTTTATCTCACTTATTTCACTTCTTGTTTGAATCCACCACTCATTTCTTTTTTCTTTGCTATTTATTTAGTTTTTTGTATTCCCCTTTCTATTTTTCCACCTGTTATGTGTCCCCTTGTCATCGTCAGCATTTATCACAATTAATTTACACACTCACAATTCTCTACTAATCCATGCACAACAACTATACACATTTAATCCAAAGAGGTTCATTAGGTCTTTAAAAAAATGATGCAATTTGTTATTCTTATAGCCAGAGATGTGTGTTTACTTCTGTACCAGACAGCTACAACTGTTGCCTTCCTCAGAGAGTGTCACACAACCTCAAAAAGGCAACAGTTCCTCAGAGGTTGTGTGACAATCTCTGAGGAAGGCAACAGTTGTAGCGGAAACCGTCAGGTATGGAAGTAAACACACACACACGTCTGGCTGTAAGAATAACACATTGTATAACTATACACAATTACTCACTTTGCACATGTAAATATATGCATGATAGGCTCCTGTTTAGATACAGATATGCATTACTTACTCATAAAGTATACACATACATCCATACATTTAGTTACAGTCTAGTTTAGTATGTCCACTATACAGCTTGTCACATGGAATGTGCGTGAGGTCGGATCCAGGGGGAAAAAAAATAATAATTCAGAAATCATTTGAAGAACATGCAGACAGACTTTGCTTTATTCTTAATATTTCTGTTGACGGGATAAACTTTTGTATCGCCAACATTTATGGTTCAAATGTTGACGACCTCTCCTTTTTCCACACTTTCTTTTCTTCACTCTCTACTCACTCAAACTCGTCCTTGATTCTACTATCAATCCATCCATTTTCTACCGCTTATCCCGTTCAGGGTTGCGGGGTGCTGGAGCCTATCTCAGCTGCATTCGGGCGGAAGGCGGGGTACACCCTGGACAAGTCGCCACCTCTTCGCAGGGCCAACACAGATAGACAGACAACATTCACACTCACGTTCACACACTAGGGTCAATTTAGTGTTGCCAATCAACCTATCCCCGGGTACATGTTTTTGGAGGTGGGAGGAAGCCGGAGTACCTGGAGGGAACCCACGCAGTCACGGGGAGAACATGCAAACTCCACACAGAAAGATCCCGAGCGCAGGATCGAACCCAGGACCTTCGTACTGTGAGGCAAGCGCACTAACCCCTCTGCCACCGTGCTGCCCCTTGATTCTACTAGGGGACCGCAATTTAGTATTTAATCCAAATATAGACCTGGTCCAGCGTAACTGTGAGTCACTGTGAATCTCGGTCAGTCGGAATACTTAAAGGCCTACTGAAATGTGATTTTCTTATTCAAACGGGGATAGCAGGTCCATTCTATGTGTCATACTTGATCATTTCGCGATATTGCCATATTTTTGCTGAAAGGATTTAGTAGAGAACATCGACGATAAAGTTCGCAACTTTTGGTCGCTGATAAAAAAGCCTTGCCTCTACCGGAAGTAGCAGACGATATGCGCGTGACGTCACCGGTTGTGGAGCTCCTCACATCCGCACATTGTTTATAATCATGGCCACCAGCAGCGAGAGCAATTCGGACCGAGAATGCGACGATTTCCCCATTAATTTGAGCGAGGATGAAAGATTTGTGGATGAGGAAAGTGAGAGTGAAGGACTAGAGGGCAGTGGGAGCGATTCAGATAGGGAAGATGCTGTAAGATGCGGGTGGAACCTGATATTCAGCTGGGAAAGACTAAAACAGTAAATAAACACAAGACTCTATTAGCCACAACACAACCAGGCTTATATTGAATATGCCACAAATTAATCCCGCATAACAAACACCTCCCCCCTCCCGTCCATATAACCCGCCAATACAACTCAAACACCTGCACAACACACTCAATCCCACAGCCCAAAGTACCGTTCACCTCCCCAAAGTTCATGCAGCACATACATTTCCCCAAAGTCCCCAAAGTTACGTACGTGACATACACATAGCGGCACGCACGTATGGGCAAGAGATCAAATGTTTGGAAGCTGCAGCTGCATGCGTACTCACGGTACCGTGTCTGCGTATCCAACTCAAAGTCCTCCTGGTAAGAGTCTCTGTTGTCCCAGTTCTCCACAGGCCAATGGTAAAGCTTGACTGTCATCTTTCGGGAATGTAAACAATGAAACACCGGCTGTGTTATCCGGCACACCAGTCGGGGTGCATTCTACGGCGGGGGTGCGTTATCCAGCACAACACCTGCCGCAATACACCGCTTCCCACCTACAGCTTTCTTCTTTGCTGTCTCCATTGTTCATTGAACAAATTGTAAAAGATTCACCAACACAGATGTCCAGAATACTGTGGAATTTGGCGATGAAAACAGACGACTTAATACCTGGCCACCATGCTGTCCCAAAATGTCCTCTACAATCCGTGACGTCACGCGCAGACATCATCATACCGAGACGTTTTCAGCAAGATATTTCACACGAAATTTAAAATTGCACTTTAGTAAGCTAACTCGGCCGTATTGGCATGTGTTGCAATGTTAAGATTTCATCATTGATATATAAACTATCAGACTGCGTGGTCAGTAGTAGTGGGTTTCAGTAGGCCTTTAAGCAATATATAAAGGATTATGGTCTTTGTGATGCCTGGTGTTCTTATTATCCCACAAAACACTTTTTTTCCCCCAGTTCACCACTCATTCTCTCGCATGGTATGGCATTGTACGGCACACTGACATACTTACTACCTGTTAACAAGTAGCTCAATTTCATCTGACATCTCAAGCATTCACATACACCCTATCATCATCTGTGACCTCGACATCAGCACCTGTCTCACGCTCCCTCTCTACCAAAACAATCACAGCACTTCCAAAACACTGGAGACTTAATACATCATTACTAAAGGACCCCAACTTTCTGAACTATTTTGAGAAAAAATGGACACATTTTTTTAGATTTTAATGACCAACCAGGCATGTGTTCTCTGGGACACAGCGAAAGTATTTATGCAAGGAAAAATGATTACCTATTCATCATACAAGGAAAAAAAGAGCAGGAACTTGAAAATGAAATCAAACTATAAGAAATAGCTTACACTAACTCACAAAACGAACACATTTTAAATAAATTGAGAAAACTCAAATTAGATTTAAGAGAAATAATTGATAAGAAAACTGCGGAGGTGCCGCTTGGAAAGTTTGAGCATAAGAATAAACCAAGCAAATATTGGCTAACCAACTTAAACTAATAAAGAAAAAAGCTCTATACCATCCAATCTGGATTCAGCTGAGAACATATACACGTCCCTGAGGAAATTAACTATCTTTAGAGACTTTTACAGAAACGTATTTCCACCCCAGATTGACCGATCTCTTTCAGATATTGAGACATTTTTTAATAATATGGACTTGCCTAAATTAAATGCAAGGCAGGTATCGAATTTAGATCTAGCTATTTCAGTAACTGAAATTCATGATACTCTTCAACAGGTGCCAAACAATAAAGCACCAGGCGCCTATTGGGTTCCCTGTGGAGTTCTATAAAACATTCTGGTCACTGCTAGCTTCAATATTTACAAATGTGGCCTTAGAGATTAAAGACAACTAATTCCTTCCTCCAAACATGAACTCTGCCATGACCAGTCTCTTGCTAAAACCTGATAAAGACCCAACACTTCCATCCAGTTACCTGGCAAATCTCCTTGATTCCATCCATCCATCCATTTTCTACCGCTTTTTTCCTTTGGGGTCGCGGGGGGCGCTGGAGCCCATCTCAGCCACAATCGGGCGGAAGGCAGGGCACACCCTGGACAAGTCGCCACCTCATCGCAGGGCCAACACAGATAGACAGACAACATTCACACTCACATTCACACACTAGGGCCAATTTAGTGTTGCCAATCAACCTATCCCCAGGTGCATGTCTTTGGAGGTGGGAGGAAGCCGGAGTACCCGGAGGGAACCCACGCAGTCACGGGGAGGACATGCAAACTCCACACAGAAAGATCCCGAGCCCGGGATTGAACCCAAGACTACTCAGGACCTTCGTATTGTGAGGCAGATGCACTAACCCCTGTGCCACCGTGCTGCTCCTTGATTAATGTTGATCTTAAAATTATCTGCAAAGTATTAGCTCAATGATTAGAATAAGTCACTCCATATATAGTACATCCTGATCAAACAAGTTTTATCACAGGGAGACAATCGTCCAACAATGTTTGCCGTCTACTCAATCTGATAGATTATTCTGTCATTTATGATCTAAAAACCGCTGTCGTTTCATTAGATGCTGAAAAAGCATTTGATAGAGTGAACTGGAATGTTCTTTGAGCTACTCTACAGAGACTCATTTATAGCATGGATCAAGGTTCTATATAGTTTTCCCACAGCTTCAGTTAGTTTGCTATATTTATTGAACCTCTTGCAGCCGCAATTCGACAGCATGCAAATATTAAAGGCATCCATAGTGCAACTGTTCATCATAAAATAAGTCTTTTTGCTCATGATGTATTACTCTTCCTACAAAATCCACATTCTTCTCTTCAAAACACAATCTCACTCATTGATAAATTCAGTTCTAATTCAGATTACTCCATCAACTTGTCCAAATCTACTGTTTTACCTATTAATTTTGACTTTCAGAGCACCTCATTGATTCCACTGCACAAAGGGAACATTAAATACCTGGGTATCAATATTTCTTCCACCTTGTCAGAGCTGAATCGCTTGAATTACTCCCTAATCTTAAAATCGATTGAGGATGATCTGGCGCGTTGGAAGACACTGCCCATGTCACTCATGGGAAGGGTTTCTACTCTGAAAATGATGGTCTTGCCTTGGGTTAATTATCTCGTTTTCAGTGATTCCCACCGAAAATTTGGTTTTAATGACCAGACCAGGGGTGTCAAACGTACGGCCCGCGGGCCAACAGGTTTTATCCGGCCTGCGAGATAGGTTTGCCAAGAATAAAAATTAGCTGATATTTTTTAATGAAATAAAGTGCTGTTCTAAAGGTGTCCACTGGATGTCACAATAGCAATTCTTTGCACACCCTGCTGTGCATTACTTAATAGGGGGCGGAGCTATGTGCCGCCTTAAAGTGTGAAACTACTGTTTGGAAACTACGTACTAACCTGCTTATCAGTGATAGTATACAAAATGTGGACTGTTACGTTCATGTCTTGATTGTCAAAGATGGTGGTAATGTAACAAATCTGTACATTTTGTGTTGTATTTATGACTGTATGGGGACACATTTTCTGGGTGCACATATGCTAAAATAATATGTATCCTCTTCTAACTTCATGTGTGATTAATTAAATGAGTCCAAATTTCTTTCTTTCTTTCTTTAGTTTATTTCGAACATGAACACACTCACAGTATAATACATCACACAATTTCATATCATTTCATTTTACATCATGTCCGAAAAGGAGTAGGAAGAAACAAAGCTTATTCAATCCTACCCCTTTCCCACTTCAGAGCGTTTACAAATATATAGAATAATTTACTGACCTTTTTATATAATAAAATAACATCTGTGAATTAGTAATTAACAGTTTTGTAATATGTAATTAATTAATTCAGTCATTATTAACATACTGAGATGAAGAATATCTTATTCTCAATAAGGTTGAAAGTATTTCTCATAATTCTTCTTCTTTGTACTTTGTAAGCACTATTATTTTGTACAACCTCTTAAACTGGATCATATCAGTACAATGTTTAACTTCATTACTTAATCCATTCCATAATTTAATTCCACATACTGATATGCTAAAGGTTCTAAGTGTTGTACGTGCATATAAAGGTTTTAAATTATTTTTTCCTCTAAGGTTATATTTCTCCTCTTTAGTTGAGAAGAATTGTTGTACATTCTTTGGTAGCAGGTTATAGTTTGCTTTGTACATCATTTTAGCTGTTTGCAATTTTACCAAATCACCGAACTTTTAATATTTTTGACTCAATAAATAATAATATGTTGTGGATGATGCTACATATGTACAGAAAAAAAGACATGTTAGTACATCGGTTGAGAAAAATTACTAAATTATATTAATAACATCCTGCAATTTGATTTTGATATTATCGTTCATTTCATCTTCTGATAGATTAAAAATTAACGCCAATGAGAGCCAGACTCAATTCCGCCTATCTGACTGATGAACATTATCACATAATTTATTCCGAAAGTACTATTAACGGCAACATGTAAGTGTTAAAAAAAAAAAAGGATTTGTACATTTTCAGAATGTGTTTTGTCTATTTTTAAACAAAGAAAACAATCTGAAGTTGTCTTTATTTTTAAGTTATCATGCCATGATTCTACCAGTCCGGCCCATTTGGGAATAGATTTTCCTCTATGTGGCCCCTGAGCTAAAATGAGTTTGACACCCCTGCACTAGACTCACACATCAATCAGTTTCTTTGGAAAAGTAAACCAGTACGAATCAGCCTTAAAATATTACAAAAACCCAAGGAATATGTAGGTGTAGAACTCCCAAATTGTTCACATTATTTCCTTACAAATAAACTACAATACATATTAAAATGGATCAATACCAACTTATTAGATAAATTATAGTTTGATATTGAACATACACTCAGTTCTTTTTTAAACTTAAACGTTTAACAAATTAGATTTTAAAAAAACAAAATTGACATGAACAACAAATGTATTTCTACTTACAGGCATATAGTCACCAAATTAACGTGTGTGTGCATGTGCGTGTATGTTTGTGAGTTTGTGTGTGTGTGTGTGTGTGTGTGTGTGTGTGTGTGTGTGTGTGTGTGTGTGTGTGTGTGTGTGTGTGTGTGTGTGTGTGTGAGTGTGTGTGTGTGTGTGAGTGTGTGTGTGTGTGTGTGTGTGTGTGTGTGTGTGTGCTGATTAGCTACATAAGCCTGTTGCTCAAACCTCAGTCTATTTTTAGAACAAATAATGCTCTCAATGTTTTGTGGAAAATTATTGCAGCACAGTAATCATTTGAAAGGTGAACTGTTAAGTTCCTGTATCGTAAAAGCTTTAATACTAAATAAGTGTTTTGTTACTTATTATAGCCTACCAAAAGTTAAATTAATATTTAAAGTTAAAGTTAAAGTACCAATGATTGTCACACACACACTAGGTGTGGTGAAATGTGTCCTCTGCATTTGACCCATCCCCTTGTCCACCCCCTGGGAGGTGAGGGGAGCAGTGGGCAGCAGCGGTGCCGCGCCCGGGAATCATTTTTGGTGATTTAACCCCCAATTCCAACCCTTGATGCTGAGTGCCAAGCAGGGAGGTAAGGGGTCCCATTTTTATAGTCTTTGGTATGACTCGGCCGGGGTTTGAACTCACAACCTACCGATCTCAGGGCGGACACTCTAACCACTAGGCCACTGAGTAATACTGTGGTGTTTTTTTTAAATTAAGGGACAAACCAATAAGAAATGAAGATCAAAAAACAATAATAGAATACAGCAAGACCAATGTCAATAGTGTCTATTAGTGCTTGGTTTATCTTGGTTTCAGAGGGGACAAACAGAAGAGAGAAAGTAAAATGGTAGAGTAGTACCTCAATTTATGGGATTAATTGGTTCTGTGACGGAGATATTAACTCAAAACACTGGTATATCAAATCAATGTCTCCCATTGAAATTCGTTTTAATCAATTCATTTAGTGCCTGGCTTCCCAAAAACCGCACTATTTTAACATGTAACATGCCTTTTAAAAAGAAAATGTTACTTTTAAAATAAGACATTGTATTAAAACAATACAATATTATGTACTTCTAACAAGTAGTTTTAGGAAGTGTTGTAATAATAATGTACTATATTTACTTTGCAGAGTGGACTTTTACAGGATCTTCTTCCAACTGCTTCTCCCTGTCCAACACACACGCCGTTTAGATATTATTTTATCATTCTAGACTGGTGTTCGACTCACTCTGCTTCAGTATGATGCATTCTGGCAGTGATGTGCTTAGATTGCTTCGCAAAGTTGATAGCATACTCAATCGTGATTCCTTTCTGTAATTCAATGAATATCATCCACATTTTCTGCTCTGCACTAACCTTTACACTCACTTTTGTCTTTACCATGCTTGAAAAACAAAGTTATCGTTGATTTCAAGCTATAAGCTAATGCTAGCGAGTAAGAGCAGATGTTTTTGTCACAGGGTGTAGGTGACGAACCCCAAGATGCAGAGACGGCAGGCTTTGTCCAGGAAAACATGATTTAATTTAACTCTATAACAAGAAACAAACAAAAAGGTACAAACAAAAGGCGCGCACAAGGCGGAGAACAAATTTGGCCATGAACAGAAACTAGCACAAAGGCTAAACTATGGACAAGAAACAAAAACACTTACTGTGACACGAATAAACAAAACTCACGTGGCAAGAAACGAGCAGGATGAACTATGACATGAGCAGAGTGAACAGAAGTAGACAGAGCTCCAACGACAAGTATAAATGACACTGACCTCGACAATCATTAGCGACATTGACAATACTCCAGCACTGACTGGAGGGAAAAGCAGGTCTAAATAGTAACTGGCTGATTGACACCAGGTGTGGCCAGGTGCCAATCAGCCACAGCTGAGGTGACACAGTACTCAGGGAGACAAGTAGGAAATAACTAAAATAAGAGCGCCGACAGGAAATAAAGACAAACAGAGGAAAAACTCAAAACATAACTAAACTGTCAGTGACAAACCTGACAGTTTTGGTCGGTTCTTACAGGGTTCACTGTGACATTTGCTACAACAACAAATGGCAGGGATACTTGTAACTCAAATTGTTTCTTTAACTTATAACATAGCAATGCAGCTGGGATAGGCTCCAGCACAACCGCGACCCCGAGAGGGACAAGCGGTAGAAAATGGATGGATGGATGGGCAATGAGCCAAGAGACAGCTCTTATCGCAAAACCGGTATTGTACTGACATCGAACGCAAGGAAAGTAGTGATATAGCTAATAGCAGTGGCGGGCCGTGCGTTTCCCACCTAGGCCTTCAGTGATGTCCGACTTCAATGATTACCTCTCAAAATACCATAATTTATGTCAACACATGACCATTGCTGGAGAAATACTATACAGAAACACATTTACGCACTACTGGGCAGTGTACAAAACAGGTTATTTTCTGGCGCATTTAAAAGTCACCAAACCCGCATCAGCAATTAAAACATATCTTATGTGGTACTGTCAAAATACAAATTGCAAAAAAACATATTAAACGTGGGGGCAGCACGGTGGAACAGGGGTTAGTGCATCTGCCTCACAATACCAAGGTCCTGAGCAGTCCTGAGTTCAATCCCGGGCTCTGGATCTTTCTGTGTGGAGTTTGCATGTTCTCCCTGTGACTGCGTGGGTTCCCTCCGGGTACTCTGGCTTCTTCCCACTTCCAAAAACATGTACCTGGGGATAGGTTGATTGGCAACACTAAATTGGCCCAAGTGTGTGAATGTTGTCTGTCTATCTGTGTTGGCCCTGCGATGAGGTGGCGACTTGTCCAGGGTGTACCTCGCCTTCCACCCGATTGTAGCTGAGATAGGCTGCGGCGCCCCCCGCGACCCCGAAGGGAATAAGCGGTAGAAAATGGATGGATGGATGGATATTAAACGTGAAAAAATTAAGAAATAAAATATTTGAGCTTCCGGGGTTGGCCGACATTGTCTCACAAGATGTAGTTTCTCTTTAAATATCCTTCTTGAAAATGGCCTTGCAAATATATGTGTTGTCTTGTCTAATCATAAAAGATGCGGACGAGGCGTGTTGACTGAGTTCTTAAAGTTTACTCCACAGCGTGCTCATCAAAAACATCCAGCTGCCGGCATGTCTACATTAAACAACCTAAACGGGGCTACTGCACATGCGCTTCACTACTGTGGCATGCTGGGTAATGGGAGTTCTCATGTTACCGAGCTCATAACATCACAATATATACAGGTAAAAGCCAGTAAATTAGAATATTTTGAAAAACTTGATTTATTTCAGTAATTGCATTCAAAAGGTGTAACTTGTACATTATATTTATTCATTGCACACAGACTGATGCATTCAAATGTTTATTTCATTTAATTTTGATGATTTGAAGTGGCAACAAATGAAAATCCAAAATTCCGTGTGTCACAAAATTAGAATATTACTTAAGGCTAATACAAAAAAGGGATTTTTAGAAATGTTGGCCAACTGAAAAGTATGAAAATGAAAAATATGAGCATGTACAATACTCAATACTTGGTTGGAGCTCCTTTTGCCTCAATTACTGCGTTAATGCGGCGTGGCATGGAGTCGATGAGTTTCTGGCACTGCTCAGGTGTTATGAGAGCCCAGGTTGCTCTGATAGTGGCCTTCAACTCTTCTGCGTTTTTGGGTCTGGCATTCTGCATCTTCCTTTTCACAATACCCCACAGATTTTCTATGGGGCTAAGGTCAGGGGAGTTGGCGGGCCAATTTAGAACAGAAATACCATGGTCCGTAAACCAGGCACGGGTAGATTTTGCGCTGTGTGCAGGCGCCAAGTCCTGTTGGAACTTGAAATCTCCATCTCCATAGAGCAGGTCAGCAGCAGGAAGCATGAAGTGCTCTAAAACTTGCTGGTAGACGGCTGCGTTGACCCTGGATCTCAGGAAACAGAGTGGACCGACACCAGCAGATGACATGGCACCCCAAACCATCACTGATGGTGGAAACTTTACACTAGACTTCAGGCAACGTGGATCCTGTGCCTCTCCTGTCGTCCTCCAGACTCTGGGACCTCGATTTCCAAAGGAAATGCAAAATTTGCATGGTTGGGTGTTGCATGGTCTGTTCTAAATTGGCCCGCCAACTCCCCTGACCTTAGCCCCATAGAAAATCTGTGGGGTATTGTGAAAAGGAAGATGCAGAATGCCAGACCCAAAAACGCAGAAGAGTTGAAGGCCACTATCAGAGCAACCTGGGCTCTCATAACACCTGAGCAGTGCCAGAAACTCATCGACTCCATGCCACGCCGCATTAACGCAGTAATTGAGGCAAAAGGAGCTCCAACCAAGTATTGAGTATTGTACATGCTCATATTTTTCATTTTCATACTTTTCAGTTGGCCAACATTTCTAAAAATCCCTTTTTTGTATTAGCCTTAAGTAATATTCTAATTTTGTGACACACGGAATTTTGGATTTTCATTTGTTGCCACTTCAAATCATCAAAATTAAATGAAATAAACATTTGAATGCATCAGTCTGTGTGCAATGAATAAATATAATGTACAAGTTACACCTTTTGAATGCAATTACTGAAATAAATCAAGTTTTTCAAAATATTCTAATTTACTGGCTTTTACCTGTATATACCTTAGGCCAGCTAGAAGGCCTTACTGACAACAACTCGTGATCTGATTGGCTATCGCAACTGTCTGTCAAATTTTTGTGTCCGTTCACTGACAGTGCACGGACGCCCGCATTGTTGATTCTGAAGGCCCGGGCAGATTTTGTAAAGCATGGCAACATAAGCTAGCTGACTTCTGATTGGATAAAAACTCTATAAACTAACATGATGGGTCAAATGCAGAGAATAATTTCGCCACACCTAGTTTGTGTGTGACAATCATTGTTACTTTAACTTTTTTAACTTTAATGAAGAGAATATGACTAATTTTAGATATTTAGGGAAAGTAAAATAAAAATTACTTTTATCTTTAATTATGATCGTGATTTCTGGTTATGTTAGGCCAGCAGAGAAGGCCTTGCTGGCCCTGATGGCACACCACTGGCTAATAGTAACCAGTAGGAAGTAAAACCACAGTTTTCCCTAATGCTGTCTGAAAATAGACAGTTATTAATCGACACGTTGCCTGACATCTTAACCAGGCCTGTAAGTGCAGGAAATGACACCTAATCATGGATCTTCTCAAACGCGTCCATTGACTGGATGATGGAGCAGTGAACTCGCCCGGCTCGCCCTGCAGCTCCTTCCCAAATGAAAGCTTTCCTCTCCTGCGCCACAGCTGGACTCCAGGGAGCCTGCAGAGGGTTCTGTTTATTTGTGCAACAACGTAATCAAGGCCTGTGTCGTTACAAGACCTAGCCTTTGCACCTTCTCTCTCGCTGCCATTCCATCTTTTATGTTCCCATCAGCTCCCCTCCCCTTTCACCAGCCTCACTTTTTCTCTTTGAGCCTCATCATTATCCAAATCCTTTCACCGACCCTTGTTGACCTCAAGATTTTTTTTGTTTGATGTGGTCCTGGCAAGGGGTTTTAGATCAAATTAAGTTGAAGATTTATTGTTTGAAGGAGAAATAAACATTCCATCTCTTCACCTAAGAGGCATCTCTTTTGCATGACTTCCAAGTTCCCCCCCTTTGTTGCTGGTGAGCACACTTATTTCACTCAAGACAGAAAAAGCGTGTTGTAGAATTACATGCAAATGTTTTAGTCAGTTATGTTGTGATCATAGTCATGAGATGCCTGCACTTAAAAGCCCAGTGTGAAGTAAACAAGCTCACACATGTGGCCACAATATTGCTCTGTCCAGGATTTCCTGCTGATTTGTGTCAAGATCCATTAGGGAGGTGATTCTCAAACTTGAGAACCACTGCATTAGGGCATTGACATATTCTATACAGCGTGTATGTAATTAAGTGGAATGCCCTTGAGATTAAGGCTGGGCGATATATCGAATATACTCGATATATCGTGGGTTTGTCTCTGTGCAATGTAGAAAATGACTATTTCGTGAGTATTCGAGTATACGTTCTCACGCAGTTGTTTTTAGCTGCGGGCATTACACTACAGGCTCTTCTCACTCTTTCTTGTCTCTCCTTCTCACAAAGACGTAAAACAAGCGCACCTTCTTACATACGTCACATACTGTCGGGCGTGCAACCTCATACACCCTCGCCGAGTAGAGAGGTAGCGGCATGGGTAAACAAATGGAGGAAGAATTAATTCCCAAGAAAAAACAGCACGGGGTCCATCGTCTGGCGGTGGTTTGGCTTCAAGCGGGAATATGTTGAACAGACAACAGTAATATGTCAAGTATGCGGCAACAACGTTGCTACAAAAAGTAGCAGCACTACTAATTTGTAGCATCATTTGAAAAGTCACCCTCTAGAGAATAAGGAGTGCTTGATACTCTACATGTCAACATCTCCGGCCGGTGCCACACCCAACGAAATGGCGAAGCAACCAGCACTGACCCAATTGAGCCTGGCGTCTTCCATTTCCAGATCAACACTGTATGAAAAAAATAAGTGAAAAACAGGAGATAACGTCCGCAGGAACCTACCACATAGCGAAGGACATACACTATTTGATTTCCTATTATGCAGCTAATTTCTATTTGACAGTTTTTGAAATATCTTGTGTGACATCATGCACAAAAGTACACTTTATTTGTTTTAAACTATTGTTGTGGCGTTCTGTACAAAAAGTGCACTTTAATTTAGTGTTGTTTTGATATGTCATCTTAGTGACATCATGCACAAAAGTGCACTAATAGCTTGTTTTAAAATGTCTCTGACAATCTTGCACTTTCTGTTTTGAAATGACATGAATGTTTGTGCCACTGCTTAATAACTGTTTAATAAATAAATAACAGTTTTGGTAAATTGACTTAGTTGTGATTTTCCCCTCTACATGAAAGTTTAAAATTAACATTTATTAATGCAGTATGAACAAGAATGTTTTAATGTAGACACATAGAATCATCATACTGCTGTGATTATATGCATCAAGTGTTCATTCAAGGCTCAGGCAAAATATCGAGATATGTATCGTGTATCGTGACATGGCTTAAAAATATCGAGATATTAATAAAAGGCCATATCACCCAGCCCTAACTGAGATTATACATGTGTAAATTATACCAACATTTTCCAAAATGAGTAATATGCATCAATATTTGCATCTAAAGAGTTACTCACCCAAATATTAACAAATACCTCCAAGACATTTCTGAAGACTCACAAAACCTGAATGGAAATTCAAGCCTGTGTCATGTGAGATGTGACTGTATACGAAAGCACAGTTCAATGAGCATCTTAGAATATGTTTGGCTTTTGCTTTGGATTATTGTGTTTTCTTGTGCTGGCAAACAAACATATTTGAATCAGATTAATCACACTTTTGCACTTTATAAACAAAGTTGATTTGATTTTGATTAATCTCGGAATCATTTTAACTAACGTTAAAACGACTCCCAGTAGGTGGACAAAAAGCTATTTTGTTTTTAGAATGTCATGCAGGAACATTTTTAAACTTTTTACTGGAATGGACGACATTTTGAAAAACATTTACTAACAGATTGGACAAATTCATAAACAAATATAGAGCCAACATTTCATCGAAGGCATCAATCGAAATGACGGAAGAGATTAGCCAGTGAAATAGATGGTAAACAGTCTGCAGCTGCAGTGTTAATGGATCTATCAAAAGCATTTAACACAATCATAATATCTTGATAAATTGGAACGATATGGAATCAGAGGCCTGGTGTTGAATTATGTAAAAATCTCCTTAACCAACAGGAAGAAATACGTTAATCTAGGAGAACAAACATCTACAGTGCTAAATATATCCTGTGGCGTACCCCAGGGATCAATACTGGGACCAAAATTGTTCAATCTCTATACAAACGACAGTTACAAAGAACCTAAAGTAAGTATTACTTGCAGACGACAACAGTGTTTTTGTTCAGGAATACCAATAATAACAGAAGAAATGCTGCTTCTTACTCCTTTTCGAACATGATGAAAAGAAAAACGGGAAATTTTGATGTTCGAAATTAATATTAACCATAAATCATTGAACCATTTACTTGTTCAAAACCTGGTAATAGTTTGATCTAAAATACTATTCTTCCGCTCCGTCACAACAAGCAGGTTCCACTAAACCCAAGATCTTGTCAATTCCGTTGAGGCCAGTTAAATAGTTCCAATGTTTAGTGCAAAAAGAGGCAACAAGAAAGATAAAACAAGACAAAGAAGCAAGCAGGAGAGATAAGGGAGAGGAAAGGGGAGCGTTCGCCCTCGATAAGTGCCAGTGAGAAAAAAAAAAAGAAAAAGAAATAGTGACTTTTTTGTTCATTTACGTAATCCGGTCAACTTCCTTTATTTTCACTTTTTTGAACTGCGCATGCAAGTGACGTTGAGGCCACATTGGAACCTGTGCGCGTAAACACTGGAGTCTGATGAAGATCACATTTTATTTGTAGACGAGTCAGATGGAAAAAAATCTGATTTGGACCACTTTGACCTGTAGTGTAAACAGTCATTGTAGCCGAAATGTAATTTTGAGTGAATATTAGTTTATCACTTAAGTGAAAATTGAGTACTATTAGCTCAATTCTGTTATTAAAATGCACTGTGAATAAATGAGTATAAAGACAGTACCTAAGACTGAATCATGTTCATCTTTTGTCTGTAAACATATTAATGTGACTTGATTGTTCACTCAAAATCAGAACTGCTCCTCATGTTTGGAGTCCTGTACAACAACGGCACCTCTGTGTTGTTTTGCAACCGAGTCCTTTCCAAAGCCACAGTGTCTGATGTGGCTTTGCCCTAATCACACAACATGCCGAGTCTCTTGCGACTTTTGGACGCTTTGCCCGCCCTTTTGTGGCGTTATTGTATAACAAAGTAGTCAAAAAGACAACAGGAGGATTGCGGACTTGACCTTTTTTTTCCACTGATGCGATTTCTGTGTCTCGCCAGTCCAGCAATTAGGCAACCGAGGGATTAGTGAACCTCTAATCCTGAACGGGATACTTTTCTCTTTGTAGTCCTGACATCTCTTTTCAAGCTTTGTTCAAATCGCTGTCTGTCGGGACGCAGAGGGAGAGAATTCAACATGCTTCAGATGGAAACCTACCATTATGATGGAGATGCTCTGCACTTTTGAGTTTTAATTATAAGCTGCCAGGCCCGACGTAGCTGCAGTTCCTGAGTAGAGACCGCTTGGAGACGCGGGTGCCAGGCTCTGGCGTGCTTTGCGGGTACGAGACGAGGCCCGTCCGCGGCCATGGCAAGCACCACTCTATATGGGGAGGGGGTTGTAGATGAAAGGCTTTCATCTCCCGCAGACCCCCACACCCTCCCCTGGAAGCCTAGACTAGCAGGGGCAATAGGTGGTGGATAGAGCTGGACTAAGCGGAGCGGTTGTTAACATATTGGCCCTTGTCGAAGCTTCAAGGACGTCCAGAGAGATCAAAGTAAAGAAGCCAGTCCAAAAGCATGACATTGTCTTGTGCGACAATCCATCAAGCTTTCAATTCAGCTGTCAGCCAATGAGGAAATGGCCACAAACAACAGCAATGGAAGCCATTCACTGTCCCCTAATGGGCTTTGATGATGAGGCCACAAAGAGAGCATCATAATGGTCTCTTACAAAGTCTAATGTGGCTTTTTTCATTTGTTTATTGTTGTCATTAAACCCCGCAGAGACCCAACCCGCACCTTTGTGTATTCAGTAAATGATGATGAATGTCTTACAAACGAGGGGCGAGTGCTCTTTCTTCTCCCGCTCTCCCGGTCGCCACATTTCATCCGGTACATAGTAGCGGCAGGGGTGCTGTTGTCGAGTATCTCCTGTGCCCTCCTGTCGGCTTTTATTTTCCAGTTTACTTTGCTTTCTGTATTTACACCCGGCGTGTCCTTTGATGTTGTTGCCCGGGTGCTGATGGACAAAAGGGCTTCCATCAGCTGGACACGAGGTTGCGGCGGTCGGAGGGGGGTTGGAAAGGGGGAAACCGTAGGAGAAAGGGATGAATAAAGAATCAAAGTAAGTGCAGTGGGGTTTGGAGGCGGAGGACTCCATGTGAAACTGAACCATCAACCCCACAGCTCACAGTTGTCAGTATTTGTTTTTAGCTCCTTTGTGCCACATGCCATATATCTAAGGCTGGATTCACACTACATGGGTCAAGTGACACAATTTACGACAATTTAGATTTAGGTAATTGCAGCGTAAAGTGAAGAAAAAAGCCTGTAATAGTCCAAATGTGGATAGAAATGTAATATCAAAAGTGGGATGTGGAAACGCAATGCATTGGGGTTCTTGCCGGCGTCTTAAAGGCCTACTGAAACCCACTACTACCGACCACGCAGTCTGGTAGTTTATATATCAATGATGAAATCTTAACATTGCAACACATGCCAATACGGCCGGGTTAGCTTACTAAAGTGCAATTTTAATTTTGCGCGAAATATCCTGCTGAAAACGTCTCGGTATGATGACGCCTGCGCGTGACGTCACGGATTGTAGAGGATATTTTGGGACAGCATGGTGGCCAGCTATTAAGTCGTTTGTTTTCATCGCAAGATTCCACAGTATTCTGGACATCTGTGTTGGTGAATCTTTTGCAATTTGTTCAATGAACAATGGAGACAGCAAAGAAGAAAGCTGTAGGTGGGAAGCGGTGTATTTCGGCAGGTGTTGTGCCGGATAACGCACCCCCGCCGTAGAATGCACCCCCTGACTGTTGTGCCGGATAACACAGCCGGTGTTTCATTGTTTACATTCCCGGAAGATGACAGTCAAGCTTTACCATTGGCCTGTGGAGAACTGGGACAACAGAGACTCTTACCAGGAGGACTTTGAGTTGGATGCACAGACGCGGTACCGTGAGTACGCATGCAGCTGCGGCTTCCAAACATTTGATCGCGTTCCCGTACGTGCGTGCCGCTATGTGCATGTCACGTACGTAACTTTGGGGACTTTGGGGAAATATATGTGCTGTATGAACTTTGGGGAGGTGAACGGTACTTTGGGCTGTGGGATTGAGTGAGTTGTGCAGGTGTTTGAGTTGTATTGGCGGGTTATATGGACGGGAGGGGGGAGGTGTTTGTTATGCGGGATTCATTTGTGGCATATTAAATATAAGCCTGGTTGTGTTGTGGCTAATAGAGTATATATATGTCTTGTGTTTATTTACTGTTTTAGTCATTCCCAGCTGAATATCAGGTCCCACACGCCTCTCACAGCATCTTCCCTATCTGAATCGCTCCCACTGCCCTCTTGTCCTTCACTCTCACTCTCCTCATCCACGAATCTTTCATCCTCGCTCAAATTAATGGGGAAATCGTCGCTTTCTCGGTCCGAATCGCTCTCGCTGCTGGTGGCCATGATTGTAAACAATGTGCGGATGTGAGGAGTTCCACAACCTGTGACGTCACGCTACTCGTCTGCTACTTCCGGTACAGGCAAGGCTTTTTTATCAGCGACCAATAGTTGCAAACTTTATCGTCCATGTTCTCTACTAAATCCTTTCAGCAAAAATATGGCAATATTCCGAAATGATCAAGTATGACACATAGAATGGATCTGCTAACCCCGTGTAAATAAGAAAATCGCATTTCAGTAGGCCTTTAATAGCTTATTTACATGGCTGAATGCAGGACTGTGTCCTAAAGTTGTGTTCTTTTCTGTAACAAGTTGAAACATGGGCGAACATGTAACATAACTGCCACAGTGGTTGTCATGATCGCTTCAGGGAAAGAAAACGATTTGGTAAGATTTGTCTCATTTCCAGCATAGAAGCAAAGGCTTCCAAATATTTTTTTTTCTTTCGTATGATACATTTTATTCCAGTTTGTTGCTCTATCTCACAATACCGCTGCTTTTGAGTATGTAACCAGAACACTGCCAGTAGGATTTAGTACGCAAAAAAATTATTGACATTGTAGAAAAAGTTGTATTGGCACGGAAACAAGATTTGGCAACAAATAAATCCAAACATTGGAAAAATACAAAAATATGAATACAAATATTCATATTTTTGTACACTTTTATTGTTTTTGTGTGTTTCTAAGGTTTTTATGATCGCTTCTCTTTTTTACGATATAATTTCTTATTTTTTCGGTTTTACGGTATCAAAATAATGGCAGTGTTTTAGCATGAGGGGCAGGCGCCTGTGGGCGGGGTTTACAACAAGTTGACCCGAAAGCAGTTTTACTGGACTGTAAAAACACCATAGAAGAAGAAAGGAGGACCGATGGGGTCTAAATCAAGTGTAAAAGTTATATATCTTCGTGTTCAAAGTCACCAACAGGATTGGAAACACTGTCTGCGCCATCCTCGAATATGTGTGTCGCTTTAAGATGGTATTTTGAACTTAATGGGGGGGGCAATGATAAAAATTGTTTGATGCTGCAATACCAACAAGTTACCTTCGTTTTATCCAAAGTTCTGTTTTAAAACGAAATGGGCTGCCCCTTTTCGCAATTACAGAATGTTGTGTAACAAATGCACGTCTTCCGAGTTAAGCCTTAAAGGGGAACTACATTTATTTTGGAATGTTGCCTATCGTTCGCAATCATTATGACAAACATGAGGATGGATGCTATTTAAAAGATTGTTTTGCATTCTAAATATTAAATAAATGCAATCTAAGTTCAGCTTACAATGGAGCGTATGGGAGCCGTTCAATTCCGCGCATAGAGACTTTAAAAACACATCTAAACACCTCCATTATGGTTTTATGTACATGATGTAAGTATATATGTAATGTAGTAACGGGCACATTTATAATAACATTTAATATTTACGTATTTTGATAATATTAAGCATTAATTTCAAAAAACGCATCACGTTTGCTTTCTTTTTTTTTTCATCACTGATTTATTATTCATTGCAGACTTCATGAGAGCCAACAAACATAATAAAACATGACTTACTGTATAAGGTCAGCTGTCATTAGGATGCCAACTGCTAGGATGTTCATAATTCTCATTTAGATGATAAATGTGTCATAATCTTCTCGAAGAGGGGAGTGGCATGGTGGCCAAGCGTTTTTTTTTGTGTTTGAATGGCGGTCAAAGTGTACCAACTTGTCATTATGTCCTCAGATATCTACTTTTCAGGTGAAATGCATGATTTATGATCTACAATAAACATACAGGGAGCAAGGAAACAAGGAAGCAGCAGAGCACTCGATGTATAAGGACACAAGCTTGTGATCACGGCGCCGCTATAAATAATTTGTCTGTGTTAGCGCTTATAATAACAATATCACTAATACTTTGTTAATATTCAAGTCACTAAATGTAAATTGAGTATTTTTGTCGCTTTTTGAATGGTTATTTATTGTATTTTATGGGTGGAATAGTGGAGCTCTCATTGGCTCCGCTGTAAGCGGACGTTTATTTACGTTTATTTAATATTTAGAATGCATTAAAAAAAACTCCATCCATAGTCATGTCTTTAATGACAAAAAAGTGCAGTTGCCTTTTAACCCGGAAGTGATGAATCTGCATTCATATTTGACAATTTATTTTCATTAATCAGGCGTTACCGCGTTAACGTTCACGCTCATATATATTATATATATAATATTTATTAGAAATATATATATATATTATACACATTATAAATGTATATCAAGTGTATATATATATATATATATATATATTATATATACACTATATATACTATGTAATTATGTATATAAAATATATATGTATTTATATGTGTATGTTTGTGTGTATATATGTATATAAAGTATATATATGTGTTTATGTATGTGTATATATATATATATATATATATATATATAAAGTGTATATATATATATATATATATATATATATATATAAATATATATATATATATATATATATATATATATATATATATATATATATCCCTGAGATCGGTAGGTTGTGAGTCATACCAAAGACTATAAAAATGGGACCCATTACCTCCCTGCTTGGCACTCAACATCAAGGGTTATAATTGGGGGGTTAAATCACCAAAAATGATTCCCGGGCGCAGCCATCGCTGCTGCTCACTGCTCCCCTCACCTCCCAGGGGGTGGTTGAGGGTGATGGGTCAAATGCAGAGAATAATTTCGCCACACCTAGTGTGTGTGTGACAATCATTGGTACTTTAACTTTTTAATATATATATATATATATATATATATATATATATATATATATATATATATATATATATATATATATATATATATAAATTGTCTACGGCATAATTTTGGTTGAAACCATCTTTCTAAAGCACATGTTAACACCTTAATTAGATTGGTTCGGCTTTTTAAGTAATTTAGATTAAACAATTGGGAACAAGTTCCCTCTTTCATTGTTTATATCTTTGTTTCATCGATAATATTTCCATCAAATGTTGGGATTCTGCACTTTATTCGTGGTCATTGAACACACCACACTATAAAATCCCAAAGTGAAACTTTATACAGAACACATTCTCCGACGCTGCCATGGATAAGTGTGCAATTATCCCCATTTTTTCTTTTACAGGGTTGACCAAACATTTTCTACTGAAACATTTATACATTAATTCATACACTTTGCACATGTAAGAAGCTGTGACTACTTTAATGAGTACCGTATTTTTCGGACTATAAGTCGCAGTTTTTTCATAGTTTGACCGAGCTCCAGTGTGACTTATGTTTTTTTCCTTCTTTATTATGCATTTTCGGCAGGTGCGACTTATACTCCGGTGGGACTTATACTCCGAAAAATACGGTATATATTAACCTATTTGCTTTTGTGCAATAGGTAAAAAAGCAAATAGTTGTTAGTCCTAATTAATAGTTAATAATTTAAATTTTCAGATCATGTCGAGGGCCAATAAGAAAAATAGTTGCGGGCCAAAAATGGTCCCCGGTTTGTGAATGCATAAAAATTAGGTGTTGTGACGTCTGTGTTGAGTGTGTCATGATGTCACATGACAGTTTGGACTTTATTTCTGAAATTCCTGTGGTTCTGTAATAGTGTCTGTATGACGCTTTAACTTTTGTTTTCCATTTCCTCTTTGCCTCCGACACTTCTCTTTTCTGAGCACTGGCTCCCTCACCTGTCCCTCGTTGGCAGTCAGGACACACCTGTCCCTGGTTGCCAATCAGTATACTTTTTGCGGTGTACCTCAACATGTTGCTTTGTGTTGTGTGCTTCCAATACCTGTTTGAACTTTGTGCACTTCCCTGCTGCACTTCTTTGTTTTTTTGTCATTAAATACATGTTTACCTGCGCTACGCCTGACGTTTCTGCATCTTGGGGTCCGGACCAACGCACAGACCGTAACAGAGTGCTTGCGTTTGGTGCACTTATCGTTGGCCTCTACCAAGTAGAATAAACCAAGTAGTCGTAACAACTTTATAATTGAACTTTCACAGCAAACTGCAGTGCGCTTGGGGAGCTGGTACACAATCCCAATTCCACATCCTAAAGCCTTGATTTTTACTGTAAACAGCTGTCAGTGGAAACAGTCTGAATACCCCAGATATAGGCTCCATTTACATTTAAGGTTATCCAGGGTTAATCACACCTAACCTTATCTGTGTCCACAGACAACAATGCCACCGTTTAAGACCCTCGCCCCCCTCCGTCCGCTGGCGCAACGTGACCTAGTATGCATACGCGGAAAATGCACACGTCATAGTCACCTCCAGTGTTGCTTTGTGTGCAAGTTCTTAAATTTAACTTATCTGAACAATATCCAGTGTTGTGGTATTTCAATTGACTGGAATCCAGTGTGCTGTGGGGCCCTATTGTAGTGAATCACACCTGAGCCATCATACATTAATCAAATCTTTATTAGACACGTAAACAATGTGATAAAGAACATTTTATATCAATTAAACTAGGGATCTAGATATCTGGTCAGGAAACTCCTCACTCTTTTGCCTTCATCTTCATTGTCCATTTGTTTTTTGGTGACTTTATATACTATGGACCTAGACGTTGAGTCCGCGACATACATGGCGGACAATAACTGATACAGTCTGCTTTGCCAGTCCAAAAGCATACGCCGTTGTCGGTAGTTTTCCCTCGTCTTCCCTCGCCGGCCAGGTAATACAAAGCACATGCTACCTTTTTTATGACATCCACGGGAGCTCGCATTCCCGTTGTCTCTCCTTTGGGCGGTGTAGCTCGGTTGGTAGAGCAGCCGTGCCAGCAACTTGAGGGTTGCAGGTTCGATCCCCGCTTCCGCCATCCTAGTCACTGCCGTTGTGTCCTTGGGCAAGACACTTTACCCACCTGCTCCCAGTGCCACCCACACTGGTTTAAATGTAACTTAGATATTGGGTTTCACAATGTAAAGCGCTATGAGTCACTTGAGAAAAAGCGCTATATAAAATGTAATTCACTTCACTTCCTTCAACAAATGGACAAAGTGTTTCGCTAAGTAGAATCATAGCTGAAATTGGAAAGTTCTCTTGCCGTCTGAGAAGTGTTGTATCCGAAATAGCTGCAATCGCTTTCTCTTAAGGCATTCATGTGTGATTTCCACAAGCGTCTGTACATGTAGAAAAAGGAGAAACACGGGCATGTCTGGATGACTCGCCTTCATATTTCCAGTGATTAGCTCCGAGTTACGAAACCACTTTATTATTAAGCTGGCTGTGGCGCGTTCTTTCTGACGTCACTTCCTGTTTGGGGCGCGGTCTTTCTGACGTCACTTCCTCTCTGAACTCAGTTTGTAAACGATCAATGAGTCCATACAAAGCTAAGTGCCGGAGATTCAAGAAATACACGGCGCACTTAGCCGTGTAAACATTTGTACGAGTAGGGGGACCTTAAACGCTGATTTAGTGTGGCTGAAATGGAGCTTAGGCTAAATAATTATTCGTTTAAGCGGTTAAATGACTTAGTGGAGACATGGCCATAGACAGTCACAACGATCAGAATTGGGCATTTAGCCCTAAATCCAGCCGAATGTGTTCCTCTCTAATCCGAAATGGTTTAGTCTCACTGTTTGAATAAACCCAGTTAAGGTTGTTCAGTGTCACCTGTGCTCTGACCCTTTCTTTCTGCTTGGCACAGCTGCATGTTGGGCTTCTGACGCCCTCACACCCCGTCCAAAAGTAGCCGAGAGACAGTTTGTACTCCCTCTGGTCTGCTGGAGGTGAATTCAAGGAGCAGCCTTTGGTGATGCCGACGCAGCGGCCCCTCTTTCACCGAGGGCCTCATTAAACCTGACAGCGTCCAATCAGTCCAGGCTCCATTGTTTGGCCGGATTAAAGTTAAATGGCAATTAAAGGCATCACCAAGGTGCAAGTATTAATGGCTCTGAGGAGGCTTTACGAGACAGAATTTCTTTGACACTGGAGGATAAATATAGAGTACGCCGGTAAGTGAGTGTGAAAACCAGGACTGTTATAGGTTTGCTTCCAGCTGGGCTGTTGTGCATTACAGCCAGAGTTCCCAACAAGCAATACAGTTCAGCGTGCGATTTTCTCACTTTGTCAAAAGCTGGAAACGTTACAAAATAGTACCGTCATCTATACCTAACAACATGCACCCCATCTGTGTTGCCTGTGGATTTTTTTTCCTGACAAACCCACTTGGGACTGTTAATAAACCCCAAAGTTTGACCTCTTAATTTGCATTGACTTGACATTTCTCACACAGCTCAATGCTTTTTGCTCCAGTTGTGAAGTAAGTAGCGACTGACCAGGCAAATAATGTAACTCATGGCTGCCACCAAAACAGGTACATTGCAACTACAGTCGTGCCTCAACTTGAGAGTGTTTTGAGATAAGAGCTGTCTCTCGACTAATTGTTAAGGTTGTCAAATGTACAATTAGATAAAAGTGTTTTCAGCTGGATTTGAACATTGCTAACGTTGAGGCCCGTCTCATATCTTCAGGAAGGCCATTCCAGATTTTAGGAGCATAAAACTAAAATGCAGCCTCACCATGTTTGGACCTGACTCTAGGCACCAGCAGGAGACCGCTCCCTGAGGTTCTCAGAGCCCAAGAAGGTTCATATGGTTCTAACATGTGAGAGATGTACTTTGGCACGAGACCATGAAAATACTTTTTCAGGGCTGTTTTAAAGTCTATTCTCTGAGCCACATGAAGCTGGTGCCGTAATTTAGGCACTTAGCTAATATGGTCATATTTCCTGGTTCTGGTCAGGGCTCGAGCAGCAGCATTTTGGATATTTTTAGATTAGAGAGCCCAGTGAGGTGTAAAATCTGCTGATGTTATCGCCTTAATGTGGCTGTTAAATTCTAAATCTGAGTTTATTATTACTCACAGATTTCTAACTTTAATCTCTTAACTGTCAAGATGGCGGCGCCCTGAAGAGCTGCGGCTTGCAGACGCTCATGGTAGTATAGAACAATTTGGCAAAAATACCGGACAATTCTTTAAATTTCACGGCTGGCTTACAGCGTGGACACTCCGTGGTCACAGACAATTCTGGATGTGGATAGATCGGGCCGTTTTTTGGACTGAAAGATGCGTGTACGTTGGTCCTCCTCGCTAGCATGGGAATACTTCGCCGGCTAGATCCAGCGGCCTTTGACGCAGCGGAGTCAAGTTCCAGCGGGGACCGTCAATGGAAGACACGTAAGCGGTGTGATCGGAAGCAGAAGCGAAGATGCCGAGCGGGGCTAACAACAAAGTTAAAGGCTAATCCCCACAGAACGCCGCTTTCTTCCATCCTGCTTTCAAATGTCCGCTCCCTGGAGAACAAACTGGACTACCTGAAGCTGGATTTAAATGCAAGACGCGAGATGAGAGACTGCTGCGCCATATTTCTAACAGAAACGTGGTTGAAACCAACCGTTCCGGACGAGGCAGTTAGCATCGAGGGGCTAACTATGTTTCGGGCGGACAGTAGCAGATCTCTCACTGGTAAATCCTGAGGCGGTGGTGTTTGCATATACGTCAATAATAACTGGTGCAATAATGGGAAGATAGTATCACGTCACTGCTTTCCTGATGTTGAACTATTAACTATAAAATGCAGGCCATTTTATTTACCCAGGGAATTCAGTGCTATGATCTTCATAGCAGTGTACATTCCCCCCAGTGCTAACAACAAAGAAGCTTTGAATGCTTTGTACTGCTCCATCAATGAACTGCAAACTACACATCCAGAGGGAGTTTTCATCGTGGCAGGGGATTTTAATCAAGCTAACATGAAAACAGTTTTCCCTCATTTCCATCAATATGTGAATTTTGCAACCAGGGGTGGAAGCAGATTGGACTTGGTGTATAGTAATATTAAACAGGCGTATAAAGCTGCACCACGCCCCCACCTCGGCTCCTCAGACCATTTATCTGTGATGCTAATTCCTGCATACAAGCCCCTGCTGATCAGGAAGCAAGCTACAGTGAAGCAGGCGAGGACCTGGCCAGAGGGAGCAATGTCAGCATTACAAGACTGCTTCGAAACCACAGACTGGGACATGTTCAAAGCAGCCGCCACCGAAAATCACCACACATGTGTGGAGGAGTATGCAGAGTCTGTGTCCGCATACATTTAGAAGTGCATGGAGGATGTCAGTGTGATCAAGAACATCCCCACACGGGCCAACGAGAAACCATGGATGAACAGTGAGGTACATGCAATGCTGAAGGATCGGAACAAGGCTTTCAAGTCTGGCAACATGGTGGCATTAAAATCAGCCAGAGCTAACCTGAACCGTGCCATTAAGGTTGCAAAGCGTGCTCACAGTCAGAAAGTTCAGGACTTCTTCGAGAACCCTACAAACACTAGACGAATGTGGCAGGGCATACAGGTCATCACGGACTATAAAGCTGCCCCCTGTCCCTGTGACAACAGTATCAGCTTCCTAGATGACCTTAACAACTACTTTGCAAGGTTTGAGGCACTTAACACCACCCCGGCGAGAAAATCCATCCCTCGCCCTGATGAGCAGCCGCTCAACCTAGATATAGCGGATGTCCGGAAAACCCTGAGGTGAGTGAACCCCCGGAAAGCACCAGGACCTGATGATATTCCGGGCAAGTTGCTTAAGGGATGTGCAGACCAGCTGGCTGGGGTTCTCACAGACATCTTCAACATCTCGCTGACCCAGGCTGTGGTACCATCATGTTTTAAGACGGCCACAATCATTCCAGTGCCAAAAAAACCCACAATCTCCTCCCTCAATGATTACTGCCCCGTTGCACTCACCCCCATCATAATGAAGTGCTTCGAGAGGCTGGTAAAGGAATATATTGTCTCCAAACTTCCCCCCACATTCGACCCATACCAGTTCGACCCATACCAGTTTGCTTATCGACCCAACCGCTCCACAGAGGACGCCATCTCCTCTGCACTCCACCTTAGCTTAGAACATCTGGAAGGAAACGACACACACGTGCAGATGTTGTTCCTGGACTTCAGCTCAGCATTCAACACCATCATCCCGCAGCACTTTGTGAGCAAACTGGCCCTCCTTGGATTCAGTACCCCCCTATGCAACTGGCTGCTTGACTTCCTCACAGACAGACCCCAATCTGTGAGAGTGGGCGACAACACCTCCAATGCCATCTCCCTGAGCACCGGCTCCCCCCAGGGCTGCGTCCTGAGTCCACTGCTGTTTACGTTGATGACCCATGACTGCTGCGCCAGGTCCACTACTAACCACATTGTGAAGTATGCGGACGACACGACAGTAGTGGGCCTCATCCGTGACAACAATGACATGGACTACAGGGAGGAGGTGAAACATCTGGTTGACTGGTGCAGAACCAACAACCTGGTCCTGAATGTCAACAAGACCAAGGAAATCATCGTTGACTTCAGGAAGCACCAGTCCAGCCACGCTCCACTCTACATCAACGGCACAGCGGTGGAGATAGTAAGCAGCACCAATTTCCTGGGGGTGCAGATAACTGACAATATGACCTGGTCCCTACACACCGGAGCTCTTGTAAAAAGAGCATCCGACGCATGCACTTTTTGCGTCGGATGAAAAGAGCACAGCTCCCTCCCCCCATTCTCACCACATTCTACAGAGGCACTATAGAGAGCCTGCTGACCAACAGCATCTCTGTCTGGACTGGAGCCTGCAATGCCTCAGACTTGAAGTCTCTCCAGAGAGTGGTGAGGACGGCGGAAAAGATCATCAGGACTCCTCTTCCTCCTATCCAGGAGATCGCAAAAAGCCGCTGCCTGACCAGGGCTCAGAAAATCTGCAAAGACTCCTCCCATCCCCACCAAGGACTGTTTTCACTGCTGGACTCTAGAAAGAGGTTCCGCAGCCTCCGAAGCACAACCTCCAGGTTCTGTAACAGCTTCTTCCCTCAGGCCGTAAGACTCATGAACGCATCATAATTAAATTATCCCCTCAACTCCCCCCAAAATGGATTAACTCGCTGGAATAAAAAAGACAATATAACATACATCCATAAATGTGGACGCATGTGAAAAAGTGCAATATATTTATCTGTACAGTAATCTATTTATTTATTTATATATATTTATATATATTAATTTATTTTATATATATATTTATATATTATTTATATATGTTTATTTATTTATATATGCACCTTATTGCTTTTTTATCCTGCACTACCATGAGCTTATGTAACGAAATTTCGTTCTTATCTGTGCTGTAAAGTTCAAATTTGAATGACAATAAAAAGGAAGTCTAAGTCTAAGTCTAAGTCTTAAGATTTCAATGCTTTAAATTAGTTGGCATAGGAAATGTCACAGTGAACCGCGTAAGATCTGCCCAAAACATCTGGTCTTACTCGCTAGCATTAACTTATAGCTAGAGATCGACTTAACTTTTGTTTTTCAAGTATCAGGAGGAAGAACGTGAGTGTTAAGGACAGTGCTGAGAAGAAGTGGATGATATGCATTGCATTCAAAATATAAATCATCAAACAAATGACAGAGTGTGTCGACAAATTGATGAAACAATTTGAGCGTATCGCTGTTAGTCTGCACCATACTGAAACAGAACGAGTCTAACGCCAGCAAAGAATGTTAAAATATCTAAACAGCCAACATTTATCCATGAAAAAATGGAAAAGCTGCTGATAGTGTGTTTGACAGAGAAGTTAATTATATAGCGCTTTTTACGCTAGTGACTCAAAGCGTTTTTTCCCATAGAGAACCTAGTTATCTACATTTTTAAGCTACATTTACACCAGAGTGGATAACATTGGGCACAAGGTGGGTAAAGAGTCTTTCCCATATATATATATATATACATATATATATATATATATATATATATATATATATATATATATATATCCATCCATCCATCCATCCATCCATCTTCCTCCGCTTATCCGAGGTCGGGTTTAACTGCCACCCGCTTGAATCTATTTAAAATCAAAATTTTTTTTTCAACCGCCCGACCCGACCCGCGGATAAAATCTAATTTTTTTTTATTTCAACCGCCCGATCCGCGGATAATCCGCGGACTCCGCGGTTGTATTATATATATGTATATATATATATTGTGGAGTCTCACTCAAGCACCGCCTGACAGGTAGGCACCTCACAGGGGAGGAGCCAGGGAATGGAGGCAGAGTGGAACACGGAAGACAACGCCCCAGCCTTGGCCGCATCATCGAGGGGCGGTACATTCCCCTGTACCTGCTCAATCAGCCTGAAGTGACACCAGCTGTGCGGCCAGGTGGGGCCCAGCTACAAACCATACTTAACTCTGCCTCATTCAGGTCTGGCTCTCCTCTGTGTCAAGGCAGGTGCATCAGGCGGTAAGTGAGACATCCACTATTTCCCCACTAAAGACATTACTGGTGAAATGTTTTACTTATATTGTGTTTCTCTTGTTTTATAGGCAATAACCTTTGACCTTTAGAGAAGTGTGCTGTGTGAAGGACTGAGAGCCCCAGATGGGAGATATTTATGTTTATTAATGGACACTTTAAGTTTGTTACTTCCACACCCCGCCCTTCCTAAAAAGACTTGTACAATAAATGCCCTTTTCGGCTTGCTACAAACCCAATCCTGTGTCTTGGTGAGAATCAGGTACCACATATGGTGGAGAATGCAGGTACTCTGATTCACGTCAACTTCTGATGATGTCACACACGGAAGCACTGAGTGCTTTGTTAAAAAGCCAAGCTGAACTTCAAGGTGCGGTACAAGAATTAGTAAAAAAAAATTGCTAAAGATGTTGCTTGTACACGGCCACCCGCTGCAGTCCTAACTAAGTTATCGAGTGAGGATGATGTGGAAGCATACTTGGAGCTTTTCGAGCGCACTGCGGCCCGGGAGAAGTGGCCGGTAGCTGAATGGGGATCCATTCTGGCACCTTTCCTCACTGGAGAAGCCCAGCGGGTGTGTAGCGACCTGGCCTTGGCGGATGCTCAAGACTTTAAGAAACTTAAGAAAGCCATTCTCGACAGCCAAGGGTGCAGTCTGCCTGCCAGGGCCCAGCGATGTCACAACTGGACCTTCCAGCCCACACAACCCCCGCGACAGCAGGTAGCCGCACTGCTCCGCCTAACACATCGCTGGCTAACAAGCGAAGGGAATTCCCCCTCTGTAGATAGACTGGTGATAGACCGCTGTATCCGAGCCTTGCCGCCTGATGCCCGGAAGTATGCCGCACAAGTAAGCCCTTTAACTGTGGAGCAGTTGGTGGCATTATTAGAGAACCACCAAGTGAGCATGGAAATGCTGAGAACCACCCGTTTGGAAACGGCCAGAGCCACCGGGGAAGAGAAGCTAGGGCGCGACCGCCGAAGAGCGCCACCGCCAGCTCCGTCCCCACCCCGACATCAGGGCGCTGCCCCCGAGAGACCCAGTCGGCCCCCACATCGGAAATGTTATGTGTGTGGACACCCGGACCACATGTCTTGGGCGTGCCCGGAACGCGACCGTGATGTCTCATGGCCACAGCCCCCAGCTCAGATGCAGGCAAACCATGCCTCCACACGGGGAGTGGACGACGACAACATGCCAGCCTCCCAGTAAAGATCGGAGGGACCGATGCACATGCATTGCTGGACAGTGGGAGCGCTGTGACCTTGGTACACGCTGACTTTGCCGGACCCTTCAGCAAAGACACTATCCCAGTGACGTGTGTACATGGAGATGTCCGCCAGTATCCGGTGAGCCACATACACATTCAGACACCCCGAGGTGATGCACTGGTACCAGCTGGAGTGGTATCAAACCTGCCTGTCCCACTACTCATCGGGTCCGACTGCGTACTCTTTGGCCGTTACTGGACCCCGGGATTCATCCCAGGTGCCGTTCCACGGCAGCGTCGCCGCTGTAACAATGAACTCAAAAGTATGAGACCGCTTGCAGCCTGTCCCGCGTTTAGGCCCTCGTCAGGGGCCCCACAGAGTGACAGTTCGGCTGAAGAGGAACAACGGGAGAGTAGGAAGGAGGAGAAGGCAGAAGAGGAAGGGGACCCCTTTGTGGAGTTCCCCGTACCAGAAGAGAGCGCCAACCCAAAAACGGGCGAGTTTGCCACTGCCCAGTGGAATGATCAGAACCTCAGCTGGGCCCGACAGCAAGTCGTGGAAATTGACGGACAGAAATGTGAAGGGGTGAGTGCACTTAATTCACCGTATTTTCTGATTAAAAATGGCCTGTTGTATAGAGGGGTGCTAACTAAGAGCGGGGACATAATTGAGCAACTGCTGGTGCCTAAGTCTCATATCTCCCGAGTGCTCTATCTTGCCCACACTCATCAGCTGGGAGCGCACCTAGGTGTACAAAAGACGTATGACCGCATAATAACCCGCTTCTATTGGCCCGGTGTGAAACGAGCCATAGAAGACTTTTGCAAGGGCTGTCCCGAATGCCAAAGAATGCACCGAGACCCACCTATCGAAACCCCTTGGTCCCGCTTCCCATCATCAGCACCCCGTTCTCACGTCTGGCAATGGACATCGTTGGACCACTCCCAAAGTCAGCCAGAGGACATCGCTACATACTGGTAATACTGGACTATGCCACCCGATATCCTGAGGCTGTACCATTACGCACAGCCTCAGCCAAAGCTATAGCACATGAACTATTTATGATGTTTAGCCGAGTGGGAATTGCAGATGAGATTTTAACGGACCAGGGCACATGTTTCATGTCACAAGTGCTAACCATGCTCTACAAATGGTTAAAAGTAAAACGCATACGAACCTCTGTTTATCATCTTCAGACAGATGGCCTGGTGGAACGTTTCAACTATACGTTGAAAAAGATGCTAAAAAAAGTAGCCGACGAAGACGGGAAAGACTGGGATCATCTTATTCCATATGTCCTCTTTGCCATCAGAGAGGTGCCCCAGGCGTCCACTGGCTTCTCTCCATTTGAGCTAGTTTATGGCCGACGTCCTCGAGGCGTGCTGGACATTGCAAAAGAAACCTGGGAGAACCAACCCTCGCCACACCGCAGTGTGATTGACCATATCGCCCAACTGCAAGCCCGTGCTCGCAAAATCTGGCCCATGGT
>NC_084569.2:18179958-18257458 GCF_033978685.3 Nerophis lumbriciformis
TGTTGGAGTGTGTCTGCGGGGATTTTTTACCCTTTCATTCGGAAGAACGTTTATGACGTCTTGATAATGTGAATCCCAACATAAAAGGCAAATGACGGAGGGCGTACTCACACTCGGTCATTCAAACAATGAACGTTCCTGCTTTAGCCTGTTTGCTTGTCCTCTGCCTTATTACACCAATTTCCCCTATTTTGGGCATGATTTCCAAACTTTTTTTGAGTTTTCCTTTATTTTGCTGAAAGGTGGCGGCTGTCAAGAATGAATGAATAGACATTTAACTATTATGGATATGAACGTAGAGGTTGAACTGCAGTATTTGAAGTCTCTTTGTTTGAATAATACAGTAGCATTATGAACCCCTTTGTCATGATCCGTTGCCCGGGTCATGTTTAGTTTGGTATTTCCTTTGTTGCCATGGGTGCAGATTTTTGTCACCTGCCTCTGATTGGTGGCCGGGACGCTCACCTGCTCCCGGTCCCTAATCAGAGAGCTGTTTATTCCTGCCTCACGCCACACTCTGCCTGGCAGTTTTATTTGGGACACACAACAATTGGTTCTTCTTGCTTCTTGTTCCTGTTTTGGTTAGTCTTTTGCTAAGCTTTACCATAACTTTGCGTGCACCATTTTGTATTTTGCCTTGATTTATTGGGGCTTCACGGTAGAAGAGGGGTTAGTGCATCTGCCTCACAATACGAAGGTCCTGAGTAGTCTTGGGTTCAATCCCGGGCTCGGGATCTTTCTGTGTGGAGTTTGCATGTCCTCCCCGTGACTGCGTGGGTTCCCTCCGGGTACTCCGGTTTCCTCCCACTTCCAAAGACATGCACCTGGGGATAAGTTGATTGGCAACACTAAATTGGCCCTAGTGTGTGAATGTGAGTGTGAATGTTGTCTGTCTATCTGTGTTGGCCCTGCGATGAGGTGGCGACTTGTCCAGGGTGTACCCCGCCTTCCGCCCGATTGTAGCTGAGATAGGCTCCAGCGCCCCCCGCGACCCCAAAAAGGGAATAAGCGGTAGAAAATGGATGGATGGATGGATGCCTTGATTTATTGGAATTAATCTTTCTTCCTACCTGCACGCTCCTTCTGGACGTCCATCTGCATCTCGGGGAAACGACCAGCGCATAAACATGCGACACCGATTTATCACCCTTATTGTACGAACGTTTTCATTTATGAACCAAACGCTGATTGAATAATCTCTTTCAATATCTACTCCATCTATTTGTATTTATGTTTGACTTTTTCTTCTACTGTTACCATTATTTTAGTTTCACTGAGAATCAAAGAGTCTGTTTTTGTCAAACCCTCTCTTTAATTTATTAATTATTTTCTGTTATTGTTTTAGCTTCCATGTGTTTTTTTCTGAACAAAATGCAGTCGTGTCATCTGCAAATAGGACAAACTTTAAAGGGTCTGTTTGCAACATTTACCGGTACACAGATGCCTAGAGGGCGCTAATTTTCCAATGTATGATACACGGTATTCCGCCTAAGGGTGTAACGGTACACAAAAATTTCGGTTCGGTACGTATCTCGGTTTAGAGGCCACGGTTCGGTTCATTTTTGGTACAGTAAGAAAACAAGAAAATATACATTTTATGGTTATTTATTTACCAACATTTTTAAACAATGGCTTTATCCTTTTAACATTGCTTTAAAATAGCTCTGTGTGTAATGGATGTGAGCCACTACTAGGCTGATCAGTGCAACAGCAGGCAGTCATGAATGCTAAGCATAACAATAAAATACATATACACACAGGGTCCATTGCCAGGGTTAATGCAGTCAACATATATAAAATAAAAACTAACTAAGATGAGGCTCAGAATTGGTTTCTTAACAAAACCTTTCTACATATAAAGTGCAACATTTCCACATATAAAGTGCAACATTAAACTGCTTCAAGTTGTTGCTCAGATTAAATAAAATGACAAAACTTTTCTTCTACACACAAAAAGTGCAACATTAAACAGTTTCAAGTCAACTCAGCCTCAGATTAACTTTTCTTTCCCCCCCCCCCGCCTTTAACCCTGGTGACTTTCACTCAATTTTCATGTTTTTTGCCAGAAAAATCAGTTTATCCACATTGTCTGCAGAAAGAGCAGACCTGCTTGCAGTTACAATGTCTCCAGGTAGTCCCTGGCTAACTTGGCAGTAAGAGGATACATGGGCTCATTGTTCTTCCACCATAGAAGTTGGTCAAAATCTAGTTTTTAATACAATATGGACTTAAATCTGCTGCTATAAAAACACCAACGACATTTGTTATTGCTTTAACCCTGCCTGACTCGCCGAGGAGAGGCTGCTAAAATGCGGTGTTTGCACGACGCTCGTCTTTATCTTCATTGAAGCGATGTTATCCATTGTTGTGTCGCACAGCGAAGCCGACATGTTCCCAAACGGGAGATCTTTATGAGGCAGGAGGGTCTTCCAACTCTGGCTTTTTGTATTTTGTAGTAGCCCGGTCATTGCTAGCATGCCGTGTGTTGTGCCTCAGTGTGCATTGTTTACACAACGTGCGGTGCGCTACTTAAAGGCCTATTGAAATGCGATTTTCTTATTTAAACGGGGATAGCAGGTCCATTCTGTGTGTCATACTTGATCGTTTCGCGATATTGCCATATTTTTGCTGAAAGGATTTAGTAGAGAACATCGACGATAAAGTTCGCAACTTTTGGTCGCTGATAAAAAAGCCTTGCCTGTACCGGAAGTAGCAGACGATATGCGCGTGACGTCACAGGTTGTGGAGCTCCTCACATCTGCACATTGTTTACAATCATGGCCACCAGCAGCGAGAGCGATTCGGACCGAGAAAGCGACGATTTCCCCATTAATTTGAGCGAGGATGAAAGACTCGTGGATGAGGAAAGTGAGAGTGAAGGACTAGAGGGCAGTGGGAGCGATTCAGATAGGGAAGATGCTGTGAGAGGCGGGTGGGACCTGATATTCAGCTGGGAATGACTAAAACAGTAAATAAACACAAGACATATATATACTCTATTAGCCACAACACAACCAGGCTTATATTTAATATGCCACAAATTAATCCCGCATAACAAACACCTCCCCCCTCCCGTCCATATAACCCGCCAATACAACTCAAACACCTGCACAACACACTCAATCCCACAGCCCAAAGTACCGTTCACCTCCCCAAAGTTCATACAGCACATATATTTCCCCAAAGTCCCCAAAGTTACGTACCTGACATGCACATAGCGACACGCACGTACGGGCAAGCGATCAAATGTTTGGAAGCCGCAGCTGCATGCGTACTCATGGTACCGTGTCTGCGCATCCAACTCAAAGTCCTCCTGGAAAGAGTCTCTGTTGTCCCAGTTCTCCACAGGCCAATGGTAAAGCTTGACTGTCAACTTCCAGGAATGTAAACAATGAAACACCGGCTGTGTTTGTGTTGCTGTAGTCGGCCGCAATACACCGCTTCCCACCTACAGCTTTCTTCTTTGCTGTCTCCATTGTTCATTGAACAAATTGCAAAAGATTCACCAACATAGATGTCCAGAATACTGTGGAATTTTGCGATGAAAACAGACGACTTAATAGCTGGCCACCATGCTGTCCCAAAATGTCCTCCACAATCCGTGACGTCACGCGCTGACGTCATCATACCGAGACGTTTTCAGCAGGATATGTCGCGCGAAATTTAAAAAATTGCACTTTAGTAAGCTAACCCGGCCGTATTGGCATGTGTTGCAATGTTAAGATTTCATCATTGATGTATAAACTATCAGACTGCGTGGTCGGTAGTAGTGGGTTTCAGTAGGCCTTTAAAATGTCCGTGTGGAAACTCGTTCGGTGCACCTCTGTTCCGAACCGAACCCCCGTACCGAAACGGTTCAATACAAATACACGTACCGTTACACCCTTAATTCCGCCCTCTTCCGGCTTATAGGACGTAATAACGTAACTACATACGTATGTAACACATGCACGCGCATTAACTTTAGGTGTTGTTAGCTAATAATAGTCATTTGGATAGCTAGCGTTAGCTGTAATTGAATGTATAGTCTTTCATAACAACAACATGACTGCAAATTGTTTTTTGCTTCTCTTGGACTGCTTTTGTATGTGTGCACGTGTTCCCTGTACGTACGTGTTGACGAGACCGGGTGAGTGAAAACCAATTATTTTATTTGGGCGGGTAAATATTTTACTACACAAACTTAGTAATCGTGAAAATTTAGACCGTTTTAACACAAATGTGTCCTGTTAAAGTACAAATTGTATCAAGGTTATACATTTTGCTTTGAAAAATGTTAACTGTGAGGAAGTTGCAAACAGCATCTTTAAGTCCTTTGTAATTTTGCAAATGTCGTTAATATAAAGATTGAACAATTTTGGTCCTAGTATTGATCCCTGGGGTACACCGCAATATATATGTTGCGCTATAGACGTGTGTTGCCTAGATCAGGGGTCGGCAACCCAAAACATTGAAAGAGCCATATTGGACCAAAAATACAAAAAACAAATGCGTCTGGAGCCGCAAAAAATGAAAAGCCGCAAATAAGTGTTATAATGAAGGCAACACATGACGTGAGTGTAAGTCTATATTAGCTATAATAGCCTACTATCAACATGACTATGTGTCGCAGGCTGACGCAAATCTTCGTTGACAGAAATGTTGAAATTTAATATTTATTCTTCTACACATTTTTACAACATTAGAAACCATTAGTAAATCAGAGGCTACCCTGATTTACTATAGATGTGTGTGCTCAAGTTAAAGGAAATATTTTAATAGATGTGTTACAATCTTTGGCCAGCTAGGTAATGTTTGCTGTGGTCTGGAACAACATGGCACAAAAACAACTATCTGAAATGCAGCCAATATTACATACAGATAATGTGTCATGAGACATGCAAAACTAAATTATATACAAAGAGGATAACATTAAAGGATATTGAATGAGCTCAGATATATCTACAAACGAGGCATAATGATGCAATATGTACATACAGCTAGCCTAAATAGCATGTTAGCATCGATTAGCTTGCAGTCATGCACTGACCAAATATGCCTGATTAGCACTCCAACAAGTCAATAACATCAACAAAGCGCATTCACGCACAGCATGAAACTTTTGGTGGACAAAATGAGACAAAGAAGCAGTGGAAGATTTTACACGTAAACAAACTGTTGCGTCACAGTCCACACTATGGTGAGTTCAAGAACCGCTGAAATTAGTAGGACAAAACGATGTTCACCAAATACTCGTAATAAACATATTAAACAGTGGGCTTTCTAACAATTGGGAAGGTGTGTGTCATGTTTGTCCTGAAACAAAAAATATACTAAAACAAAAAACATATTTTTCCCCACTCTTTCTCCATTTGTAATCTTTTTTTAAAAATGCTCCAGGGAGCCACTAGAGCGGCACTAAAGATCCACGGGTTGCTGCCCCCCGGTCTTGGTACATGTATTGCTTTCTGTTGGTTACATAGCTTCTTATCCAGTTGAAGACCAGCCCTCTGATGCCATACCGTTCTAATTTGTGTTCAAAAGTGGACAGAATATGGACTTTTGCCAGGCTGGAAGCCAGTGACGTGCAGTCAGGGTAGGCAGGTGAGGCGGGGCCTCACGTGCCATCATGGAAAGAAAAAAAATTAAAAAATTTAAAAAAAAAATTAAATTGTTATATGTATTCAGTGATTATACTATAAAGTTATTTTCCATTTAACTTCACCAGTTTTAGATAATTTTTTATTCAAAATCGCTGAATTTTCACATTTGCCGTTCAAATACTGAGAAGATACTTGTGGTGAGTCAGCAGCCATTTGAGGCACGTCACTGAGTTGAGCCTCACCATGGATTGCACAATGACTCGGCTAACTGCTGGCCTGCTGTGCAGTGAGACCGTATTGCTATATGAATTATATTATACATTTCCATAGTTTAGTTAGCTGAGGTATATAATGTACAGTGTATTTTGTCAACAACTGTATGTGTGTAACGTATTTCTTGTGCTGAGCAATCATAAAACTGCTGCGAAGACGCACTGTAAGGCTCGCAGTAATCCTGCCTCCTGGTGGTAGAGGGCGGTAGTGATCCCAGGGAGCATTTCTGCGACTACTCGGCTGCAGAAGAAGTGACAACAAGCAGCAACAGTTAGCAGCGATCGTTTATTTTTTCCTCTTGCCTGGACATTTAACATGGAGGATTACATATCTAAAATAAAACAGTTTTCTAAACTGGACTTTCAATCAATGCAGGAGGTAATACTTAAAGGAAGATCTCCATCGAGACAGAGAGACTTTTAAAACTGAAGAAAGATAAGGAAGACTTCTATAAACAAGTTATTGATGCTTTTGTTCAAAAGGAGCAGCACATAGACTTCATTTATAAGTAAAGGTAAGACCATAATAACGTTTTTTTTAATTAAATGTGCTTTTTTGTGTGCTACAGTTTGTATGTGTAAAGTTAAAGTTAAGTTAAAGTACCAATGATTGTCACACACACTAGGTGTGGTGAAATGTGTCCTCTGCATTTGACCCATCCCCTTGATCACCCCCTGGGAGGTGAGGGGAGCAGTGGGCAGCAGCGGCGCCGCGCCCGGGAATCATTTTTGTGATTTAACCCCCAATTCCAACCCTTGATGCTGATTGCCAAGCAGGGAAGAATGCTGGTATGAGCTTTCAAACATAACCCGTTAACTGCTGCCAATCAAATGGTGAATAAGATACTCTTTAGGGTTCATATGTTTGTAAATCTGACTGTGATGAAGTCAGTGCCTCATCAGCTATCAACCTCACCGCACGTCACTGCTGGAAGCCATTATTCATGTTTAGTATGTTTTTTATTGGGGAAATTTGCTTCATGATACAAACTTTAATATTTACGAACCCTGTTCAAGAACCAATTAATCGAGGTTACACGTATTATGAAATGTGTCGTTATCATTAAGAATGTGTGGAGAGGTCACATTGAAATATTCTACTTTGTGTGGGTGCATGTGCGTGTAATCATGTCGTGCCCCGGCCCACCTCTTTTAAGGGGAAGTCCACCAAACATGAGCACAGACGTGGTGTGACTTGTGCCCAAGTGCAATCTTCCCCTTCGTCTCGTTCAGGGCCTCATCAGCATGAGCGGTGGAGTGGAATTAAGACTGATCCCTCAATGGTCTTGCATTGATGCACTGCATGGTTCGATGGGCTGTACAATTTCAGAGCAATATCCTGCATCCTGACTTTCAAGGGGGGCACAGCCGTGACATGTCAGAGCACCCAAAGATAAAAGGATGCCCCCCCACCCACCACTGCAGCAACGGGGGAGTCACCAGGAACCTGGTAACTGAGCTGCGGAGCTGCGTGGGACTATATTGTGTTACAGTAGTTAATGCAGGGGTGTCAAACTAATTTTAGATCAGGGGCCACATGGAGAAAAATCTACTCTGGTAAAATCACGGCACGATAACTTAAAAATAAAGACAACTTCAGATTGTTTTCTTTGTTTAAAAATAGAACAAGCACATTCTGAAATTGTACAAATCATAATGTTGTTGAGTTTTTTGTTTACACTTACATGTTGCGGTTTATAGTATTCTATCTTTATTTGGCGTTATTTATATTTTCTGAATAAATTATGTGATAATGTTCATTAATCAACTCATTGGTGTTAATTTTCAATCGATCGAGATAAAAAAAATTATATTAAAATCAAATTACAGTATGTTATTTATGTAGTTTGATCATTTTCTTCGACTTAAGTACTAACATCATGTGGTTTGTTTTGTACAAATGTAGCATTATTTACAAAGATACAAAGAATTGCTATTGCGACATCGAGTGGACACATTTAGAACAGCTGTTTCTTTCATTAATAAAATTCAGGTTCATTTTTATACTTGGCAAACTCATCCTGCGGGCCGGATAAAACCTGTTCGTGGGCCTAATCCGGCCCTCTGGTCGTACGTTTGACACCCCTGAGATAATGTTTACACAGTGTAGTATGGATGTTACGTGTCCAAAAATTTACTGACCCTTGAATAAATACATCAATAAGTAACAATTACATTTGGGAGGGGAAAGTATTCGTAGACAACAAAATGTGATTAAAACAACACGATGACAACAAAAGTTGTTTTTTTTCAGTCTTGGGTGTACGTTTTTACTCTAATAAAACTTTCTTTCTTTCTGTTTTTATGCATGCATTATTTTCTGGTACATTAAAGACAAATATTTACAGTACAGATGTTTAATGTATTTTTAAATATTATCAGTAATACTAACTAACTTGGTTGCATACCAGAGATTTTAACTCAAAACCCTTCTCAAATCGCCGTTGCTCATTGAAATGAACTGAAATCAATTTAGAACATCACACTTTTTACATGTAACGTGCCTTTAACAAAATTAGAATAACATTGTATGAAAACAATACATTGGATAACGTTGCTTGGATGGCAACATATGTTGCTTCAAAACCTGTATGTACTTTTCGGCATTAATGACGCCTTCACAGATGTGTAAGTTACCTATACCTTGGGCACTAATACACCCCCATACCATCACAGATGCTGGCTTTTGAACTTTGCGCCTATAACAATCCGGATGGTTCTTTTCCTCTTTGTTCGGGAGGACACGACGTCCACAGTTTCCAAAAACACTTTGAAATGTGCACTCGTCAGACCACAGACCACTTTTACACTTTGCATCAGTCCATCTTAGATGAGCCCGGGACCACCGAAGCAGGCGGCGTTTCTGGGTGTTGTTGATAAATGGCTTTCGCTTTGCATAGTAGAGTTTTAACTTGCACTTACAGATGTAGCGACCAACTGTAGTTACTGACAGTGGTTTTCAGAAGTGTTCCTTAGCCCATATGATGATATCCTTTACACACTGATGTCGGTTTTTGATGCAGTACCGCCTGAGGGATCCAAGATCACGGGCATTCAATATTAAATGCAGTGATTTCTCCAGATTCTCTGAATATTTTGATGATATTACAGACCTTAGATGGTGAAATCCCTAAATTTCTTGCAATAGCTCGTTGAGAAATGTTGTTATTAAACTATTTGCTCACGCATTTGTTCACAAAGTGGTGACCCTCGCCCCATCCTTATTTGTGAATGACTGAGCATTTCATGGAAGCTGCTTTTATACCGAAACATGACATCCACCTGTTCCCAATTAGCCTGTTCAACTGTGGGATGTTCCAAATAAGTGTTTGATGAGCATTCCTCAACTTTCTCAGTCTTTTTTGCCACTTGTACCAGCTTTTTTTAAACATGTTGCAGGCATCAAATTCCGAATGAGTTAATATTTGCAAAAAATAAAGTTTTCCAGTTCGAACGTTATGTATCTTGTCTTTGCAGTCTATTCAATTGAATATAGGTTGTAAAGGATTTGCAAATCATTGTATTCTGTTTTATTTACGATTTACACAACATGCCAACTTCACTGGTTTTGGGGTTTGTAGTTATATCCAACCTACTTACCGTTTACCTTGTCAAATGATATGAAACCATGTGTTAATCACAAAGATTATTGTGGCTTAGGTCAGGCTGATTAGAAAAATGAGTACCGTATTTTTCGGAGTATAAGTCGCACCTGCCGAAAATGCACAATAAAGAAGGAAAAATACATATATAAATCGCACTGGAGCCCGGCCAAACTATGAAAAAAACTGCGACTTATAGTCCGAAAAATACGGTACTAAACAAATATACTGCATACAAAAGTGACTCATAATTAAGTGACAAAAAATAAATTCACATACAATTATTTTCCGCTGAAATAAACTAAATTAATAATGAATATGTTTCTTAACTAAACTGTTAATACAATTTAAGTGGAAATGAAAATACAGCTTCACCACGTTAGTCATAATTTTTGCGCTTAAGAAACTTTTCTATTACTTTAGCTTCTTCTGTTTGTTTGAGATTGTCATTACTGCCACACGTGGTGGAAAAGTGTATCACAACTGGGCCCATACGGACCACAGCTGGGAAAGAGATATTTTTTGGCGGCCCTCTAGTTGGTGCTCGCAGCCCGACAATGGGCAATGCGATTGACAGATTTCAACTCACTGAATCATTTCAAATCGTTTTGTTTAAAAAATATATATAATCCCTGAATTGTATCAGTTATAGGGTTGCACCGATACCAATATTTTGGTACCGACACACGTACCAAAATGTATTTCGATATTTTTCTAAATAAAGGGGACCACAAAAAATTGCATTATTGGCTTTATTTTAACAAAAAATCTTAGGGTACATTAAACATATGTTTCTTATTGCAAGTTTGTCCTTAAATAAAATAGTGAACATACAAGACAACTTGTCTTTTAGTAGTAAACAAACAAAGGCTCTTAATATGGCTGCTGACATATGCCCTTCGCTTTAGTTTTATTTTTCAATTTGTCGAACTTTTATTATTATTATTTTTATTTAGCAAATTTTAAATTTCTATTCGACCCCTTTTACTATCTTGTTCAGCTCATTCATTGTTTATGTTCTTTGTTTGTTTTTTTAGTTTTTGTTTTGTTTTGTTTTTTTGCTCTATGCTTTTTTAACCTGTAAAGCACTTTGGTTTAATTTAAAAGTTGCCGTAAACGTGCTATATAAATAAAGTTGACTTGACTTGACTAGTAACATACTGTGTCATTTATCATTCCATTATTTTGTCAAAATTATGAAGGACAAGCAGTACAAAATTTATTATTAATCTACTTGTTCATTTACTGTTAATATCTGCTTACTTTCTCTTTTAACATGTTCTATCTACACTTATGTTAAAATGTAATACTAATCTATTCTTCTGTTGTTGGGATGCTTTGCATTAGTTTTGGATGATACTACAAAACTACCAAGTAGTTACAGGATCATACATTGGTCATATTCGAAGTCCTCATGTGTCCAGGGACATATTTCCTGAGTTTATAAACATAATATAATTTTTTTGAAAAAACGAAAGAAGATGTTGTGATGCCAAAAAATATCGACGTAATCATAGTAGTATCGACTCGATACGCTCCTGTACTTGGTATCATTACAGTGGATGTTAGGTGTAGATCCACCGTTTGTTTACATTTTGACGCCGTTGAGCTACGGTGTGTAGTGAAGCATGTTTAGCTATTCCTCGTCCTGCAGGGATGATACTTGTAAGAAACTTACTTTATTTGTCGCCATGGAGGCGAGGATTTAAGAGGATGTCTTAAAGCACCTCTTCCTGAGGGTGTTTCAGTGTTATAGCTTCACCTGTATCGTTAGTTTTTAAGCCAAAATGCATCCGTTCTCCCTTTTCTGTCTACACACTGTCTGTTTGTAAGTACTCCGTGATTATGCACTGCCGAACATGCTCGTCTGCTCGTAAACCAGCAATGACACGACGTGAAGACGACGGAGTAAAGGGGCGGTGGGGGACCGATACTTTTCAGAGGCGGTATAGTACAGAATATGATTCATTAGTATCGTGGTACTATACTAACACTAATACAACCCTAGCTGGAAGTTTTCACACATGCAGGTCAGTCTATGAATGGATCCAGGTGTGGAGAGCACCGTGCACTTTTGTTTTGGAGGTTACGAAAGCTCACATTAGCTGACAGTGGCTGTCCTTCCGCCAGCTTCCTCGGTTGAAGAAATACTCGGAAGATCAGAAGCTCCGCACCCATGTATAAATAAAACAAACAGTAGCGATGATACACCTCGCCGCACCTATGACACCAAACGGGGACGCTGGGTTTGTTCATCTCCAGCTGAACAAACTATCGGAGTATCTTATTTTGCCAGAGTGGGGATTTTGCAGAGATCACGATAGAAACAAGACGAAAAACAGCCGCGTTTCACTCTCGGACTTCCTTTTGTTATTGCATGGCGTTTGAAGTCGTGGGGAGAGGGGGAGAAAACAAGGGAGGGGAAACCTCGACAAACTGTCAAAAAAACTCCACTGGCCCGGACACGCTAAAGGGGAGCAACACGCCATCGGCCTTGCAAGCATCATTCTTTGAAATCACTGCAGCGTCCCTTGAAAGCAGCTGTGCTAAGTCCGTCCACAATAAGATAAAACCGCGCGCCTATAAATACCGTCGAATCGCACTCACGCCGCGGCAGATGTCGCATCCGTCCACCTCGCTGTACCACAGGCTTGTTTACGCAGCTTTCATTCATGTGTGCAATGGCCAGTCACAGTTGAATGGGCCTTGCTTACATAGCACAGCCCCTGCAGCATGTGCCGACCTCTCCTCGTGTGTGTGTGTCGTGACTGCACACACACGCAAATAAATCAAATGTGGGAGATGTATGGTGGTGATTAATGCATCGAGGGCCCGGGACATTACAGAATGTAAACACATGGCATTGACTTGGTTCCACGCAGAAACTCTTGGGGTGCGTTTACGCTTGTCATTTTGTGCACCGTGCAAGCGGACAGAGATCCATCTCGAAAGTGGTCTGGTGTGCGAGTAAACACTTCTGCGGTTCACACGCCACCTTCAGACCGTGCTAGGAGTTCTGTCTTTGATACGATAGTGGTTCTCACAGTCTTAATCAAAGTGCTTCCATTTGCAACTTTCTTTGGCCCCAATTTGTGTTGTTTTGCAGTCTTGTGATGTAAACATGTTTTTCAGCAAAGAATTGGGGGTTAAATCACCAAAAATTATTCCCCGGGCGTGGCCACCGCTGCTACTCACTGCTCCCCTCACCTCCCAGAGGGTGATTAAGGGTGATGGGTCAAATGCAGAGAATAATTTTGCCACACCTAGTGTGTGTGTGTGTGACAATCATGGGTACTTTAACTTTTTAACTTTAACTACAGCAGGGGTGTCAAATGCATTTTCATTAAGTTAAAGTTGAAGTTAAAGTACCAATGATGACATATATAAAATGGAGAAGATAACTGCCTTTATTAATTATAAATTGGAGACATTTACTTCATACTGGGAAAATTGGGTCAACTATGTCACGCCCCATAAACCTGACTTTAATTTTTTGAATTAGTGATTGTACTGCAAAAAAAAAAAAAAAAAAAAGGGATTACCGTATTTTTCGGACTATAAGTCGCAGTTTTTTTCATAGTTTGGCCGGGCTTCAGTGCGACTTATATATGTTTTTTTCCTTTTTTATTATGCATTTGTGGCAGGTGCGACTCATACTCCGGTGCGACTTATACTCCGAAAAATACGATACGTGTATATGTATATATATGTGTATATATATATTTATATATATGTATGTGTGTGTATATCTATATCTATATATATATATATATATGTATCTGTTTATATTTTATTTTATTTCTGAGTATTATTATCATTAATGTATTATTATTTATTTTATTTTTTTCTGTGTTAATTTAATCGATATACTGTATTTGTAGATATTACTTTGTTTTTTGTTGTTGTTTCTTTCTTTTTGGGGGGGGGGTGGTATGGGTGGGATATAAACAAAAATATTTTGACATTTAGGGCAGACAATAGATATATGATTTATGTGAATATGATGTAATGGATAGGAATGTCTGATGCTGGATGTCAATAAAAAAAAAAAGGAAAAAAAAAAAAAAAGTACCAATGATTGTCACACACACACTAGGTGTGGTGAAATGTGTCCTCTGCATTTGACCCATACCCATGTTCACCCCCTGGGAGGTGAGGGGAGCAGTGAGCAGGAGCGGTGGCCGCGCCCGGGAATCATTTTGGTGATTTAACCCCCAATTCCAACCCTTGATGCTGAGTGCCAAGCAGGGTGCCTATGGCTCGCGAGCCAGATGTGGCTCTTTTGATGACTGCATCTGACTCTCAGATAAATCTTAGCTGACATTGCTTAACACGATAAGTAATTAATAATCCCGCTGGAAATCACTGTGTTAAAAATAACGTTCAAAATATAAAACATTCTCGTGCATTTTAATCCATCCATCTGTTTTCTACCGCACCTGTTCAAGGTTGCGGGTGGCTCAGCCAATCCCAGCTGTCCTTCGGGGTACAGGAGGGTCGCATTAATGGTAAGAAGTATTTGATTTATTATTGGCTAGCTTCAGAATACCAATGTTATTAAAAAGAATAAAAGACTTATTATACTCTAAAAATGTTGGTCTTACTTTAAAATGCACGCATTTAGTTGTATTCAGTGTTAAAAAAATATTACATGGCTCTCACGGAAATACATTTTACAATATTTGGCTTTCATGGCTCTCTCAGTCAAAAAGGTTCCCGACCCCTGGTTTAGAAAATTCAGGCAATAAATAGATTTGCCTCATAACATCAATCAATTCTAATCAATTGCCCATGCATTTGATTAGAATATTATATACTTTTTTTTACAAATACTGTAAAAATAACTGTAAATTTTGCTGGCAGCTCAGTCGCCGGAATTTTATACAAAAATGTACGCAGTTTATTTTTTTTTACAGCATTTAATGTAAATGGAAAAACGTACCACAATTTTAAAAGGTAAAATGCTGGTGACTGAGCTGCCAGTTTTGTTTTGTTTTACCGTAAAATATATAGTCATTTTTACTAGAGATGTCCGATAATGACTTTTTTGCCGATATCCGATATTCCGATATTGCCCAACTCTTACCGAATCCGATATCAACCGATACCGATATATACAGTCTTGAAATTAACACATTATTATGCCTAATTTTGTTGTAATGCCTCGCTGGATGCATTAAACAATGTAACAAGGATTTCCAAAATAAATCAACTCAAGTTATGGAAAAAAATGCCAACATGGCACTGCCATATTTATTATTGAAGTCACAAAGTGCATTATTTTTTTAACATGCCTCAAAACAGCAGCTTGGAATTTGGGACATGCTCTCCCTGAGAGAGCATGAGGAGGTTGAGGTGGGCGGGGTTGGGGGGGGGGGGGGGCTGGTTGGTAGCGAGGGGTGTATATTGTAGCGTCCCAGAAGAGTTAGTGCTGCAAGGGGTTCTGGGTATTTGTTCTGTTGTGTTTATGTTGTGTTACGGTGCGGATGTTCTCCAGAAATGTGTTTGTCATTCTTGTTTGGTGTGGGTTCACAGTGTGGCGCATATTTTTAACAGTGTTAAAGTTGTTTATACGGCCACCCTCAGTGTGACCTGTATGGCTGTTGACCAAGTATGCGTCGCATGCAATTGTGTTTGTGAAAAGACAATAGATATTGTGTGACTGGGCTGGCACGCAAATGCAGTGCCTTTTGTCTGGGTGGAAATCGGGAGAAATTCGGGAGAAATTTGGGAAAATGGCTGCCCCGGGAGATTTTTGGGAGGGGCACTGAAATTTGGGAGTCTCCCGGGAAAATCGGGAGGGTTGGCAAGTATGACTGGGAGACGCAACTGCTCTGTACTTCTCTCTACATCCGTGTACCACTCTGTACAGCGGCGTTTTAAAAAGTCATAAATTTTACTTTTTGAAACCGATACCGATAATTTCCGATATTACATTTTAAAGCATTTATCGGCCGATAATATCGGCAGTCCGATATTATCGGACATCTCTCATTTTTACCGAGTATAATTTCATGAATAACTTGCTTTAATATCATAATGCAAACCAATATTGGAGTATTTATTCTTATTTTAACAAAAAAACCTTTCAATGTATGATTAGAATATATTAAATGTATTTGTAAAGTAAAAAAATATGCAATTGTATGCAGTACAAACTTTGTCAAGTAGTTTATTGATGCATATTGTTTCCAGGCTTTCGTGGCCCACATCTGGCCCCCGGGCCTTGAGTTTGACACCTGTGAACTACAGAGTCAACAAGTGACGATGTCATGGAAGCTAACCCAGGCAGGTTTCGTGATAAAAACACCGTTGCACTCACGCAGTGTATTAATAACACGACAAGACTGAGTCACCAACGCGTGGGATCCTTTGTTGAATCTTTCATGAAAGTATGCACAAGTCGTGTCAAACTTCAGTGTTTGAACTGCTTTTTTAAATAGCACAAGATGTGAGGATATTTTGATAGACACCTCTGGTCAACTTGGTTTAGCTTTCTCTCTTGCCTTTTATGGCCTTTGTGCAACATAGATAGGACAAAGTCAAATCACGTTGAGGGACGAGTATTGTTTACATTTTAACCGAGGCGAGCAGAGATGGGTACATTCCGTCAGCACTACCCGGTACCAATCAATCTAAAATCAAACGGTGTCGATACCTTTGTTGCACGTGACGTCACGTCCAGTTTTGAACTTGGCACCGGCTCGAGCACTTTGCCGGGAAACAAGCAGTCAAGTAACTCGAAATGGACTCAGCCGAAGTGCTTCAACGTAATGTTGCAATTTTCCCTGCCAACAAAATAAGAATAAGGCACACACAAGGACAAAACCCAAAACCAGTGAAGTTGGCACGTTGTGTAATCCGTAAATAAAAACAGAATACAATGATTTGCAAATTCTTTTCAACTTATATTCAATTAAATAGACTGCAAAGACAAGATATTTCATGTTCGAACTGAAAAACTAAATTTTTTTTGCAAATAATCATCAACTTAGAATTTAATGGCAGCAACACATTGCAAAAAAGTTGGCACGGGGGCATGTTCACCACTGTGTTACATGGCCTTTCCTTTTAACAATACTCAGTAAACGTTTGGGAACTGAGGAGATCAATTTTTGAAGCTTTTCAGGTGGAATTCTTTCCCATTCTTGCTTGATGTTCAGCTTAAGTTGTACAACAGTCCGAGGTCTCCATTGTCGTATTTTAGGCTTCATAATACGCCACACATTTTCAATGGGAGACAGGTCTGGACTACAGGCAGGCCAGTCTAGTACCCGCACTCTTCTACTACAAAGCCACGCTGTTGTAACACATGCAGAAAGTGGTTTAGCGTTGTTTTGCTGAAATAAGCAGGGGCGTCCATGATAACATTGCTTGGATGGCAACATATGTTGCTTCAAAACCTGTATGTACCGTTCAGCATTAATGGCGCCTTCACAGATGTGTAAGTTACCCATGCCTTAGGTACTTATACACACCCATACCATCACAGGTGCTGGCTTTTGAACTTTGCGCCTATAAGAATCCGGATGGTTCTTTTCCTTTTTGGTCCGGAGGACACAACGTCCACAGTTTCCAAAAACAATTTGAAATGTGGACTCGTCAGACCACAAAACACTTTTACACTTTGCATCAGTCCATCTTAGATGAGCTCATGCCCAGCGAAGCCGACGGCATTTCTGGGTGTTGTTGATAAATGGCTTTCACTTTGCATAGTAGAGTTTTAACTTCCACTTACAGATGTAGCGACGAACTGTAGTTACTGACAGTGGTTTTCTGAAGTGTTCCTGAGCCCATGTGGTGATATCCTTTACACACTGATGTCCCTTTTTGATACAGTACCGCCTGAGGGATCGAAGGTCACAGGTTTTGCCGCTTACATGCAGTGATTTCTCCAGATTCTCATAACCTTTTGATGATATTACAGACCGTAGATGGTGAAATCCCTAAATTCCTTGTACAAACGTAACAGCTGGTTGAGATATGTTGTTCTTAAACTGTTTGACAATTTGCTCACGCATTTGTTCACAAAGTGGTGACCCTCGCCCCATCCTTGTTTGTGAATGACTGAGCATTTCATGGAAGCTGCTTTTATACCCAATAATGGCACCAACCTGTTCCCAATTAGCCTGTTCACCTGTGGGATGTTCCAAATAAGTGTTTGATGAGCATTCCTCAACTTTATCAGTCTTTTTTGCCACTTGTGCCAGCTTATTTGAAACCTGTTGCAGGCATCAAATTCCAAATGAGCAAATTTTTGCAAAAAATAACAAAGTTGTCCCTTTATTCAATTGAATATAGGTTGAGAAGGATTTGCAAATCATTGTATTTTGTGTTTATTTACAATTTACACAATGTGCCAACTTCACTGGTTTTGGGGTTTGTACATCAATCCTCCCTTTTTCTAAATGTGCTAGCTCAATGCTAATTTACATTGGATTTGCCATAGACATGCTAATTAGCATTAGCAATTTGCAGTGTTAAGAAAATGACTTTTAAAACGTAATCAATTACAGTTATTTTCCCCAAAAAGTAATTGAATTACTAACGGAATTATACCTTAATAGATGTAATTATTACTGTGAAAAGTAATTCACACTTTACTTTTTTTTAAACTTTCACATATCTGGTGTATGCAGTTGAGATATGTTAAATGAGATTAAAAAAAATGTGCGCGAGTGTGTTCCTTTAAAAGACGGGGCCTGTTGCCAAGTGACGTCAGCGAGGGCGTGCTAATTGGCTGTTTTAGCCCAGCATTGGTCGTCTGCGGACTGGAAAGAGATTGTTGACAGCAGCACCTGTGGAATATTTTTACTGATGGTTAATAAAGCGATTGAGATTGTGTCAATGGCTTTGTCCATAAACAAGGTATTGTGTAATTATATTTGATGATGGTGGTCACTTTATTGAATGTTCATTATTCCCCCGTAGTAGTAGTAGCGAATGTTTGTGTGTGCGTAATTTATTAGATTACTCGTTACCAGAAAAACTAACAGCGCTTGCAATGAAAACTACAACAAAGATGCACGTTAAAATCAAACATCTAGTGTGTCATAAGTACAATATTTCAAGTTAAAACACTTTGTCGAGATCCACAAAAGAAAAGACTGGCACAGTCAACTTAGTGGCAAATACTACTTCCTGGTTAACTCAGTGCTTCTCCAGTATTTTCTGCTACGGTCAATTTAGTCAATTTACTACTGCCATCTAACCTCTTCGAATTGCAACTGCATGCAAAGTATACTTCATAATAAAGTACAGTACAGTACTTGCAAATGAGACACAGAAGTGTAAGAAAACAAGATAACAATTAGACAGCACAGCTCAGTGTTAAATGTTAAATACATTTTTGATTGGCGTTTATTAATTTATTAACACACAAAAGTACTGAAAATTGGTTATTTTGATTCCCTAGATACTAGTACCAAACTTTAACACTTTAAAAACGGTGTTGGTGCTTAAACGGTGCCCGAGCTGGTAGTTACAAATTGAAGAAAAAATTTAAATTTGTCAAATTAAAGTTGAAAAGAATAGTCATTTTAATACTGCAATTATATTTAAAATGATAAGTACTAAATACATTAAAAATAAGTAATGAAAATCCACAACACATTGTCACAATTATTGAAAGAATATGGGACATAGAGAATGCGCAAAAGAACGACTTTCATATCGAAACTCATAGTTCCGGGGGTTTGTGAATGCAACCTCACTCACCCGAACTGTCATTGGTGCATAATGAGGAAGTACTGCGATGTTTCGGCTACTGGCAAGCGCTGCGGTTCTATTGGTGTTATTATGAGTGCAGCTTTTTGCCGTTTTCAGGTCAGCAAGAAAGTTTAAAAAGAGCTACATTACTTGCAAGACGCTACTTAATTGACATACTTTTTATGTATGAATAATCAAAACGGTTTAAAGTGGAAAACCTGCACGTTGTGTGTTCATTGAGGACAACACAGCCAAAACAACAACAGCGAACTACAGTGTTTGTAGAACCTTTTCAGCAAAGTGAATATTTATGTTGTAGTATCCAACAGAACTGCATACCGGTAATCTACAATCAAATGTGAAACTTCCGCTGCGATACCGATATTGGAGCCTTGAGTATTGGCCGATACAGATATTATTCTGATACGATATCAGCGCGAATCATAGCACATACTCGTGTTATTTTGTAGTGTGGAATGTTATAATAGGCTTGATCAACTACATATTACTCAGAAAACAATGTTAGGTATGAAAAACGCGAACCTTATTACACATAGGTAGGTCGGTAGGTCTTTATTGTCATTGCACAAGTACACCAAAACGTTGTTTTCAGCACAAACCCATTCAAGATAAGACAAAAAAACAGTGTACAGGGTTACAGAACAGGAACGCTGATGGGTCGCCACAAGGTGCCCCGTAAAAGATGGGAAAAAAGGTCAACGCTGGGGGAGAATGAGTAAAAAAATACAATCTCGACTGGGCTCCTAAGGGGGCCCAGACTGGAGTGGGAAAAAAAACTCCATAGCAAAGCACATATACAGTACATATTACAACATACAACTCAAGACTTGCAACAGAGGGGAGAGAGTGGGGGCTACGGTGGCTGGCTGCAGCTCTTCAGGCGCTGCCCAGCCGTCCATCACCCCTAAGGGATTCGCATCAAGGGCCTTGGATGGGGGTTGATGTGTGTGTGTGGCCTATATTTTTTGTGGATGCATGTGTGTGTGTGTGTAAACCTGCCGCGTGTTCTTGTCAGTCAGTCCAAAGTCATTTATGCTTTTGAAGTGGAGTGTTCATTTGTTTTTGGTGACACCTAGTGGTCACAATTATTTATTAAATCAAGCTCATGATGTAAGTTGAATGATGCGGACACGTTTGTTACTGGATACTTTTTCCACACTCTTCTGGCTTACTTTTTATGTGTAATACACATCTATAATTATTTGATACTTGTTTATACTGACAAATCTAGTGTTGCAGACTGCAATAGTGTTCACTTAAGGACACTTATGATGTATGTTTAGCTTGTGTGCTAGTGTGTGCTTAGCTGTTGTGTAGCAGCGAGCTCCTAGTAGCCCATAGCTTACCGGGTAAATGCCCTCTTTAAAATACCAGAAAAGACCAACCCTGTGTGCTTATTGGAGGACTTTAGTTGTTAACTGTTTGTCCAACTTTGCTAAAGTAAAAGTGCTGCTTGTATCGGAGATTATTAAATGCAAGCCGATGTAATTTTTTTTGCTGATTAAAGTTAAAGTTAAAGTACCAATGATTGTCACACACACACTAGGTGTGGCGAAATTTGTCCTCTGCATTTGACACATCCCTTTGTTCACCCCCTGGGAGGTGAGGGGAGCAGTGGGCAGCAGCGGTGACGCGCCCGGGAATCATTTTTGGTTAACTTGCACTTACAGATGTAGCGACTAACTGTAGTTACTGACAGTGGGTTTCTGAAGTGTTCCTGAGCCCATGTGGTGATATCCTTTACACACCGATGTCGCTTGTTGATCCAGTACAGCCTGAGTGATCGAAGGTCACGGGCTTAGCTGCTTACGTGCAGTGATTTCTCCAGATTCTCTTAACCCTTTGATGATATTACGGACCGTAGATGGTGAAATCCCTAAATTCCTTGCAATAGCTGGTTGAGAAAGGTTTATTTTAAACTGTTCAACAATTTGCTCATGCATTTGTTGACAAAGTGGTGACCCTCGCCCCATCCTTGTTTGTGAATGACTGAGCATTTCATGGAATCTACTTTTATACCCAATCATGGCACCCACCTGTTCCCAATTTGCCTGTTCACCTGTGGGATGTTCCAAATAAGTGTTTGATGAGCATTCCTCAACTTTATCAGTATTTATTGCCACCTTTCCCAACTTATTTGTCACGTGTTGCTGGCATCAAACTCCAAAGTTAATGATTATTTGCAAAAGATATTGGACCAATATCAATATCGGATTGAGGCATTCCTACTCTTAAGTGTATTTTTAGTTCACATGACTGCAAGTATTGCACACAAACACACACCCCAACGGTGCTTTTATTCAGCCGACCAATGCACCACATGGTGGCGTTGTTGTGAAATTGACTTAACCTTTCTCACATGGCTTAATGTGCTTTATAAACGTCTCACTGTGCCACATTCAAAAAGCACAAGAGAGTACTAAACAAACTGTACCGAATGTGTACACCATATATCTTTGTTTTATTTTGGTCTGAACACAGCCGTCTGCCTCCTACTGCCTCCAAACCATCCTCGTACCAGAAGCTCAGCTTTATTTCTAGACAGGCAGATAAATTAACTCCCCTGCAGGTCGCCTTCTTTTCTTCAAGCTTTCAAAAAGCCGGCGCGCCACACTATCTTCTACTTTTCTTGTCCTCAAAGGCGACATCTTTAGGGGGGAACACCATGCGGCGGTGACCCCTAGAGTGTCACCTTACCTTCAGCAAGCTTTTTGTCTTGGACTGGATGGCACGTGTGGAGAAACAGGTGCACCTTCAAAGTGTGGACCCCAGGAGAAACACGGGCACGACTGTCGAGTCAATGAAGCAACTGAAGTGTGAAGAACTGAGATGTAAAGTCAGATCTTTCATGTTTCAAGCTGGATAGAGATTTTCATTCTTCTCAGGACTGCAAGAGCTTGTCCAGGCTAACTCTTCTACTCCTGAACTGCTTTTGACTGTTTTGCTTGTGCTATTTTCCTTCTGACAAACACATCACATGGAGGCGCTGTTATTAAACCAAATAAGTCGGATGCGTAATAAATGGTAGAAATGTACCCATATATATATATATATATATATATATATATATATATATATATATATATATATATATATATATATATATATATATATATATATATATATATAACACACATGTACATATATACAGTATATGCATGTATACACATTAATTTGACACATTATTAATTTATTTATACACACACACACATATATATATACATATATATATATAAATATATATGCATATATACACATTCATTTTACACATTATTAATTTATTTATACACATATATATATATATATATATATATATATATATATATATATATATATATATATATATATGTGCATATATGCACATTAATTTTACACATTATTAATTTATTTATACACATATATATATATATATATATATATATATATATGTGTGTATGAATAAATTAATAATGTGTAAAATTAATGTGTATATATTTATAATTTTACACATTATTAATGTATGTATACACACACACATATATATATGTGTGTGTATGTGTGTATACATAAATTAATAATGTGTAAAATTAATGTGTATATATGCACATACTGTATATATATGTACATGTGTGGAATATATATATACACACATATATATATATATATATATATATATATATATATATATATATATATATATATATATATATATATATATATATATATATATATATATATAAATATAAACACACACACACATGTACATATATACAGTATATGCATGTATACACATTAATTTTACACATTATTAATTTATTCATACACACATATATATATATGAATATATATATGCATATAAACACATTAATTTGACACATTAATTTATTTATACACACACATATATATATATATATATATATATATATATATTATATATATATATATATGTGTGTGTGTAAATAAATTAATAATGTGTAAAATTATATACATGCATATATATATTCATATATATATATATATATGTATATATATATATATATATATATGTGTCTGTATGAATAAATTAATAATGTGTAAAATTAATGTGTATATATTTATAATTTTACACATTATTAATGTATGTATACACACACACACACACACACACACACATATATATATATATATATATATATATATATATATATATATATATATATATATATATATATATATATATATATATATATGTGTGTGTGTGTGTGTGTGTGTGTATGTGTGTATACATACATTAATAATGTGTAAAATTAATGTTTATATATGCACATACTGTATATATGTATCAATCAATCAATCAATCTTTATTTATATAGCCCTAAATCACAAGTGTCTCAAAGGGCTGCACAAGCCACAACGACATCCTCGGTACAAAGCCCACATAAGGGCAAGGAAAAACTCACCCCAGTGGGACGTCGATGTGAATGACTATGAGAAACCTTGGAGAGGACCGCATATGTGGGTAACCCCCCCCCCCCCCCCCCCCCCCCCTAGGGGAGACCGAAAGCAATGGATGTCGAGTGGGTCTGACATAATATTGTGAGAGTCCAGTCCATAGTGGATCCAACATAATAGTAAGAGTCCAGTCCATAGTGGGGCCAGCAGGACACCATCCCGAGCGGAGACGGGTCAGCAGCGCAGAGATGTTCCCAGCCGATGCACAGGCGAGCGGTCCACCCCGGGTCCCGACTCTGGACAGCCAGCCGGACCTGTGCCCCCCCCCCCCCCCCTCAAGGAAAAGGGGAGCAGAGGAGAAAAGAAAAGAAACGGCAGATCAACTGGTCTAACAGGGGGGCTATTTAAAGGCTAGAGTATACAAATGAGTTTTAAGATGGGACTTAAATGCTTCTACTGAGGTAGCATCTCTAATTGTTACCGGGAGGGCATTCCATAGTACTGGAGCCCGAATAGAAAACGCTCTATAGCCTGCAGACTTTTTTTGGGCTCTGGGAATCACTAATAAGCCGGAGTTCTTTGAACGCAAATTTCTTGCCGGGACATATGGTACAATGCAATCGACAAGATAGGACGGAGCTAGACCGTGTAGTATTTTATACGTAAGTAGTAAAACCTTAAAGTCACATCTTAAGTGCACAGGAAGCCAGTGCAGGTGAGCCAGTATAGGCGTAATATGATCAAACTTTCTTGTTCTTGTCAAAAGTCTAGCAGCCGCATTTTGTACCAATTGTAATCTTTTAATGCTAGACATAGGGAGACCCGAAAATAATACGTTACAGTAGTCGAGACGAGACGTAACGAACGCATGAATAATGATCTCAGCGTCGCTAGTGGATAAAATAGAACGAATTTTAGCGATATTGAGGAGATGAAAGAAGGCCGTTTTAGTAACACTCTTAATGTGTGACTCAAAGGAGAGAGTTGGGTCGAAAATAATACCCAGATTCTTTACTGATTCGCCTTGTGTAATTGTTTGGTTGTCAAATGTTAAGGTGGTATTATTAAATAAATGTCGGTGTTTAGCAGGACCGATAATCAGCATTTCCGTTTTCTTGGCGTTGAGTTGCAAGAAGTTAGCGGACATCCATTGTTTAATTTCATTAAGACACGCCTCCAGCTGACTACAATCCGGCGTGTTGGTCAGCTTTAGGGGCATGTAGAGTTGGGTGTCATCAACATAACAATGAAAGCTAACACCGTATTTGCGTATGATGTCGCCTAGCGGCAGCATGTAAATACTAAAGAGTGCAGGACCAAGAACCGAACCATGAGGAACTCCGCACGTTACCTTAACATAGTCCGAGGTCACATTATTATGGGAGACGCATTGCATCCTGTCAGTAAGATAAGAGTTAAACCACGACAAAGCTAAGTCTGACATACCAATACGTGTTTTGATACGCTCTAATAAAATATTATGATCGACGGTATCGAAAGCAGCGCTAAGATCAAGAAGCAGCAACATAGATGACGCATCAGAATCCATCGTTAGCAGTAGATCATTAGTCATTTTTGCGAGGGCTGTCTCCGTAGAGTGATTTGCCCTGAAACCGGATTGAAAAGGTTCACAGAGATTGTTAGACACTAAGTGTTCATTTAGCTGCTGTGTGACAATTTTTTCGAGGATTTTCGAAATAAAGGGAAGGTGGGACACCGGTCGGTAGTTTACCATGAGGTCAGGATCCAGGTTAGGTCTTTTGAGCAGAGGATGAATAACCGCTTTCTTGAATGCTAGGGGAACAGTGCCAGAGGAAAGTGATAAGTTTATAATATTTAGCACTGATGGACCTAATAATACAAAAAGCTCCTTGATAAGTTTCCCAGGAAGTGGGTCAAGTAAACATGTTGTTTGTTTTATCCCACTTACACGCTGTAATAGTTCCTCTAATGTTATTTCATCAAAAAGAGAGAGACTATTTTGTATTGCATAACCGTCGTAGATACAGTTGTATCTGTGTTCATAGAACCCAGTTGTAGCTGGGATGCGTTGTCTTTAATCTCCTTTCTAATGAGTTCAATTTTCTTATTAAAGAAATTCATAAAGTCATCTGCCGAGTGGGTGGAGCTATTGGGAGGAGTCCCTTGTTGGGTTAGCGATGCTACTGTACTAAACAAAAATTTAGGGTCGTTTTTGTTGAGGCGGATGAGATTTGAGTAATATTTAGCTTTAGCTAAGGTAAGCATGCGTTTATACGATATTAAACTATCACTCCATGCTTGATGGAAAACCTCAAGCTTGGTCGCGCGCCATTTGCGTTCCAACTTTCTACATGATAATTTATGAGCTCTGATTTCTTCTGTAAACCATGGGGTGCGCCTTTTAGGGGCCCTTTTTTGTTTTAGCGGTGCTATACTATCAATGGTTTTGCGCAGGGCATTGTCAAAGTTGTTAGTGAGGTTATCAATAGAGCCGACATAATTTGGGAATGGTGCCATTACCGAAGGCAGTAGGTCAGCAAGAGTCATCGTTGTGGCAGCATTAATGTTGCGGCTGCTATAGCAGTTATTATTATTATTAGTTTGTTGACAATGAGTCAGAACTTCGAATTTTATAAGGTAATGATCGGACGTTACTTTAGTATACGGGAGTACCATAACTTTGGAGGTGGTGACACCCCTGACCAGCACTAGATCTATCGTATTGCCGTTGCGATGCGTAGGTTCATTTATTATTTGTGTAAGACCACAGCTATCAATTATAGTCTGGAGCGCCACGCACTGAGGGTCCGATGGAGTATTCATATGGATATTAAAGTCCCCCATTATGATTATATTGTCTGCGTGCGTCACTAGATCAGCAACGAACTCTGAGAATTCATTAATAAAGTCCGAGTAGGGCCCTGGGGGGCGGTAGATAACAGCCATATCGAGAGGCAGCGGTGCGACAGACCTCATAGTAAGCACCTCAAACGATTTGTATTTATTAGTACATGTGTGGAATGTATATATATACACACACACATATATATATATATATATATATACACACACACACACACACACATATATATATATATATATATATATATATATATATATATATATATATATATATATATATATATATATATATATATATATATATATATATATATATATGTGTGTGTGTATAAATAAATTAATAATGTGTAAAATCAATGTGTATATATTTATAATTTTGCACATTATTAATGTATGTATACACACACACACATATACAGTGGGGCAAAAAAGTATTTAGTCAGCCACCAATTGTGCAAGTTCTCCCACTTAAAATGAGGACAGAGGTCTGTAATTTTCATCATAGGTACACTTCAACTGTGAGAGACAGAATGTGAAAAAAAAAAACCAGAAATTCACATTGTAGGAATTTTAAAGAATTTATTTGTAAATTATGGTGGAAAATAAGTATTTGGTCACTTCAAACAAGGAAGATCTCTGGCTCTCACAGACCTGTAACTTCTTCTTTAAGAAGCTCTTCTGTCCTCCACTCGTTACCTGTATTAATGGCACCTATTTGAACTCGTTATCTGTATAAAAGACACCTGTCCACAGCTTCAAACAGTCAGACTCCAAACTCCACTATGGCCAAGACCAAAGAGCTGTCGAAGGACACCAGGAAAAGAATTGTAGACCTGCACCAGACTGTGAAGAGTGAATCTACAATAGGCAAGCAGCTTGGTGTGAAAAAATCAACTGTGGGAGCAATTATCAGAAAATGGAAGACATACAAGACCACTGATAATCTCCCTCGATCTGGGGCTCCACGCAAGATCTCATCCCGTGGGGTCAAAATGATCATGAGAACAGTGAGCAAAAATCCCAGAACCACACGGGGGGACCTGGTGAATGAACTGCAGAGAGCTGGGACCAAAGTAACAAAGGTTACCATCAGTAACACACTACGCCGACAGGGAATCAAATCCTGCAGTGCCAGACGTGTCCCCCTGCTTAAGCCAGTGCATGTCCAGGCCCGTCTGAAGTTTGCCAGAGAGCACATGGATGATACAGCAGAGGATTGGGAGAATGTCATGTGGTCAGATGAAACCAAAATAGAACTTTTTGGTATAAACTCAACTCGTCGTGTTTGGAGGAAGAAGAATACTGAGTTGCATCCCAAGAACACCACACCTACTGTGAAGCATGGGGGTGGAAACCTCATGCTTTGGGGCTGTTTTTCTGCTAAGGGGACAGGCCGACTGATCCGTGTTAAGGAAAGAATGAATGGGGCCATGTATCGTGAGATTTTGAGCCAAAACCTCCTTCCATCAGTGAGAGCTTTGAAGATGAAACGTGGCTGGGTCTTCCAGCATGACAATGATCCCAAACACACCGCCCGGGCAACGAAGGAGTGGCTCCGTAAGAAGCATTTGAAAGTCCTGGAGTGGCCTAGCCAGTCTCCAGACCTCAACCCCATAGAAAATCTGTGGAGGGAGTTGAAAGTCCGTGTTGCTCGGCGACAGCCCCAAAACATCACTGCTCTCGAGAAGAGGAATGGGCCAAAATACCAGCTACTGTGTGTGCAAACCTGGTAAAGACCTATAGTAATCGTTTGACCTCTGTTATTGCCAACAAAGGTTATATTACAAAGTATTGAGTTGAATTTTTGTTATTGACCAAATACTTATTTTCCACCATAATTTACAAATAAATTCTTTAAAAATCCTACAATTGAGAATTCCTGGATTTTTTTTCACATTCTGTCTCTCACAGTTGAAGTGTACCTATGATGAAAATTACAGACCTCTGTCCTCATTTTAAGTGGGAGAACTTGCACAATTGGTGGCTGACTAAATACTTTTTTGCCCCACTGTATATATATATATATATATATATATATATATATATATATATATATATATATATATATATATATATATATATACAGGGGTCACCAACCTTTTCTCTATTAATCTTCATATGTCTTACTTGTATTTTATTCTTTATCTCTACACATGGTTCTTACTATTTTACAAGTTTTATTATTTTCATTTTCCAACGTTCCATATTAGCCATCTGCTTCAGGGGTTATCGGCCGTGCTTGTGGGGGCGCTTTTGTGCCAGCGTCCTGGTGGCCATGATCTGATGACCTCCTGGTGCACATGTCTCCTCTGTACTCAGACATGCAATCATTGGTCCATATAGTTGCATAGGTGTGTATGTTGTGTGTGTGTGTGTGTTTGTGTTTGGTATCTGTGTCCGTGCGTACGTATGTGATAATGGGGGAAATGGGTCACCGGTGTATTGTTTTTAACTTTGTAAAGCACTTTGCGTTGCATTTCTTTCATGTATGAAAAGCGCTTTATAAATAAAGTTTGATTGATTGATTAGTCAATCAATGATGATTATAAAACTGTATAAATACATCTGTATTGCATGTATACTGGCATGTCTTTCGAAGCAGTAGGGGGCGCCAAAAATGGGCATTATGACAGATAAATTGTGGTGCGTACTCACAATACCGTTCTTCACACTCCGATCCCAATATGGTAAACATCACTGGTGCATGTGCAAATATGGTGCAGGCTATGCAGAGCATTGATTACACCAAACGGAGCGACACGGTCTGTACCTGCAGCGCTCTCTTTGAACGTGAGGGATTATCGTTCAGCTCTGCACAACACCGCAGACAGGAAGCTGTTAAAGACAAGGACCAACACTGCGTCCTGACCTCTGACCCTTACATCCTGACCTCTCCTGCTATCTGACATGGGTCCTCCGCTACATGAAAGCTGTCCTGTTGACTCACCACAGCTAATTTAGAGTTCCGGTTGAACCCCCCCCCCACCCCCATGACCACTGTGAGGACAGACAGTCAACATGTCGGCCTCTGGACTTGTGAAGGGGAAACTTCAGAGCAGCTTGTTTGCCTCGACTCAAAGGACGAGAAGCAAACACTTAACACTTCCACCATTGGGAATACACACGCTTCTATGGACCAGACCCCAACTCCATCTCTTGCAAGCTAAGCTAGAATGGTGCTGGGTCTGGGAGGACACCTGGCATGGCAACAGGAGTTCAGAACACTCGGGGAGAGAGAGATTCTCGCATTTTATCAGAACTATTTCAGGTCACGTACGCAGATATGTTTTCTGAAACGTGGCCTAGTGGTTAGAGTGTCCGCCCTGAGATCGGTAGGTTGTGAGTTCAAACCCCAGCCGAGTCATACCAAAGACTATAATAATGGGACCCATTACCTCCCTGCTTGGCACTCAGCATCAAGGGTTGGAATTGCGGGTTAAATCACCAAAAATGATTCCCGGGCGCGGCCCAGGTGGTGATCAAGGGCGATGGGTCAAATGCAGAGAATAATTTCACCACACCTAGTGTGTGTGTGACAATCATTGGTACTTTTTAACTTTTTGGCCTTATACACCTTTTTTTTACCTAAAAACATAGCTTTGGAAAACTGTATCTTCCGCATTTGGCTTCTTTAAATTGTACAACACATTCCATTTGCTGAGCGCTGGCTCCCTCACATGTCCCTGATTGGCAATCAGCACACACCTGTCCCTGGTTGCCAATAAGCTCTGCGTAGCTTAACCAATGCTTCCTGCCCACTTCTCCACCGCACTATTTCCGCTTTGTTTTCCCTAATAAAACAGTTTTACTTGCACTTCGCCTGCGGACTCTGCATCCGGGTGTCCAGCTCTACAGAACGTAACACCTACTTTGATTCAAACAACCTTAATATTGAACTTTGACAACAAATTTTATTTGATCTTAATTTTTAGGACAATGTATTTTATGACTGAAATAATCTTTTACCAAAGCCAAGGCCATGGTCATGTGCCGAGTGGTTATTGCTCTAAAAAAAACTGCAGAGATTCTCAAACTCTGGTACCATATGTGGGCTCCATTTTGTCGTACGCCAAAGAATCACTTGATTAAAGTACAGTGTTTTATTGTCCTACATACTGTTCAAACTGTGGGTAATGTTGCAGTGGCCGAAAATATAAAATATACTTAATGGAAATAAAACCTCCGCCTTGTTTTTAATGAATACTTGGGCCTACCATGCTACTGTATTTTAATGTTGGTTATTATAGTAGTACTTGGCGAACCACGTTTTTTCTGAGGTGGTACTTGGCCAGTGTCTGCAACTTTATCCAGATCTTCACCGAGTTTTAAACCTTTTTACATACCTTCCGTACTCTATCAAAACAAAATAACAGTGGCCTTTGTTCTTGGCGGTTGTGAAAATAGCATTTTTAGTGCAGCGTGGCCGCCATGTTTGTTTGCTTCCTATATACCAGGGGTCGGCAACCCAAAATGTTGAAATAGCCATATTGGACCGAAAAAACAGCAACAAAAAAAATCTGTCTGGAGTAGCAAAAAATTTAAAGCCTTTATAATGAAGGCAACACATGATGTAAGTGTCTATATTAGCTATAATAGCCTACTATCAAAATGACTATGTGTCGCAGGCTGAAGCAAATCTTTGTTGACAGAAATGTTGAAATGTAATATTTATTCTACACATTTTTACAACATTCGAAATCATTAGTAAAATGGAGGCTTCTCAGAGGGTGAGAAAACTCCTGTAAATGACTGTCTTAGAATGGCCAAAAGGTATAGATGTGTGTGTCCAAGTTAAAGGAAACGACAGGCTGTCTTCTTCGAATGGATTTATAACAATCTTTGGCAACGTTTGCTGTGGTCTGGAACAACATGGCACACATACAACTATCAGAAATGCAGCCAATATTACATACAGAAAATGTGTCATGAGACATGCAAATATGAATTGAATTAAGACAACTTAAAGGACATTAAATGAACTCAAATATACCTACAAACGAGGCATGATGATGCAATATGTACATACAGCAAGCCTAAATAGCACGTTAGCATCGATTAGCTTGCAGTCATGCACTGACCAAATATGGCTGATCAATAACATCAACAAAACTCACCTTTGTGTATGCACAGCATTAAAAGTTTGGTGGACAAAATGAGACAAAAAAGGAGTGGCATAAAACACGTCTTAGAAAGTCGGAGAAAGTTGTACATGTAAACAAACTACGGTGAGTTCAAGGACCGCCAAAATTAATCCGGATTTTTAGTCAAAAAAAATCCTGACATTTTGACAGAAATAATCCTGATTTTTTGACAGAAATAATCCCGAGTTTTTGACAGAAAAAAATCCTGATTTTTTAACAGAGAAAAATCCCGACTTTTTGACAGAAAAAAATCCAGTTTTTTTTAAAAATCCAGACATTTTGACAGAAAAAATCCAGACATTTTGACAGAAAGAAATCCTGACTTTTTGACTGAAAAAAATCCCGACTTTGTGACAGAAAAAATCCCCACTTTTTGACAGAAAAAAAATCCAGATTTTGTGACAGAAAATATCCCGACATTTTGACAGAAAAAAATGCAGACTTTTTGACAGAAAAAAAATCCCGATTTTTTATCAGAGAAAAATGACGACTTTTTGACAGAACAAATCCCGACTTTTTAACAGAAAAAATCCCAACATTTTGACAAAGAATCCTGACTTTTTGACAGAAAACATCCCGACATTTTGAGAGAAAACATCTCGAAATTTTTACAGAAAAAATCCCGACTTTTTGGCGGAAAAAATTCCGACATTTTGACAGAAAAATCCCGTTTTTTTTACAGAAAAAATTCCGATTTTGACAGAAAAAAATCCCGTCTTTTTGACAGAAAAAATCTAGCTTTTGTGACAGAAAAAAAATCCCAATTTTTTGACAAAAGAAATCTGTTTTAACAGAGAAAAATGCTGGGTTTGGACAAAAAAAATTCAGACTTTTTGATGGAAAAAATGACGACTTTGTGACAGACAGAAAAAATGCAGATTTTTTGATAGAAAAAATGCAGACTTTGTGACAGACAGAAAAAAATCCAGACTTTTTAACAGAAAAAAATCCCGACTTTTTAGCAGAGAAAAATCCCGACATTTTGACAGAAAACATCCCGACTTTTTGACAGAAAAAATCACGACTTTGTGACAGAAAAAAATCCAGACTTTTAACAGAAAAAATCCCGACATTTTGACAGAAAGAATCCCAATTTTTTGACAGAAATAATCCCGATTTTTTGACTGAAAAAATCCTGACTTTTTGACAGAAAACATCCTGACTTTTTAACAGAAAACATCCCGACTTTTTCACAAAATTAGGACAAAACGGCGGTCGTCAAATAGTCTCTAATCACTGAAGCATGTTTAATATAAACAGTGTGATGTCCAACAATTAGGGAGGTTTGTATCATGTTTGTCCACATACAGAAACCATATTAAAACAAAATATTTAAAAATACTTTTACCTCATATTTTCATACATTTTTGAAAAAGCTCCAGAATTCTAGAGCCGCGGGTTGCCGACCTGCGCTGTATACTGATTCTTCCTACTAAGGTGCCGTGTTGAGTCCTTCGACAAGTCCAAGAGAGGCCGACTTCCCAGTGTGCCACCTGCCGCAGCCTAAGTAGGTTTTGGGTCATTACCTGCTCCTTTTCAAACATCATCAAACACGGGTTCTTTCAACATAGCGGGCGTTTGACCCTCTGGTTCACAGCGCCGCGTAATGGTCATTTATTTATGCCAGCTTCTTTTGATGGCGCCTAAAAATAGAGCACTCTGCTTCTTTTGACGTCGCCTCCTTTTATTTTTAGCCCCAAAAAATGAACCGAGCCGTCATTTATTTGTTGAGTCTTTGCGGTGATGTAAGGGGATTACTGTGTTATTGTGTCAGGCTTCGGAGGGGACTGGTTGGCCAAGGAAAGAGTCCAGAAATAACCCAAGTCCTGGACTAATTGTACATCTCCCTCTCCCCCCTTTTCAGCTGCACGCCAAGGTTCCTGACCTTATCATCCACCTCACTGGTTCCGGAAGAATCCTTTCCGCCCCCTGCGGCCAGCCAAGCCCCCCGGCCAATGGAGAGAGGCCAGCAGCAGACCATCGACTAACAGTCAAGCGCCACAAGCAGTTAGGAGTGATCCCAATTGGCTCAAACCGCCAGGTATGTACTGATCACCCCCGGCGTGGGCCCCGTGGCTCCTTAACAAAGCTTAGCCTCAAGGGCCCACAAGAAGCCGCAGCTCCCTCGGTGGGGCCTCCAGGAAACCCGCGTGTCCGAGCATTCGCGTTCCCTCTCCACGCACGCACACATTTGGCGCCTGCAGATGTGTGCGAGCATTGCGTGTCCCTCTGCAGCATTCCACCGTGGTTAGACAGCTCCGTGCCCGCGAGGGGGGCCACGGGGGCCTCTTGTCTGCGCAGTACTAATGCATTGCAGCCACCCTCCCCGCTCCCTCCCGCCCATCTATGGCGCACACACACATAGACAGACATATGCGCACAATATGGGGCTACATTGGGCTAATTATATAATTAATAAAAAGTTTAAAATGTTGTAATCAATCAGAAATATCAAGCAGTTGATAAATAAGCCATCACTTATTTATCAAATTACCCCTAACAAACTTCCAAGGTAACAAAGTACAGTAAAACTTCAATTTACAACCGGCTCGATTTGCGATCTTTTCGCTTTACAAACTTCAGGGTTCGTACACCTTTTCCATGGCCAAATTCAAGCACTTTTTAAGGACTTTTAAGATCAATTTTCCAGTTTTTCCAGTACCCTTCAAAAGGCGAAAACCTGTGTGAATCAACCCAAAGCCTTGTTGTTTGAGGTCACCAAATGCTGTCTGTAGGAAAAATCTGCTAAAACCTAAACCTAACATTGAAGCAGCCGTTATCATTAACTGAACGGGGCGTAGAAAATGAAGCAGTGTTTCTGTAGACCAGACCTGGGCAAATTAAGGCCCAGGGGCCAGCTTTTCAATCTGGCCCGCCGGACATTCCCAAATATTTTTTGTTAGATGTTTAAGATGGAAAGTGTAACTGCCATTATGATGTGCAGTGATGTTTTCTAATGACCGTACGTCTTGAACTATGCTAAGTATTTCAATGGTTGGAATCTGTCCTTTTGGATGATATACCAGTTACTATGGTAATCTAATTAGTTACTATGGTCATATAAGTAGTTACTATGGTAATCGACGTCACAGTAGCTCAGACGAGGCACCAAGCAGTGTGGGTGGGAAGCGTTTCCACAGACGCGGAAGGAGATTTTCATAACAAAAGTTCTAAAGCTTAGTGATGTATCAGATATATCAGATTGTAGGTTGGTTTATTTTGTACCCTTCGCGTTCATAATTCACTGTTTGTTGCATTTCACTTCATTGTAAAATATGTCGATCGAAAGGGGGTGTGACATTCATATTTTGTCAATATTCAGTGTTTTATCATTCATAGAAAAATGTAGAATTCCATTACGTTTTTTAAGGCGGTCTGTCATGACGTTTTTAGCATTCAATCAGACATTATTGTGAGGTTTTGTATTAGTGTTCCTAAAAATAGATATACCGGCCCCCAGACACATTTTTCTCTCTAAATGTGGCCCCTGAGTCAAAATAATTGCCAAGGCCTGCTGTAGACTATTCAATGTCATTGGTGTTTGCAAACGTGTCTCCATTTGTGTTCTTTTTCTTACTTACAGCACTCAATGACAGCACGGATTGATTCACACCGTATTTGTGCTTGTAAACGGCATAATGTGATATAAATACACGCTTCCTCAAAATGTCAATTTCACTCATTTATTAACAAAACTGTTCCACATTAATAAAAGGATAATAAATTAAAGGAAAATATTTTGTTTGCTTCACAACACCTCAGTCACCTTTCATTAAGCATATCTCGCCTTATAACTGTGGCTATGACAACAGATCGATTCTTAGTTGAGGGAAGTTCTTAACATTATAATTTAGCTTTGACAAACGCTCGCTTTTTTACTTTCATAGCTCGTAATAACTGTCCGTAATTAACATGTAATCTAGCGCTGATCTCAAAGTTTAGGTCTAGCATGTACCAAAAGGTTAGAAAACAAAACTTTAGCTTACATTAGTTAATTTGTAGGGCTAGTAATCTCTGTGGTTTACCTTACATAAGACTTAAGAGAGCCGACTGTCCAATTGCGAAAAGCTGGATTTCCTTTTTGCATACTTTGCAGCAGGCTACACGTGGATTTGGTCCACGTTTTATCCAAAGTTTGTATTTGTCATTTTCCATCCAATGTTCGTTAAAACGACAACCTCCCGGCATGATGGACCGATGCACCACTGTCCTCTTGGGGGCGACACATAGCCGCATGACAACAACCTAATGTAAGGGCTCGTGCAAACGCTTTTCAAACGCTTATTGCAAACGCTTATTTACAGTAAGTCATTCATTTGACTTAGTCATTATTTTGACTTTGTAAATATTGACTTACTAAATATTGACTTACTAAGACAAAATAATGACATACTTAGTATCTCAGGTAACTAGGACTGTTTTGTGTTTTGTTTTTACTTTACGGAAAAAATATCAAGATATATATCGTATATTGCCATTCAGCATACGGAGCGGAAAACACAACCAAAAATTGTAGGCTTCTTCAAGCGACGAAGCCGGCCTACTTCACCACAGTCTGTAGTCTATTGCCCACCAGGCAGCGATAAGATGGAGACGTGACAGTGGCGACAGGCCAAATTACACTGTTCCTTACACCCACCCAGCCCCTTCCCCCTGGAGAGACACCACCTTAACCACAAATATTCTGGGGGCAACACTGGAAGATATTTTAATCAAGGACAAGGCAGAATAAAATGAGAGCCGACTGTCCTATTGCGAAAAGCTGGATTTCCTTTTTGCATACTTTGCAGCAGGCTACATGTGGATTTGGTCCACGTTTTATCCAAAGTTTGTATTTGTCATTTTCCATCCAATGTTCGTTAAAACGACAACCTCCCGGCATGATGGACCGATGCACCACTGTCTTCTTGGGGGCGACACAGAGCCGTATATACATGACAACAACCTAATGTAAGGGCTCGTGCAAAGACAACAGATCAAGCGTGTAGCTTTCATTTTTAAGGAAACTCATTTAATTTTTTTCCATTTTATAATTAGCCTATTGAGTCAGACTGCCGAGAAATATGATGAACATTTCCAAGCATTTCACCCAAAATTCAAGCATTTTTCAAACCTTTAAAACACAACATTAAAATCCAAGCATATTCAAGGTTTTAAGCACCCGTACGCACCCTGAAACTTTTGCATCGTGCCAAATATTCCTTCGTGTGCAAATCATGTCTCGGCCTACGAAGGCTTCATTTATTCATTCCTTCATTTTGCATGCCATTTTGGTGACATCACTTCCTGTATACACGGGAACGGCCATTTTGAAGAGGCGGGGCCCCCTACATCACATCCTGTTTACTTCCATTACACACGAATGCAGCCATTTCAAAGAGCTTTGAGGCGAGTTTATTTCCACAATATAACAGTATAACTTCGGGTTGCTTGACCAACCACTGAGCTAGCATTTTAGCTACTTAACCTCCGGTTGGCGGCACCTTCAGTCCAAAGATTTTATAAGCGAAGGGGTCTTTGTTTCGCAGCAAGTATTTAAGACCGAAAAAGATGCCACGGAGGACCTTTATTACAGCGAAAGAGAAGGCACTACCGGGACACAAGCCAATGAAGGATCGCCTCGCACTGCTAGTCTGGGCTAACGCTAGCGGTGACTGCGTGAAGTCACTGCTTGTTTATCACTCCGAAACTTCCAGAGTGTTCAATAATGTCACAAATATTCCCAGACACAAGGGTTGACAATAATTTTCCTTTTTTGGTTTGGGAGCGCATTAATAAGGCGTTTGTGTGTGTTCAATGTTGTTATTTAAGCATGCTGTAATGTTGTGTGGTTTGGATAAAAAAGGGATGGTTGAGCATATATAAATATATATATATATATATATATATACAGTATATTTACAGTATATATGTATGCATGTATACAGTAGACATATATACATACAACATATGCAGTATATGAATATATATTATATATAAATATATATAGTGTATATATACCGTATTTAGATATAAACATATATATGCAGTATATATATATATACAGCATATATGTATATATGTACAGTAGATATGTATATATACATAGTATATATATATATATATATATAGCATATATACATATGTATATGTATATATATATATATATATATAGTATACATATTATATATACATTATATATTTAAATACACAGTATATATATACATATATATATATATACACAGGTAAAAGCCAGTAAATTAGAATATTTTGAAAAACTTGATTTATTTCAGTAATTGCATTCAAAAGGTGTAACTTGTACATTATATTTATTCATTGCACACAGACTGATGCATTCAAATGTTTATTTCATTTAATTTTGATGATTTGAAGTGGCAACAAATGAAAATCCAAAATTCCGTGTGTCACAAAATTAGAATATTACTTAAGGCTAATACAAAAAAGGGATTTTTAGAAATGTTGGCCAACTGAAAAGTATGAAAATGAAAAATATGAGCATGTACAATACTCAATACTTGGTTGGAGCTCCTTTTGCCTCAATTACTGCGTTAATGCGGCGTGGCATGGAGTCTGTTTCCTGGATCTCAGGAAACAGAGTGGACCGACACCAGCAGATGACATGGCACCCCAAACCATCACCCAACCATGCAAATTTTGCATTTCCTTTGGAAATCGAGGTCCCAGAGTCTGGAGGAAGACAGGAGAGGCACAGGATCCACGTTGCCTGAAGTCTAGTGTAAAGTTTCCACCATCAGTGATGGTTTGGGGTGCCATGTCATCTGCTGGTGTCGGTCCACTCTGTTTCCTGAGATCCAGGGTCAACGCAGCCGTCTACCAGCAAGTTTTAGAGCACTTCATGCTTCCTGCTGCTGACCTGCTCTATGGAGATGGAGATTTCAAGTTCCAACAGGACTTGGCGCCTGCACACAGCGCAAAATCTACCCGTGCCTGGTTTACGGACCATGGTATTTCTGTTCTAAATTGGCCCGCCAACTCCCCTGACCTTAGCCCCATAGAAAATCTGTGGGGTATTGTGAAAAGGAAGATGCAGAATGCCAGACCCAAAAACGCAGAAGAGTTGAAGGCCACTATCAGAGCAACCTGGGCTCTCATAACACCTGAGCAGTGCCAGAAACTCATCGACTCCATGCCACGCCGCATTAACGCAGTAATTGAGGCAAAAGGAGCTCCAACCAAGTATTGAGTATTGTACATGCTCATATTTTTCATTTTCATACTTTTCAGTTGGCCAACATTTCTAAAAAATCCCTTTTTTGTATTAGCCTTAAGTAATATTCTAATTTTGTGACACACGGAATTTTGGATTTTCATTTGTTGCCACTTCAAATCATCAAAATTAAATGAAATAAACATTTGAATGCATCAGTCTGTGTGCAATGAATAAATATAATGTACAAGTTACACCTTTTGAATGCAATTACTGAAATAAATCAAGTTTTTCAAAATATTCTAATTTACTGGCTTTTACCTGTATGTATGTATGTATGTATATATATATATATATATATATATATATATATATATATATATATATATATATATATATATATATATATATATATATATACACAGTATATATAAACTCTAGGGCTGCAACAACTAATCGATTAAAATCGATTATAAAAATAGTTGGCGATTAATTTAGTCATCGATTCGTTGGATCTATGCTATGCACAGAGGCTACTTTTTTTTTTTTTTTCAATAAACCTTTATTTATAAACTGCAACATTTACAAACAGCTGAGAAACAATAATCAAAATAAGTATGGTGCCAGTATGCTGTTTTTTCCCCCAATAAAATACTGGAAAGGATAGAAAAGTAGTTTGTCTCTTTAATCCGATTATTAATCGATTAATCAAAGTAATAATCGACAGATTAATCGATGATCAAATTAGTTGTTAGTTGCAGCCCGAATATACTTATATATACAGTATATGTATATATATATATTTAAAACCATATATATAGTATTTTTTATATATTCATATATATAGTATTTATACATACATATATACAGTACAAAAATACATGTATACAGTATATATATATATATATGAGATAGGCTCCAGTGCCCCCCGCCATCCCGAAGGGAATAAGCGGTAGAAAATGGATGGATGGATATATATTCATCCTCCTTAAGACGCTTTGCTTGTTGGCGGCCAACTTTGCTCCAATTTTACATACATGTGCATGTCAGTACTCTTAAATTGTGTACAAAATCTTACAGTGGGTATTCAGCGCAAGTGCAAGATATTTCCAGTGAATTTGTACTGCAATATGAGTAGAAATATAATAGCACTGGGCAGCCTTGTGCATGTTTCGACAAAATGGAGTAGAAAGGGGGTCTCGATGCACGTATTTTGGTATTTTCCAAACAGTATTTGATGTATTTGTCCAGTGGTTCTTCAGCTTTTTTTTTTTACTAAGTACCACCTTAGAAAACACTTGGCTTTCCAAGTACCACCATGAGCAACAATAGAATACAGTAGCGTATAGTAGGCATAGGATACTTCATTAAAAACAAGGCAGAGGTTTTATTCAACAAACACATTTAATATGTCGGCCACTGTAGCATTACACACATTTTTAACAGTAACAATGTGTTGGAATAATTGATTAAGTTATTTGGCGTACTACTAGATGGAGCCTGCACCACAGTTTGAGAATCAATGTATTCGTCATTGTGCAATGATGACCAGGCAGATCAGTCTCGACTACCGGAAACCGCCTCATTTTGGAGCTTGTCCAAAGTGTCTGGGCGGACACTCCTTGCCTTTCATGTTGCCATCCAGAATAAAAAAGTTGAAATCATTATTTTACCTTCCGATGCCCCTCCCCATTCTTGTTCCAACTGCTTTCGCATGTTTAATACCGCTGCCTCTACATGTCATTTTTTCCAAGAAGACGCGTAAGACGGAGAAAAGTTGCACGATTGTACATAACGTCACCAGGATGCAGTTCTACAGCAAACTTTTTCCACTGAGGGCCTTTTAGTGAAAAATCAGAGGATGCTGGGGCCATTTTGTTATTCTACATTATGTCAGTGCTTCTTAACCATAGGGCAGGGCCCATTGTTTGGACACTGGACTCTCACTGTGTTGTTAGATCTACAATGGACTGGACTTTCACAATAATATGTCAGACCCACTCGACGTCCATTGCATCCAGTCTCCCCTAGAGGGGGGGTGACACCCACATATGCGGTCCTCTCCAAGGTTTCTCATAGTCATTCACATCGACGTCCCATTGGGGTTGTGAGTTTTTCCTTGCCCTTATGTTGGCTCTGTACCACGGATGTCTTTGTGGCTTGTGCAGCCCTTTGAGACACTTGTGATTTAGGGCTATATAAATAAACATTGATTGATTAATTGTTTGGCCGCGAGCGCCTCTTAGAGGGCTGCAAAAAATATCTGTTTCTCAGTTGAAGTCTGTATTGGTCACAGCAGTACGTAGTTGTAATACACTTTTTCACCACTTGTGGCAGTAATGACAATCTTAAACAAACAGAAGCAGCCTGGAGCTTAAGTCATACAAGTTTATGACTTTAAAAATGTAATTTGCACTTAAATTTTATTGACTGTTTATTTACATAACATTATCATTTACTGATTTAGTTAGAATTTCTATATTTTAGCAAAGCGTAATTCCATCCATCCATCCATTTTTCTACCGCTTGTCCCTTTCGGGGTTGCTGCATTCGGGCGGTAGGCGGGGTACTCCCTGGACAAGTCGCCACCTCATCACAGGGCCAACAGATAGTAATTGCATGATAATATATTTTTCATCAGTTTTTGTGTCATTTCTTTTGCAGAATATTTGATTAGTCTTTGTTTCGTATGCAGCCTGGCCCAAGCCTTGATAATATTTGTGATTAGGACATGCTTTCATATCATTTCTCCTGCATGTTGGTTGGATACAGAGGACTGTAACTATTGAATATTATTTAAAATCAAGAGTAAGATTACTAAATCAGTGTTTATATTTGAGTGGAAAAGTTAGCCACTGTGTCCTAAAAGATTAAGAACCCCTGCATTATGTAATTTCCAACCTATGTAGGTATGTTACAAAGTTACTGTATCCTTAAAGAAAATAAACAACCTTCATATCAGCGTTGTAAAATAACATACTCATAAATTTGGTCATTTTTGTTTTTTTCATTAACACATATTTCAGCTTTCTTTTTATAATTACCGGTAGTTTTTAACTGCAAAATAATGACTTTATTTCCATAATTTTTGGACATCTTTAATTGTCCGGATGGCGCCTCATGGCTGTTGGCTTGACCCTTGGATGCCAAATGCAGATAGGAAGGTCATTTAATCAAGGACCAGGCAGAAGAAAATGATACAGGTCGTGCAAACGGCAAAGTGAGACATGAACATAAGACAATGAATCAGCGTCCAGAGGTAAGCGATGCTGGTCAATATACCCTTCTGATGGGCAATCAGGGACAGGTGAGGGAAAATAGCACTCAAGAGCAGGGGTAAAGTCACTGCAGGACAAACCAAAACAGGAAGTAGAACAAAAGAGCGCTAGACAGAAATAAACACTAAACCAAAGAAAAAACAACACCAAAAACGGTGACATCTGTGTGGCAGGTTTTGGGTTTGGTGTGAAAAATTCAAGAAACTTGGTCAGACATCAACCTTTCGTTGGCGTTCTATGTTAATCCTTTGGAAACTCCCAAACGTGGTGAATGTTAGAGGTCCCGAAAAGGGTCACAGTCATAAAAGTAAGTCATATATTGATTTATTTTTACTTTCAACACTTAAATATTTGATGCGAACTAATTGGAGCCTTAAATAGGTCAATAATTCATAACATTGATTTTAAGTTTTTAATAAAATTCAGCACTAAAGATCTTGGGGACTTAAAAAGTGTTCACTTTTTTTCCCTTTCAACACTTAAATCTCCAGATAAACTTCATATCTATTTGTTGACGTTATATCCTCCTGATTACGAGTTAGTATGAGGTAACAAAGCCGTAAAAGTTGTAGTTCGTCAGCACAACAAGCAGGTTGCCTGCGTGATAAGTGGTGGTTTGTTGCTGTGGACGCCACCGCATATTAATAAGCCGCCACCCAATGAAGTGACCGACAATAGTCCCCCTCATTAAACCAAACACTCCTGCAAAGGCCTGCTGTGGGCCAGAGCGGAGAAATCCACAACACAAGGTGTGGAATTCCAGGTGGTGCGTCTTTGAGCACCCACCAGGGGCCCGCGCTAGAAACCTTTAGCACCAAGTTGCTTCCAGATGTGTTTGTCGATGCAGCGGTGAGTCACGTCACACAAATAAATAGTGTGAGGTGTTGTGCAGCTATGCTGACTCATAACGGAGACATATGGGTCAAGGTACACACCACTTGTGGAAAACCATTAGAAGCACGCGGGTTAGAGACGCCCCTCTTCCACAGTGATGAAAGGAGGAGCAGCACCTCTTCTGCACGCCTCTTTTGTTTATTTACTTTCAGAATTACACCATGCTCCTCTTGGACCATCTTCCAAAGGGTTTTCTTACGTTTCCTTTCTATCTACGCGTGTGGTCTCTCGGCCTTGTTTGGCTAACACATGCACACGCATTGGTGCACGCACACTCCCATTCTACGTTCCTCCTGTGCCAAAACTCCCCTTTGGCCTTCCCTCCACCTCTAACTAAACATCGCAGGACAGCAAAAGGGAACTTCAAAGTGGCCGGAGGGGGTACTTTTTTTCTTTTTTTTCCCCCTCCTGGCACTTGTCATCATCTAAGAGACTGCCTGCTCCCCTTATTACTCTAATTGCTTCCAACTGCTCCAGGAGGCTTTGATGAAGCATGCTGCAAGCACCTGTTGTTGCACAGAGGAGCACAGGTGGGTCTTATTGGCGCAGGAATGGGGGCTGTTTTTCCACTTCGAAAGAGCGGGGAAAAAAATCACACACTCACCTAATACGGGGGAAGGCATGTAATGCAGTGATTACAGTCAGGGAGAATTACAAACAAGACAACAGAAAAGGGGATGACCGGAGTCACTAGTGAAGCGCTCTGGCACCATCTTGTGGCAGCAGTGTGCTAGAAGTCCAACAGCTGCAAAGACAAAGACATTGGATTTATGTTAGTATATTTACATACCTGCATGCATAGGCGCCGATTCCGTGGGTGCTTCGGGGCCCGAGCACCCACGGACAATGCCGAGCACCCACTGGGATTGATGGCAACTTTCAATCTTTAAATATTTTTTGACTTGCTGCTGTTAATTTTGTGGTCGATAATGAACTAATGTCAATCATCTTGACTATGAACACACTGCAAACTAGCGAATGAAGAGCATACTTACTCAAGAGCCATACACGTCACACTAAGGGTGGCAGTATGAACAATGCCAACACTGTCATAAATATGTGCCATATAGCAGATGTTTGACAGTTTATGACATTCATACCGACAGCCATCAGACTGCATAATGCATATGTTCCTTTCGACTGTACATGTACTGTAAATGTATAATGTATTTATATTATTCACATGTGAATAATGCTGTATAATAGACTGTATTTATGTTATTCACATGTGAATAATGCTGTATAATAGACTGTATTTATATTATTCACATGTAAAAAATACCTAAGTGTTTATTGTCTATTGTGAGCGAACTGTGGTGCTGAATTTCCCCCAGGGATCAATAAAGTATGTTCTATTCTATAGTGAAACCACACTAAACAACAATGACAAACACATTTTGGAAGAATATTTGCACCCCATCACAGCATAAACACTACAGAACAAATTCCCAGAATTCCCTGCAGCACCAACTCTTCCAGGACGCTACAATATAAACAAACACCATTGGTGGATCTACACCAAACATCCACTGTAATGATACCACGTACAATAGTGTATCTAGTCGATACTACTATGTTTACATCTGTATTTTTTAAGATCACAAAATCTTCTTTCGTTTTTTAAAAAATTCATATTATGTTTATAAAGTCAGGAAATATGTCCCTGGACACAGGAGGACTTTGAATATGACCAATATATGATCCTGTAACTACTTGGTATCGGATTGCAACTCAAATTTGTAGTATCATCCAAAACTAATGTAAAGTATCAAACAACAGAAGAATAAATGATTATTACATTTTAACAGAAGTGTAGATAGAACATGTTGAAACAGAAAGTAAGCAGATATTAACAGTAAATGAACAAGTACATTAATAATTCATTTTCTACCACTTGTCCTTAATAATTTTGACAAAATAATAGAATGAGAAATGACACAATATGTTACTGCATATGTCAGCAGACTAATTAGGAGCCTTTGTTTGTTTACTTACTACTAAAAGACAAGTTGACTTGTATGTTCACTATTTTATTCAAGGACTAAATTGCAATAGGAAACATATGTTTAATGTACCCTAAGATTTTTTTGTTCAAATAAAGCCAGTAATGACATTTTTTGTGGTCCCCTTTATTTAGAAAAGTACCGAAATACTTTTGGTACCGGTACCACAATATTGGTATACACACACACACCAAGCACCCACTGGCAGAAATGTAGATCGGCGACTATGCCTGCATGAGTTTATCACAAAAATAAGTGACAATCAAAAAAGTGCAGTTGACAGTGGTGACAACTACTAAATATAACTACTGTACATAAATAAATACATTTAAGATACATTTACCAGGGATGTAACGGTATTGTAAATACCGCATTATTGCGGTTTCAAGCTCCTCATAATAATGCCATGGGGTGTGACGGTGTCAAACAAAAACTTGGTATGGTTAGTTTTTTTTCTGGCACTTTTGCGTTGGCCGGTCTGGACATAAACTGCACAGCGCATCCGGCTTGGTGGGGATGTGGAATGCCGTAAAAGAGAGAAAAGGAGAACGCGCGCAGGAAAAGTGTGTTCGTAGTCAATAAGAGGAATTGTTTTTAATGGACATTTCCTAAACATTTCATCAAAATCCATCCATAACTTTTTGAGTTATGTTAACAGACAAACCCTGGCAAATACATAACCTAATAAAGTCTGCGTACCAAACCACTACCTTCGTCTCGAGCGTTTTCAAGGCGACACAGAGCGGTTTACGGTGCAACGCTGCAGATGGAAAGCATCCCGTAGCAGCACGGACTCTGCATGCCGCGGGAAATATGAGAAGCTACTTGATAAACCCTCATCCGGAAAAGATAGTTCAAGCCAGTGAAGCTAAGCATTATTTTTTTTGAAGTATTCACATTATTAAAAGGTAAAATGCTTGCTGACTTTTCTAACAAACATAATTTTCCAAACTGATTTTAAAAAAAAATGTCTACCACAGAGGACACTGCTTCTCAGACAGCATAAGTTGAACATTATTGCTTTACACTTGTTGCACTGGATGTTTACATTGTCACTTTAAAAGATACTCAACTGTAAGGTTTTTGTTATGTTTGCTTAAAACAGCTGATGTTTTCACACAACTCTTAGCACTTGAAAATATGTGTTCGTAGTAATGCATTAATATAATTACAACATTTAAGCATTATGTTTGTGCCACTTCATTTTACACAATATGACATTTTTAAGTTTGTTTGTTTTTTTTGGACAATTCCACAATAATATCATACCGTGAAATTTTCATATGGTTACACACCTAATATTTACATTTAAGAGATACCAAAAATTAAAACATAAACAAGAAATAAGCCTTAAAATTACAAAAAAGCTTAATAAAATAGATATTATAATTTTACACTTTAAAAATAGTCAATTTTTTTATGACAGTGTCTGTCTGAACTATACCGTACATTCTTTGAATGGGAAGTAGCGCCATCTGGTGGACGAATAAAAAATAATTAAAAAAGTCCAAATTGAAATCTCAAAGTAGTTATATTATGATTTTTTTTTTTTACATTTAAGACACCTTCTTACGGTCTATTTAACATGTAATGATGGTGCTTTGGTCCATATTTTGCATACATTTTGTTTAATTTTGTAGGCGGTCTTATTATTGTGCCGGGCCCCCTTCGACTGGGTCTACACCCCGTCAGCCATGTTGTAGTTTTAGCGCTTCCATATAGATTCTACTGACAGATAAGGTATAACTATACTCTACTTTTAATTTGAAATTGCGACAGCGGAAGATTATAGCATGCATGTGCATGTACGAGCCAGTCTGCCCAACAACAAGAGGATAGTAAAAAATAAAGACTGACTACAACTGAATGAAAATGGCAGACATGTGTCAAGCTGTTTAGGTAAACCTCGACTATATATGCCGATATCCGCTGTCCTAACAAAATATTTCATTAAAGTCTTAAATTTGGAAGAAAGCAAGATTGTTTTATAAATATCTTCGCCTTGCCTCCATGGTTTCACATTTTGGGGACTTATAGGTATCCCAAACACACAGAAATAGGGACCAACCGGCTAGAAAATTTGGTTTTGCATAATAGGACCCTTTTAACATAAAGGATGTTATTAGTGCATAGCTACATACCAGCTGAGGTAGGATCTTTTCAAAGTGTTCGATGCCCACTTGGTCACAGTCTTCACTTCCAGCTTGTTTCATCGATCGCACAGCCGCTTCTGCCACAATCAGATGATACACTTATCAACTAATTCATAATAATAACATTTATACCAGGGGTGTCCATACTTTTCCCACTGAGGGCTGCACACTCCAAAATCAAAGCATGCGGGGCCATTTGGATCATTTTCATTTTCAAAACCAATACATTTATTTTGAAGGTTTTCCCGACACGCTCAGCTGTTTTTAGACACTTCACACCAGTAAACTAAGACAGCTCTGACAGGGCTAAAGTGTCAGCCGAAACTGTCAGCAGATTAGAAAACCTCTCTTACACACACACACAATGTCTGAATACAAGAATTTTGAACATAAAAACAATATATATATATATATATATATATATATATATATATATATATATGTATATATATACCGGTATATCCATCAAGTTTGGTCTCAGGGACCGGGAAGGGTCTCAGTTGTAAAACATTCAAAAATAAGTCGTACATTAATCTTTTTATTCAACGTTTAAATCTCAGGTCTATTTGTTGATATAACAAATTATTTATTTTAGGCTTTATGCCCTTTTTGTCAAAACCCTGTTTTATATGGCAAACACACAAAATATGCAATATTTTCCCCAAAAAATCTTCAAAGTGGAATATTTGATGTGAAGTAATTGGAGCCTTAAATAGGTCTATAGTTCCTAACATTGAATTTAATTAATTTACATTTTTTGAGCAAAAACATTAAAATATTGGACATCCAAAACAGTCCTACTCATATGTTTATAAATAAATCATACATTTAAAAAAACATTTTTACTTTAAACGCTTAGGTCCCTACCTCAACTTTAGATCTAACCAACGAGTTGAAGTTTGTATTATTTTTTTCATGTTTTTTTTTGGTTGTTTAATGAACTTTTTGTCAAAGAAAACTTTGGTTTTATATGGCAACACAAAATATGCAATATTTTCCTCAAAAAATCTTAAAAGTGGAATATTCAATGTGAAGTAATTGGAGCCTTAAATAGGTCTATAAGTCCTAACATTGATTTTAATTAATTAAAAACATTTTTTTTAAATCACAAAAATATTGGAGATCCAACACAGTCCTACTATACTCATAATTGTTTTTTTTTTAAATCCTTTTTTTTTTTTTTTTTTTTTACTTTAAACGCTTCGGTCCCTAGATCAACTTCAGATCTATCGAACGACTAAAAGTTTTTATTATTTTTTCATGGTTTTTTGTTGTTGTTTAATGAACTTTTTGTCAAAGAAAACTTTGGTTTTAGGTGGCAAACACACAAAATATGCAATATTTTCCCGAAAAAATATTTCAAAGTGGAATATTTGATTTGAAGTAATTGGAGCCTTAAAAAGGTCAACCATTCGTAACAACATTGATTTTGATTCATTTATTATTTTTTTGACCAATGACGGCTTTAATCAAAAAACAAAAACAGCCTTCATGGCAGCTTTGTGTTATTAAAGTCAACATTGCAACTTGTTGAGTTGAATTTGTTCTCGTTACATTTCACCTGTTTGCTCTTTTATTCCAGGTTAATATGTGGTTGTTTTTTAAATAGTATTTGTAGAATTCAGTGGCAGGCTGTGCGTTTCCCACCCAGGCCTTCAGTGATGTCCGACTTCAATGATTACCTCTCAAAATACCATAATTGATGTCACCACATGACCATTGCTGGAGAAATACTATACAGAAAATACATTCACGCCCTACTGTGCATTGAATCACATCAACAGTGTACACAACGGGTTATTTTCTGCCGCATTTAAAAATCAGTTAAAACGCATCAGCAATTAAAACATATCTTACGTGGTACTGTCAAAATTAAAATTGCAAAAAACAAATTAAAAGTGAAAAAATTTAATATTTGACCTCACAATTAGTAGGACCTATTCGACGCCGATCCCCATGTCATCGCCAGAACAGCTGAGCTAGCTTACAAGGTTGGCCGACATCGTCTCACAAGATGTAGTTTCTCTTTAAATATCCTTCTTGAAAATGGCCTTGCAAATATATATCTGCCACCTAATCAACGTTTTGTTCTCCTTCTCTGCTATAACGGTCTGGCTACGTCGCAACACTTCCCGCTTCCTGCTAAATTGAAACTTGTGAATGGATACTCACTTTGGAATGACAACTCAGTATTCATTCTAGGGCTGGGCGATATGGCCTTATTTTAATATCGCGATATTTTAAGGCCATATCGCGATACACGATATATATCTCGATATTTTGCCTTAGCCTTGAATGAACACTTGATGCATATAATCACAGCAGTATGATGATTCTATGTGTCTACATTAAAACATTCATCTTCATACTGCATTAATATATGCTACTTTAAAACTTTCATGCAGAGAAGGAAATCACAACTAAAGAAATCACTATTTTTTTCATACGGGGTTGATCTGGAAATGTTTGCCTCGGCATTTTGATGGTGTGGACGTGTGGCACCGAACGGAGATGTTGACGTGCGGAGTAAGCACTCTTCATTCTCTAGCAGGTGACTTTTCAAATGATGCTACATATTAGCAGTAATGCTACTTTTTATAGCAACGCTTTCGCCCCACACTTGACAAATTACGGTTGTCTGTTCGACATATTCCCACTTGAAGCCAAACCACCGCCAGACGATGGACCCCCTGATGTTTTTTGGGGGAATTAATTCTTCCTTCATTTGTTACCAGGTTCGCACCTTCTTTCTCTTGTCTTCCCACTCGCATCACAGCTAACTTTAGCCATGCTGCTACCTCTCTGCTCAAGGAGGGCGTATACGTATGTGACGTATGACGTGACAGTATGTGACGTGTGTAGAAGCTGCGCTTGCTGTCTGTGAGAAAGAGACACAGGAAAGAGTGAGGAGAGCCTGTAGTGTAATGCCAGCAGCTAAAAGCAACTGCGTGAGAACGCATACTCGAATATCACAATATAGTCATTTTCTATATCGCACAGAGACAAACCCGCGATATATCGCGCATATCGATATATCGCCCAGCCCTAATTCATTCACAGTCTTGTTAACATCAGTTTACCTAGATAGGCTACTGTCAACAACTTGTGATCTGATTGGCTATCACAACTGTTTCTCAACTCTGTGTTCTCAAATTCATCCGCTAACGGTCCCGATGAGTATCCAACCACAGGACGCGCAAACATCACGTTCAACGTGGGGCCATCTACAAGGCCTTACTGACAACAACTCGTGGTCTGATTGGCTATCGCAACTGTCTATCAACTGTATGTCCCTGATCGCTTACAGTGCACAGACGCCCGCATTGTTGATTCTGAAGGCCTTTAGCAGATTTGGTACAGCATGGCAACATAAGCTAGCTGAATTCTGATTGGATACAAACTAAAACTAAAAACAACAGCACTGGAAGGAGCATAATATGACATGAAGAGAATATGAATACTTTTAGATATTTAGGGAAAGTAAATTAAAAAATAATTTCATCTTTAATTATGAGCATGATTTCTGGTTATGTTAGGCCAGCAGAGAAGGCCTTGCTGGCCCTGACGGCACACCACTGGTAGAATTTGCCACGGACCGTTATAAAATTAGCCGCGGGCCACAGTTTGGACACCCCTGATTTAAACACTAGTTCAAATAGAAGCAAGGTAGGTAAAGTGTCTTGCCCAAGGACACAACGGCAGCGACTAGGATGGCGTAAGTGGGGTTCACACCAGGAACCCTAACGTTTCTGGACAACCCAAACACCATCTGAGTGAGCCACGTCGCCCGCACAAACAAACCTTGAACAAATATTCTCAGCATATCCGCCATGAGCAGTGCAGCCTCGCCACTTACTGTAAAACAGATAAAGGTTGACATGAAGAATGACAACAATGAACGTCAAGGTAACTTTACACAACTCACATCTGGTTTTGTCCTCCTTGAAGCAGCTTGATAACAGTTTGCTTACTGTCTCCTGTGGGTTAGACACAATGAATTCACTGCTCATTTTGTTTTTATGAAGTATGTTTTAACAACAAACAACAGTTTAGACACCGTTGAGTACATGCTAGCTACGCTAAAGCACGCTTTTGTAGACCCCAACCACACCTCATATCAACAACTACTGCATACCATAAATAGCCTAGTTAGTTTAAATAATTACGTATATTATATTTATTCGTGGTTCACAAATACACAGTTAGTTGCCGCTAAACGCTACGTTTTATTCTTAATTCAAGATGTTGAGGTTTGACGTGTTGGCGTAAATGCCGAATAACACTTGACAAACACGTTTATTTCTAGGCGGAAAGGCTTTATTAACAGTCCTTTTAGTTTTTACAAAATGTAGCTAGCAAACAGAGAAAGGCTCGTAAGAAGAGACGCTACCTTCTTAAATGTAACTTCCGTGTCTTTTTCCGCCATGTTGTTGATGTTTTCTTTACAGGAACTTGGCGCTCGACGCTGTGATTGGAGAACGATCTATGACGCAATCAACTTGCGACAATAGATTTTTTCTTGAACAAGTTTTCCACCGGGTTGTAGCTGAGATAGACTCCAGCACCCCCCGTGACAAGCGGTAGAAAATAGATGGATGGAAGTTTTTTGTTTTGTTTTATTTTATTTGTATTTTATTGAACAACAAACATACATTTATAATGCGCACAAAAGTCAAGGCACTTTCAACATCAGCGAAACATGTCAAGGAAAGAAAACAAAACCAATTACAGAGAGAGTATTACATAATAAATAATAATACAAAATATGAAAAAAGACAACAAGGGCTACCGAAATCACTTTAAATGTTTTTAACAAAGATATCAATTTAAGCGCTTTTGTACTCTTAATCATCCTCCAACATTTGATTGATAATTGTAAACTATTAAGCCAATTAGAAAATGTAGGCCTTACATTCATAAATCGACATTTATGTGGGGAAAAAATTGCCTGGAGCATAATAATGTTGACAAAAATTTATTTGTTATAGTCGTTTATAAAAAAATACCACATTTAATCTTTTCTATAGAGAATGGGGACATCTACACACCCTTGTCTCTCAGCCAATCTGTAATATCCTCCCAAAACACATGTACACTCTCACATTCCACAAACAGATGATTGACATCCTCTACAGAGCCACATATATAACAGCCATCAATCTCCATGTTAAATTTAAGTTTAAAAAAATCATTTGAAGGGTATATTCCATGAATCATTTTAGATTGTATTTCTTTAATTTTGGGAAGAATTTTGTATTGAACAAGTGAACACACAAACTTTTTCTACATAAATGTTGATTTATGAGAGTAAGGCCTACATTTTCTAATTGGCTTAATGGTTTACAATTATCAATCAAATCTTGGAGGATTATTAAGAGTACAGAAGCCTTTAAATTGATATATTTGTTAATTTTTTATAAAAGTGATTTAGGTAGCAATTTTTTTCTTTTTTCTTTTGTATTTTTTTCATATTTTTTATTATTCCATCCATCCATCTTCTTCCGCTTATCCGAGGTCGGGTCGCGGGGGCAGCAGCCTAAGCCGAGAAGCCCAGACTTCCCTCTCCCCAGCCACTTCGTCCAGCTCCTCCCGGGGGATCCCGAGGCATTCCCAGGCCAGCCGGGAGACATAGTCTTCAACGTGTCCTGGGTCTTCCCCGTGGCCTCCTGCTCCTACCGGTCGGACGTGCCCTAAACACCTCCCCAGGGAAGCTTCCGGGTGGCATCCTGACCAGATGCCCGAACCACCTCTGGCTCCTCTCGATTATTATTATTATTATTTATTATTATTTAATACTCTATCTGTATTTGGTTTTGTTTTCTTTCCTTGACATGTTTTGCTGATGTTGTGATTTGCTCAACCTGATGTGTAGATTTTTGGTTATGTTGAAAGTGCCTTGACTTTTGTGTGCATTATAAATCTGTTTGTTGTTCAATAAAAAAAAAACAAGTGAACACACAAACAGTATAAATTGACTATATACAAACAAATTAAGGCACTTCCAAAACATTCCAACATATATTCACAAGGTTGAGCAATAAACAAGCAGAGACTAAAGTAAGAGACAATTCAAAAATATAACACGTAAAAAAATGCTAAATAAATGAATACAAATAAAAATGTGCACATCTAAAACACCTTAAACTCATCCAATAAAGATTTAAGGGCTTTTCTATTTTTAACTATTTTTAAGATTTTATTAATAATTTGATATCCTTAATCCAGTGGGAGTAGTTCCTGGAGAAACTTGTGGTTGTTGTTTTCCCCAACTTTATTTCAACAGTAATATGATAGAGAAGTTTTAACACTCTGAACATAAAAATAAACACGTCTTCTACAAATTTTTTATAATATGTACATAAAAAATAATTTTCTCTAGAAGTAGCCCGATCACGATATTGAAACAAAACTATTAGAACGAAAAAATAAATAAATAAAATCAATTCAAAAGAAAATAGAACAAAAAACTATCAAAAGCTTCATATACCAGATTACTTTTTCAATGTGTTCTAGATATTAATTGTTTATCTTTCTGTCTTGATTTCATACAAATGCAGTTTTTACAATGCAAATAGGTGTATTTCATGGAAAAATAAAATACGGCAATTTGCTTATTTTCATTTGGACACATATCTAAAATGTATTATATGTTTGTATTTCTCCACCATACCTTTGCACAAGGTAAAACATTGAAATAAATGTTACAAATAGGTAGGTAAAGATTATATGAGTTCTCACAGTCAGAAATGGCAATGAATACATGATTAAAAACAATTATTTTCTTTACATTTATTAGTTGTAATGTAGTATAAATAACTGTTATGTTGTCCATGGATGTTACAACCAGATTGTACCAATCATTGTTACTTAGAACATAACAATTATTTAATTTCAAGCAGTTATTCAATTTAATGTAGATTTTTTAAATATAATTTTTAGATTGTAAATGTTATTTTATTCCAGTTCATCCTCTGGCCATTGAGATCCTTCCAGTAAGTAGCCAGGCCAATGGAACGACATGGCCAAGGCGCAGCAGCTCCGGCGTCAAACTTGTCCTCTAAATCGTCCTCTAACTAAAACAAAAAAAAGGTTACAAATTATCAAAAATGCAAGGATTATTTAACTACAACCTCACTTTTAAACTCACAACCCGCTTGACCTGCACTTGGGTAAGGGCCTGCCCAGTCGGCTCTGTCTGCTCTGTGAAAACCTCACATAGGCCGCCACTGACTGAATACTGCGGTACTTTTGAATCTGTAAATCATTGAGTTAGAGGTCAAATTTGTTGAAAATCATTAGACTAATTTAGTGCATGGAAAGTACAATATTGTCAGACTTTACCTTACATTCTGTGACAATTCCCCATTCTTTAAAAAAAAGCACCAATGCATCCCTGATTCAAATAAGCGTTCTGTTTGTTTTTTGGTTTTGTTTTTTACAAACAGTTCATGGTCCTATCGAACAGTTTTTTTCCAGTCAATCACAAAAGCATTGATTTGCAACAAAATTACTCTTTAAATATTTTCTCCCCAGATTCAACTTGGTTGAATTTAGTTCCTAATTGTAACTCAATCATAGTAAATGGTCTGTGTTAATATAACACTTTACTATACATGCGACAATACCCACAGTGCTTTACACAGTGGTGTGCCATCAGGGCCAGCAATGCCTTCTCTGCTGGCCTAACATAACCAGAAATCATGATCATAATTAAAAAAAAAAAGAAATTTTTAATTTACTTTCCCTAAATATCTAAAAGTATTCATATTCTCTTCATGTCATATTATGATCTTTCTAGTGCTGTTGTTTTTAGGTCAGAGTTTGTATCCAATCAGAATTCAGCTAACTTATGTTGCCATGCTGTACAAAATCTGCCAGGGGCCTTCAGAATCAACAAAGCGGGCGCCTGGAAGCGAATGGGCACATACAGTTGATAGACAGTTGCGATAGCCAATCAGATCACGAGTTGTTGTCCGTAAGGCCTTCTGCTGTGATTGGACACTCACTTGGGACTCCCAAGTGAGTATCCAATCACGAGTTGCGAAAACAGGAAGTGGCACAGGAGCCATATGAGCCATAGAAAGCCACAGAAAACAAAGAAGGAGAGCAACATGTTGATTAAGTGGCAGTTATATATATTTGCAAGACCATTTTTAAGAAGGATATTTAAAGAGAAACTACATCTTGTGAGAGGAGTTCGGCGATGAAATGGGGAAATGCCCGCCATTTCCAGTCAAAGGGGGTATACGGCGTCGAATGTGTGCTATAAATTGTGAGTTCAAATATTTTATTTCTTTATTTTTTCATGTTTAATATGTTTTTTGCAATTTTTATTTTGACAGTACCACATAAGATATGTTTTAATTGCTGATGCGTGTTTATTGATTTTTAAATGCTCCAGAAAATAACCCGTTATGTACACTGTTGTGGTGATTCAATACCCAGTAGTGCGTAAATGTGTTCCTGTATAGTATTTCTCCAGCAATGGTCATGTGGGCACATCAATGATGGTATTTTGAGAGGTAATCATTGAAGTCGGACATCACTGAAGGCCTAGGTGGGAAACGCATGCACCGCCACTGGCTTAACATTATAAACATTAACATTCACATTAACCCATTCACACACTGATAGAGGAAGCTGCCACGCAAGGCGCCAACCACTACGCAGCAGGAGCGGGTAGAGGTTTGGTGTTGGTATCGAACTCGTAACCCAAGCCAGGACGGCCACTCTACCCACTGAGCCATACCACCCCTATGGGATATGTATTTACTAATCGATACTACTCTCAATTTGTTGACTCAGATTTCTGTATCTTGTAATGTTCACTGGAAAACATCACTACAGAGAACTTTGGTGACGAGTGGATACGGTAAGTTTTGTTTAAAAAACATCATACTTACGGGAAGTGATGTTCCTCAGCCTTCAGCCTGCTCTACTCAAATGTTGTGGAGTAAGTCTGTATCAGGGGTGTCAAACTCATTTTAGCTCAGGGGCCACATGGAGAAAAATGTATTCCCAAGTGGGCCGGACTGGAAAAATCATTGCATGATAACTTAAAAATAAAGACAACTTCAGATTGTTCCATCCATCCATCCATCTTCTTCCGCTCATCCGAGGTCGGGTCGCGGGGGCAGCAGCCTAAGCAGGGAAGCCCAGACTTCCCTCTCCCCAGCCACTTCGTCCAGCTCTTCCCGGGGGATCCCGAGGCGTTCCCAGGCCAGCCGGGAGACATAGTCTTCCCAACGTGTCCTGGGTCTTCCCCGTGGCCTCCTACCGGTTGGTTGGACGTGCCCTAAACACCTCCCTAGGGAGGCGTTCGGGTGGCATCCTGACCAGATGCCTGACCAGATGCCTTCAGATTGTTTTCTTTGTTTAATAATAGACCTAGTGCATTCTGAAAATGTACAAATAATTATTTTTATTTTTATTTTTAAATATACACGTTGTGGTTAATAGTATTCTATCTTCATTTGTCATTTTTTATACATTCTGAATCAATGATGTGATAATGTTCATCAGTCAAATAGGTGGAATGGAGTCTGGTAGGGATTTAAAATGTTCCCAGTGGTGTTGTCATGACTTGGTCCGGGGTGTTTGCTTTTCCAGGATGCAACGGAAAGTTGGCACGGGCGAGACGGGAATGGAGGTACATGATTTATTTATATTTATCAAAAAAGGAATAAATGAAAGCGCGCACAGTGGCGGAGAATAAACTATGAAAAAACAAAAAGACTATAAACATGGAACCAAAACTTACTGTGACAAGGGACATGAAGCAGGATCATAGAGGAATGGACAGAGCATAAATGTGGTGCGGTATGGGGTGCGGGGTCGTCAGAAAAACAAACTGAAAAACACTGAACTTAAATACTACAGACATGATTAACGAAAACAGGTGCGTGACTCAAGACGTGAAACAGGTGCGTGACGTGACAGGTGAAAACTAATGGTTGCTATGGTGACCAGACAAGGGAGTGAAAAGACGGAAACTAAACAAAACATGACTTAAAACAAAACATGATAATACAGACATGACAGGTGTCAAATTTTAACCAATCAGAAAATTAAATGAAAAATAATATCAAAATCAAATTGAAGGATGTCATTAATGTAATCTACTCATTTTCCTCAACTGATGTACGCACATGTGGTTTATTCTGTACATTTGTAGCATCATCTACAAAACTTGTAAATTTGGACTCATTTCATCTCGGGCGGTATAGTAGAGTGGTCGTGCCAGCAACTTGAGGGTTCCAGGTTCGATCCCCACTTCCACCATCCTAGTCATTGCCGTGTCCTTGGGCAAGACATTTTACCCACCAGCTCCCAGTGCCACCCACACTGGTTTAAATGTAACTTAGATATTGGGTTTCACTATGTAAAAGCGCTTTGAGTCACAAAAAAAAGTGCTACATAAATATAATTCACTCCACTTCATTAATCACACATGAAGTTAGAAGGGGATACATTTTTTTTTCAGCATATTTATGTGCGCCCAGAAAATGTGTCCCATGTAGTCAGAAGTACAACACGAAATGTACAGATGATCAAAATAATTTATTTGGGTAGAGATGTCACAGGTTGAACGGAAAATTCCACATGTTGTATACTTTCACTAATAAGCAGCGTAAGTAGTAGTGTCCAAACACGAAATTGTTGCCTCTTATCTTAACACGGCACTTAAATCCGCCCCCTCCGAAGTCATGCGCGCTCTAGGGGCGGGAGATACTAAGAATTGCTATTGTGACATCCAGTGGACACATTTAGAACAGCAGTTTATTTCATTCAAAAATGTCCGCCTGTTTTTATACCGTGCGAACTCATCTCGCGGGCCGCGTCAAACAGGAACTTGAATAAACTAAGTCCAAACCTGTCATGACACCAAATTATCGATGCCTTAATTAGGAAAAACTCACAGCGACAGGAAACATTACATTTTATCAGACTTAATTTTTTCCTATTCCTTATTGTTTTAGTTCCAAACATGAACATAATACATACATAACAACAACAATAACCAAAGAGCCGAATGGGTTTGCTGCCATTTGGATGTTCAAAAAAGGAGTGAGAGGAAGTCAAAACTTCTCAAGTCCTACGCTTATTATTTCAAAAAAATATCAATAATTCAATAATTTTCCTGCTTCCAAGTAATAATAGTAATACAAATTATAATTGTAATAATCCCAAGACTAATGATATAAGACATCTTTAATTAAGAGGAGACAAGAAAAAAAAACATTTGGTAATATTTTTATAGTGTCTCATCGTTAACCTTTTAAGAATAATATTTTTTTAAATTACTTTATGTTCATGCATTGTGTAAGTTTTAATTAATGAGAATGTGATAACAAGCTAGAGACAAAAACGACACTAATCAATAGGGCTGTGAATCTTTGGGTGTCCCACGATTCGATTCAATATCGATTCTTGGGGTCACGATTCGATTCAAAATCGATTTTTTTTTTTTTCAATTCAACACGATTCTCGATTCAAAAACGATTTTTTCCTGATTCAAAACGATTCTCTATTCATTCAATACATAGGATTTCAGCAGGATCTACCCCAGTCTGCTGACATGCAAGCAGAGTAGTATATTTTTGTAAAAAGCTTTTATAATTGTAAAGGACAATGTTTTATCAACTGATTGCAATAATGTAAATTTGTTTTAACTATTAAATGAACCAAAAGTATGACTTATTTTATCTTTGTGAAAATATTGGACACAGTGTGTTGTCAAGCTTATAAGATGTGATGCAAGTGTAAGCCACTATTGTTCTTTATTTATATATATATATATATATATATATATATATATATATATATATATATATATATATATATATATATATATATATATATATATATATATATATATATATATATATATATATATATATATATATATATATATATATAGGGACGGCGTGGCGCAGTGGAAGAATGGCCGTGCGCGACCCGAGGGTCCCTGGTTCAATCCCCACCTAGTACCAACCTCGTGTCCTGAGCAAGACACTTCACCCTTGCTCCTGATGGGTGCTGGTTAGCACCTTGCATGGCAGCTTCCTCCATCAGTGTGTGAATGGGTAAATGTGGAAGTAGTGTCGAAGCGCTTTGAGTACCTTGAAGGTAGAAAAGCGCTATACAAGTACAACCCATTTATTTATATATAAATGTCTAATGATAATGTCAATGAGGGATTTTTAATCACTGCTATGTTGAAATTGTAACTAATATTGATACTGTTGTTGATAATATTCATTTTTGTTTCACTACTTTTGGTTTGTTCTGTGTCGTGTTTGTGTCTCCTCTCAATTGCTCTGTTTATTGCAGTTCTGAGTGTCGCTGGGTCGGGTTTGGTATAGAATTGGATTGCATTGTTATGGTATTGCTGTGTATTGATTTGTTGGATTGATTAATTAAAAAAATGAAATAAAATCAATTAAAAAATAATAATAAAAAATAATAAAAATCGATTTTTTTTAAATGAGAATCGATTCTGAATCGCACAACGTGAGAATCGCGATTCGAATTCAAATCGATTTTTTCCCAGACCCTTACTAATCAAGTATTACTGACCGGTGCACTGAAATGTTGAAAGACATACAACAGGAATTATGTTATGCTAATACATTACTGTACATGATACTTACTATGAAATAACACTAAAACAAATAAATTAAGAAAAAAACAACAACGTATAACCAATTGCAAATTGTTGTTTTTCCAAAATGAAGAAAATATAATCTACCGGTAATCTTGGCGTGCCAGATCCGGCCCGTGGGCCGTAGTTTGGGGACCCCTGAACTAGTCAAATAGACTTTTGCAACTGTAAAACACGGATTATAAAAACAGAAACACATAAAATAAAGCTAATGTTTAGGAGAGTGTAACGAGAGTTGTAACGAGAACAAAACATGTGATGCACCATTTTGAAACTGTGTATAAAATAAACCAACTGGAACCTGAAAAAAATGTAAAAAATTATTCAATGGAGGAAAACAGAACTAAGAAGAAATATAAAAAATAACTATAAACTAATTGCCTATGTGTACAGCTCCACTAATGAACATTGGAGTGTTACTTTCAAAGGCAAAATTAAAGTATTGCTCGAAACATAATTTTATATGGGACTTTATTGTATTATATTAAATACAATAAAGTCCCATATAAAATATGGGACTTAGTACATATCCTGGGCATGACGTTAAAGTGCATCCGGCAGTGGAGGCTCCTCTATGGGGTCTTGGGGCACTAAGAGGTTAACCCCTTTATTACTGTTACCTCAGGTGGCCCTTGGCAAAGGCCTAGTACCTGACTGCCCCCTAGCCAGGGATACGGTGAAGACCTCAACTGTGGCGCAGGCGGAAGACGGTAAATGTAAGAACCACCACAACGGCTGCGATGGCGGAAGAAGGCACCCCCACATCCATGTGGGCCCAGTTATGGGGAAACCCAAGACCTCAACGGTGGAACAGGCGGAGGATGATTGATAAACCTATGGAGCGTCACAACAGAAAAGGGTCCCCAGTCGTCTTGGACTCCATGCCACTGGACCCTGACCCGGATCTGTCAAGGATCGTGTGGTGACTCTGTGCACCACGTTAAACAAAGTCACGCACAGGCATCCTCCATAAAGGGATACACCCCTACCAGGATTGTCATACTCGCTTCGAGTGACCGCCGATGATGACATATGCGTGACATAGCCATACTTGCCAACCCTCCCGAATTTTCCGGGAGACTCCCAAAAACCTACCGGGACAAATATTCTCCCGAAAATCTCCCGATTTTCAGCCGGAGTTGGAAGCCACGCCCCCTCCAGCTCCATGCGGACCTGAGTGAGGACAGCCTTTTTTCAGGGCGGGAGGTCAACAGGGTGACAAGAACTAAATCATCCAGACTAGAGATACATTGTATTATTATGTTTATCTTACCTAAAAATAAATACATTTATTAATTAAAAAAACTAAAAAACTAAATACATTTTTACTATATTTTGCTAAAAACATAAAAATTAATTGTATTTTATTTTGTATTTTTTCTGACTCCTTCTTACGTCCAGCCATAGAACCGGTACATTAAAATAAACATATTTGAAATAATACATTTTAAATTATCATAATAATTCATTTAAAATGACCATATTTAATTATTTAAAAAATGTCTTGTTTATCAACAACTTTAGCATTTTATTCATTACATTTTGAAGCTCTCAGAAGCCAAGTTATGTTATATTCATGTTATATTATGCAAGTTTGAAGTATCAATTATCTGAACACAGTTTTGTTTGCATATTTTCAGGATGTATATATATATATGTATGTATGAAATACTTGACTTGGTGAATTCTAGCTGTCAATATACTCATCCCCTCTTAACCACGCCCCCAACCACGTCCCGCCCCACCCCCCGACCACGCCCCCACCCCCCACCTCCCGAAATCGGAGGTCTCAAGGTTGACAAGTATGAACATAGCTCGTCTTTCAATAGATTTAAATAGGCTTTTATTCCTGCGTCAATATTTCTAGTGAACAAACATAAATCCCAGTAGCAGTTATTGTCCATCCATCCATCCATTTTTACCGCTTGTTATTGAGTGCGTTGAAATGTCTTTATTGTTGAATGTTTTTTATGTCCTTGTATTTGTATAATATCGCTGCATGTATGGGGACAACAAAGTTATTTTGAATGTTCTGATTGAGCTTAAAGTTGTAAGGGAGGCTTGATCACAGCACCTGAACGTAATTGTGCTGTCCTTACTTGAATGTGACGTCGTTCCTTGAAGTATTTCCGAGGGCCCGCGAACGCATCAGAGTGTGGGCGGGCTCGGTAAAGTTTTCAGGAAACAGTTTGGCGTTGCGACCAACAAGAACACTTTTCCGGATAGTTGACAAAATCTTTTTTTTTTTTGGCGACACATTGTTTCGATTCACGAAATAAAAGATGCAAAGCAGCGCTTACGGCGCCCCGCTGGCCGGCGGTGCTTTTGATTTGGAAAGATTTGCAAAAAAGCCACAAACTATTTTGCGTTTCCTGAGTTGGGTGAGTTGACTACTGCGGGCGGCGTTAGCTTACGTTAGCAACGTTAGCTGTCAACAGATGTCAGCTGCTACAGGCGACACGAAGTTTTTAAACTTGACTAATTTGCTCAATAAAATATGAATTAGTACGCCGGCAAGTATTTTAAGTGTTTATAATATCAGGGAAATAAAATGTTTAATCGACTGTCGTGGTTAGCTGGAGGCAGTTAACGTTAGCATGTGTCATGTTGTGTCGCAACGTTAATGACGTAAATTATTTTTGTTTTTTAAATGTTTTTTTCCTAAAAACAAAACAAAAAAAACGTTGAAATGCAAACGTTTCACTCTTTTTTGCCTTGAACTTCTTAAATTCAACACCATAAAGTAAAAACTGGTTTGATAGATGACGTTTGAATTGTATTTATATATATATATACATACATACACATTTTTGTTTCATCTGATATTACATGGACAAAGATAAGACCTTCTGGAAGAAAGTTCTGTGGTCAGATGAAACAAAAATTAAGCTGTTTGGCCACAATACCCAGCAATATGTTTGGAGGAGAAAAGGTGAAGCCTTTAATCCCAGGAACACCAAGCCTACCGTCAAGCATGGTGGTGGTAGTATTATGCTCTGGGCCTGTTTTGCTGCCAATGGAACTGGTGCTTTACAGAGAGTAAATTGGACAATAAAAAAGGAGGATTACCTCCAAATTCTTCAGGACAACCTAAAATCATCAGCCCAGAGGTTGGGTCTTGGGCGCAGTTTGGTGTTCCAACAGGACAATGGCCCCAAACACAAGTCAAGAGTGGTAAAGGAATGGTTAAATCAGGCTAGAATTAAAGTTTTAGAATGGCCAAATCAGGCTAGAATTAAAGTTTTAGAATGGCCTTCCCAATGTCCTGACTTAAACGTGTGGACAATGCTGAAGAAACAAGTCCATGTCAGAAAACCAACAAATTTAACTTAACTGCACCAATTTTGTCAGGAGGAGTGGTCAAAAGTTCAACCAGAAGCTTGTGGATGGCTACCTAAAGCGCCTTATTGCAGTGAAACTTGCCAAGGGACATGTAACCAAATATTAACATTGCTGTATGTATACTTTTGACCCAGCAGATTTAGTCACATTTTCAGTAGACCCATAATAAATTCATAACATAACCAAACTTCATGAATGTTTTTTGTGACCAAGTATGTGCTCCAATCACTCTATCACAAAAAAATAAGAGTTGTAGAAATGATTGGAAACTCAAGACAGCCATGACATCATGTTATTTACAAGTGTATGTAAACTTTTGACCATGACTGTGTGTGTATATATATATATTTATTTATATAATTTTATTTTAATTTTTAAGTATTATCAATTAGTGACAATTACAATGTAAGAGCAACTATTTTATGTATAAATGTGTTTTAAAAATGATGGTAGAATTAGTTTTATGTCCACTTATTTATTGAATCTGCATAATTATATGCAGATCAAATCAGTATAAGTAAGAAATAGTGCAAGCTTTTGTTGTTTACAAGGCATACAGAGGAAGCATTTATCCAGAATGTATTCATTATTAGTCCGCAAACTATATTAACCATACCATTTTAATTTATTTCCATAAGAAAATGCTAACATGGTATATGTTAAACAGGATGTCAGCAGACTGAGTGATTGCTGAGGCACACATTCAATAATCTCTGCTTCTTCCCACTCCTTTTCTGTTTTATTGTGCATTGGTAAACATGTGATGTTCGAATTGGAAACAAACTTAGCCATTACCACGTGCCTAAGTGTGATACTTTTTGTAAATATTTTTCCCTTTTGACATAAGTAAGTGCTCCTTGACTTATCAAGCATGTGAGAAAAGTCACACAGCCCTGCAGCAACTAAAGACAATGTTAGTCCAATTCGTCAAGTCACATGTTCCTTCTTTCTAGGTCTTTTCTATCGTGGTTTTTGCAACCATCACAGCTGAGGGCTACGTCAACTCAGCCCAAAAGCCGGACGCCACATGCATGTTTAACAACAGGGACAGCGCTTGCAGCTACGGCGTGGGAATAGGAGTCATCGCTTTCTTGGCGTCTGTCGTCTTCTTGGTTACGGACGCCTACTTCGAGCAGATCAGCAACGCCAAGGAGAGAAGATACATCATCATCGGAGACTTGGGCTTCTCAGGTGAGAGCGCCCTGAATACCAGAAATGAACAAAGTTTTGAGTTGTTTTAATGTGCCGCAGGGGTTTGGACGTTCCTGTGGTTCATCTGCTTTTGTGTCCTGACCAACCAGTGGAATTTGACCACTGACCCAGCCGTCCCGGCTGATGCTGCACGAGCCGTTTTGACGTTCTCCTTCTTCTCCATCCTCACCTGGGTGAGCCTCACCCAACCCACATTTGGAAGATTAAACACATTGTCTTTATTGTCAGTGTATATAAAATTGTTCAGCAGAATATTAGTGGGAAAAATACATCCATTATGTAAATTGAAAAACATCTGTCCCACAGTCAAATTGTTGCCAAAATTAAACACTTTGTTACCTCTACAGGCAGAGTTTGAAGTAACATTTTAACATTCCGACATGTGTAGTAAATAGTTAACAGAGGACGCTTGCTGAAGTGAAGGCAAGTTGACTTCTGGCATTTTTAAGGTTCTTCACAGTTCACTGTCAAAAAGAAGTAAGTCTCTTTACATGACCTCTAAACACTATGTTCTTCTTGTAAAACTGGAGTCTACTTATTGTTTCTTTAGCCATTTTGAATTGAGCAGCCAGGACAGACACGTTCTGCGGAGATGGCTCAGAGGTTGTGGATGAGTTCCGTTCACAGACCGTGATTGAAGTTGAATATTGTAATATATGTTGGAGTTTATACCAGTGTGCCGTGAGATACAGTCTGTTGTGCCGTGGGAGATTGTCATTTCACCTATTTGGGTTAAAAATATTTTTTGCAAACCAGTAATTATAATCCGCAAATAATGTGCCGTTGTTGAGTGTCGGTGCTGTCTAGAGCTCGGCAGAGTAACCGTGTTATTCTCTTCCGTATTAGTAGGTGGCATTGCTTTGTAAATGTCGGGAACATGGTTTGTCGTGATTTTATTTAGCCTTTATTTAACCAGGTAAAAATCCCATTGAGATCAAATATCTCTTTTCCTAGGGAGACCTGGCCAAGACGGCAGCAGCAAGGTTACATTAAAAACAGTAAACAACACATAAAACATCACATTTACAACATTAAAACTTGCTCACATGACACATGTGCATACAGACAAGGTAGACTGCAGTCCTTTCACAGAAGCTTTAAACTCATTCAACGTAACAAGGGTTTGAAGTTTAATATTCGATTGTAGGTTATTCCAAGCCTTTGGTGCTGAAAACCTAAATGCTTTCCTGCCCAGTTCAGTTCTTACTTTGGGGACGACAAATTGCAGAACATTCATTGAACAAAGATTGTGACTTCCTTGTTTCTATGTTAAAAGACAAGACAGATAAGATGGAGTGATACCCAGAATGGTTTTGTAGATGAAAACATACCAATGATTGAGGCGTCGAGCACATAAAGATGTCCAGTTAACCATTGAGTATAATACGCAATGGTGATCACAATATGCAGACGACAGCGGGAGGCAGCATGAAGGTAAAACGGTATCTATAGCTTAAACCAAATGTAAACAAAAGGCGAGTGCCGCTAAGAAAAGGCGTTGAAGCTTAGGGAAGGCTATGCAAAACTGAACTGGCTACAAAGTAAACAAAAACAGAATGTTGGACGACAGCAAAGACTTACAGAATGCGGAGCAGCGACGGCGTCCACAAAGTCATCCGTACATGACAGTCAAAAATGTCCACACAAAGAAGGATAAAAAACACTTAAATAGTCTTGATTGCTAAATATTTTAACTGTTTAAACAGTTTTTAACTTTTTAACTGCCTTTTTATCTAACAAATTGCTCTTAATATAATTTTTATCTGCTTTTTCTATGTGCATATATATATATATATATATATATATGTATATGTACTGTATATGTATATGTGTGTGTGTGTATTTTACCTCTGTTTTAAATAATATATTTTAGTCTCCTTTGCCTGTATTTATTGTTGGTGTACAGCCCTTTGTTTTTCAACTGTGGTTGTTTTGAAAGGGCTTTATAAATAAAGTTGGCATGGTATAAGTTGGTGAAACAAAGCAGGTGCGGGGAATAGTGCTCAAAGGAAGACATGAAACTGCTACAGGAAAATACCACCAAAACAGGAGCGCAAGACGAGAACTAAAACACTACACACAGGAAAACACCAAAAAACTCAAAATATGTCACGATGTGATGTGACAGGTCGTGACAGTACACCTACTTTGAGACAAGAGCTATAGTGATGCATAGTTGATCATGGTTTGGAATTCATATCCAACAATTGCGGGAATTACTTTTTACTGTCAATATTGGCTGCTGAGTTTAATTTTTTAATGTTTCTGCTGGTGCCTCCACAGTTTTTCAATGAAAAAAAATTTGCCTTGGCTCAAAAAAGGTTGAAAAACACTGAAATAATAAAATACAAGAGTTAGGTGAAACAATATTAAAAATATGTAAGCGACTTTTTGAAAACAATGTACGTATGTGCAAGTTTCTTTTCAATAGGCCAAACCCTCGGGCCTTCACAATAAAATTGCTATTGGTTACATCCTGTCTGACAGCAGTAATAATATACAGACATAATAATATAAGAGGGCTACGACAGGGTGCTGCTGTTGGCCCATACTCCATCCAAATGTACTTGCAGGAGGATCCGTCAAAAGACAAAAAAAAACGACAAAAAGAAGCGACGGAAGACGTGTTTGTAGTTCTGAATACAGTGGTAGCTCAACTTCCGAGTGTTTGAAGATACGAGCGATCTTTTGGCTTTAAGTTGCGATCATAAATATGAGTTACAAGCGAGATGCCGTAGTGAACGACAGAATGAACCCTATTAGATCCCCCAAAAGCATTCAATCTTAGTCGCTAATATTAGCATATTTATAGCAAGAGATCGAAATAACTGTTTTCCAAACGTTGGAAACCAAACCATCAACAGCGGTTCAGCTTAAAAAAAATCACGCTTTAGTCGGCTTCCTGCAAACACCTGACGCCAGCTCCAGGGGCCGTATTTATCAAGCGTCTTAGAATTACTCCTAAGAGTTGACTTATGAGTAAAGAAATTCTTTGCTGAAAGCTGCACTTAAAAGTTAGTTATCGAGCGTCTTACTCACACTTTCAGCGAAGTGTAGGACTGAATCTTAAGTGTCACACTCAGAGCTGAATTACGACATTAATATGTGCCGTAAACGGAATTTTAGGTGACGTAATTTCTGTGTCCATAGAAATGACCAATCACGGAAGGGAATCCCTTGTCTAAGAATAAATAAATATCTTAGAAATATTTAAGTGGACAATGGGAGTGTATATTTTGACAATAAACTACAAAATAACACAAAACAAACAAACAATATTGGCAATGAATCAAAAATAAATGTTTCCTTTTCTTTCCAATTCATTTTCCCAGTGGCGAGATATCGAAGCATTGTGATGACTTTTAGTTCTGCTGTGAAAGCTCTGCTGCGTGATGTTGCTGCTGAAATGACGCCCCTTATTAAATCTGTGACAAAAATAATACCCGCTCTGTCTAAACGATACCATTTGATCAGCTGCTCGTCATCAAACAAAGCCAGGACATCCTTCCCCTCCCTGAACGTTCGCGCACGTCTCTCTCGCCTCAGTGCCATCCCCCGCTGGCAACTCCTAACCACTTAGGACACCTCTGAAGGTCTCTTAAATATCGTGGAGAGTAGGAGTGATTCTTAGACTTAAGAAAGTTGATATATAGCTTTTATTCTTAAGTTGGAGAGTAGGACTAAATTTTGCAAATTCTCAGGACTTAAAGTGTAAAATGGCACTCTAAGACGCTTGATAAATACGGCCCCAGGTGTTCAGGCATCATTTTAAAGTAACCCACCTGGCACATCGCCTGAAAAAGGTCCACTCTTCTCTCCCAATACTTTGATTGTGGGTGCTAGTATGAGTAAGAATATCCCCTTTTTTAACACCATTACTCACTGCTGTCTATCCTCACAATTAGGTAACTTAGCTTATTGTACATTTAAATAATTGATCTCTTCTACATAATAATTATCATTACATTACATTATAAAAGTACTGTAGTTATGCATTATGTTTCTTCTCTAAAACATTTGTTTTCCTCTTTAAAAGGCTTGTTCCATGTTAAAATTACAATTTCAATAGGCGACGCCAATGTTCCCTCTAATTGTTCATGTGTGTGAGCAAATGCAAAAACTCCCTGAGCATTCAGTGGAGCCCATGTGAGCAACATCACACGTGCACACTGTGGCTACACCAGCAGCACACATGTCCCAAACCTGACTAAATAACAAGTTCAATCTCCATCCATCCATCCATTTCCTACCGCTTGTCCCTTTCGGGGTCGCTGGAGCCTGTCTCAGCTGCATTCGGGCGGAAGGCGGGGTTACACCCTGGACAAGTCCCCACCTCATCGCAGAGCCAACACAGATAGACAGACAACATTCTCTTATTATTATAATCGAATGACAGCAGTCATTTCCATGAGGTTATTTTCTAATATAAGTGTCTAGGCCCACTTACAATGACAATAACAAAAAATATTGTTTTTCATGAACTGTGTACTTGTATTGTTTGTCTGGGTGGAGGTCCTGCTTTGGAAATAATTTGTACCCCTTTCAGACATTGCATTTAGTTCCCATTAAAACATTCCCGTGTTGCACAATGAGATGTAAGCAGGGGATCATGTGCACATTCCTGCAACTTCCTGTTTGTAAAAAATATATTTTTATTAGTATTTATTTAATATACTAACAGCATTTCATGATTGATATTTATGAATTAAGATTCCTAATAAATGACACTAGAATAAGCACACATTTGATTGGTAAATCATAGTGTAACGACCTGGAATGACACTTTGTGTGGTGTTGGAGTTGTCCGACTTTTTGTGTGGCTGTAAACGCATCACTGGCTAAGTGCCATATGTGCATGTGTTGGCGCAAGTGAGAAAGAGCGAGCGGCTGCTCTTGATATAACAAAGTTGCTTTTGGTCTGGTTTGTACTGCAGAAAATGACCAGTTTTGCTAGATATACTTTTTTTACTAATGTTTTGGTGATGTGTTTATGGCCGACAATAAAGAGTTTTGTTCAATAAAGTGATGGATGGAATTCATGTCCTCAAAGGGTCTCGACAGACGTTACAATATTTGAACAATGATGACGAAAACTGTTTTCTGTCGTGTCCGAGTGTCGAAAATTGTTATGCGCTTATTTTTTTTATTTGATTTTGTGCGTGGCATAGATTTGCCGTGCGCAGAGGAAGCTTGAGCAGTGCGCAATTGCACAGGCGCGCACTTTAGAGGCAACATTGGGCGACGCTGATTTGAGTGTTTTGAGTTAGAACCTCGGCAAGGTACCACAGTATATTTACTATGCTTTTCATGGTTTTTACTCACTTTTTGGCAGATGTCATTTTTGAACGTTGAGATTCCACCTTTAAAAAAAAAACAAACCCAAAAATAAAATGGTCACATTTCTCTCACCAGGCTATGCTGGCCTATTTCGCCTACGAGAGGTACCGCCAAGGCGTGTCCGAGCTGGACCAGCAGTACACAGACCCTGGCACTGAGCACAACCCCCCTTACCCTCCCGCTCCGTACGCCACCGGCCCCGCCGGCTACCAGCAGTCCCCTTTCTCTCAAACCCAGGAGAATCCTGGAGAGTACCAGCCGCCAGCTTACTGAAAGACTGTGTCCAGATTCCAACAATGAGGGGTGTTTATATATTTTCCAAGTTCACCAGGTAGATATTTAAACCGTCCTCCTGTTTTCTTCCAGTTTGGGCATGCACACGTCATTTGTGGACGTTGCATGAGGAAAAGGGTGTGTGGCTTTCTTGCCTTCATATCAAAACCACTGTATTGACTTGAATTAGCCACCATGAGTGCCATTTGAGAGGATCTGACAAGGCTCCGAAGTGTATTTTGTTAACATGGACTATTGAGTATTGTTTAATATTTATCTGCAATTCAAACACAAGTTTCGGTGACAAACGTGTTTGAGGTCCCAGTAAAAGAACTACTGTCATGATTTGTTTTAACACCTAAAAAACATAATTGCTTTTTGTGCACTGAAACATAATCTTCATTTCTTAAAGATCCTTATATATTTTAAATATTATTTTAACGTAAATGCGATGGTTTGGTTAAGAGTGGTTTTCTTTTGCTTTAAAAGGTAGCTAAGCCACATATTGATTTCTGCTACCTCGTTGTACTTTCATGTGACTTTCTTCAGATTTAATGTCTACTTTAGACAACATGTGATGTGAAGAAGTCAGCATTTTCATAGATTTAGGTTATCAGCCCAGCCACATGACAATCACCTGATTCGTAGGTCACTATTTCTCTTTTTGCTTGTCTTGCAAGTTGTTCTCAAAGACTTCATATGCCTTAAGAGTATTGCCTTTGCCAAATAAAACGGTTTCCAAGCTTTGAGTTAAGTTTATAGTTAATATCCTCCTCTCAAGAAAGGAACAGGATTCTGTCCATGCGTCTACTCCTTGTGTCAATATTTAAGCAGTGATAATTATTGTCAGGGGGTGGCAGTAGTGCAAGGTATAGAAAGCATTGGAGCTTTACAAAATGAGTAGGTTAAAAGCTAAGTTTTTAAGCAGTGTTTAAATACAAATGTGATACAATTTTAACACACCAGCCACAATTATAAACGTCCTAAATTAAACATGATCAATTATTTGTAAAAAAGTACTTTATAAATGAGTACCGGTAAGCAATTTCATTGGTCGTTGCAAATTTCCGAGTGCACTAAAAGGCAGCTGCCGATGCTCTATGACGTCACCAGTCTTGAGCAGGAAGTAATGAAAGCGACTATAACAGAGAAATGTTTGTCAACATTATTATGCTCCAGGCAAAAAAAAAAAAATCGACATAAATGTCGATTTGTAAAAGTAAGTCCTACATTTTCTAATTGGCTTAATGGTTTACAATTATCAATCATATCTTGGAGAATGATTAAGAGTACAAAAGCCCTTAAATTGATATTTGTTAAAACATTTAAAGTGATTTCGGTAGCCCTTTTTTTCTTTTTTTTCATATTTATTAATATTTAATACTCTATCTGTATTTGCTTTTGTTTTCTTTCCTTGATGTTGAAAGTGCCTTGACTTTCGTGTGCATAAATGTATGTTTGTTGTGACAAGCGGTAGAATTGGATGGATGTTCAATAAAAAAAAATAATAATAATGCTTTGCTAAATGAGTACGTTAAAAGCTAAGTTTATAAGCAGTGTTTAAGTACACACACCAGCCACAATTATAAACGTCCTAAATCAAACATGAGCAATTATTTGTAAAAAGCGTTTTATTCAACAAGTAAGCTATGTCACTGCTATGTGGTCGTTGCAAATTTCCGAGTGCACTAAAAGGCAGCTGGCGATGCTTCATGACGTCACCGGTCTTGAGCAGGAAGTAATGAAAGCCAGTCTGTTGAAGCTGGAAGGCGTTAAAACCTTGGTGTTGGGACGCCGTTCAAGGAAACGTCCCAGCGATGACACCTGAGCTTTGGTCGACTTCGGACGGAGAGCTGAACGTCTAGTGTGCGGTGAGTGTCAAGCTCAGTGACGGAAAACTGACACTTGTGTTGCCCCTGTTTGCTACTCGAATCTCCAATTGGTGATGTGAGGGAATAGCATCTTAGCTAGTCAGTCTATTGTACAGTACTGTTTGCCAATCCGCCTACTTCCATATTTACACCAACGGATTTCCATTGAATGCGAAACGGCCGCGAAACGACGCCCGCACGGCAGTGATACAGTACCGCCTGAGGGATCGAAGGACACGGGTATTGCCGCTTACGTGCAGTGATTTCTCCAGATTCTCTGAACCTTTTGATGATATTACGGACCGTAGATGGTGAAATCCCTAAATTCCTTGCAATGGCTGGTTGAGAAATGTTCTTAAACTGTTCGACAATTTGCTCACGCATTTGTTCACAAAGTGGTGACCCTCGCCCCATCCTTGTTTGTGGATGACTGAGCATTTCATGGAAACTGCTTTTATACCCAATCATGGCACCCACCTGTTCCCAATTAGCCTGTTCATTGATTGATTGATTGAAACTTTTATTAGTAGATTGAACGTACAGTACATATTCTGTACACTTTCAAGTCGGGGTCCATGTAAATCAATTCATCCCTGTGGGATGTTCCAAATAAGTGTTTGATGAGCATCCCTCAACTTTCTCAGTCTTTTTTGCCACTTGTGCCAGTTTTTTGAAACATGTTGCAGGTATCAAATTCCAAATGAGCTGAAATTTGCAAAAAATAACAAAGTTTACAAGTTCCAATGTTAAGTATCTTGTCTTTGCTGTCTATTCAATTGAATATAGGTTGGAAAAGGATTTGCAAATCATTGTATTCGGTTTTTATTTACCATTTACACAACGTGCCAACTTCACTGGTTTTGGGTTTTGTATATATAAAAATGTGTGTGTGTGTGTGTGTGTGTGTGTGTATGTATATATATATATATACATATATATATATATATATATATATATATATATATGTGTATATGTATCCATCCATCTTCTTCCGCTTATCCGAGGTCGGGTCGCGGGGGCAGCAGTCTAAGCAGGGAAGCCCAGACTTCCCTCTCCCCAGCCACTTCGTCCAGCTCTTCCTGTGGGACCCCGAGGCGTTCCCAGGCCAGCCGGGAGACATAGTCTTCCCAACGTGTCCTGGGTCTTCCCCGCGGCCTCCTACCGGTCGGACGTGCCCTAAACACCTCCCTAGGGAGGCGTTCGGGTGGCATCCTGACCAGATGCCCGAACCACCTCATCTGGCTCCTCTCGATGTGGAGGAGCAGCGGCTTTACTTTGAGCTCCCCCCGGATGGCAGAGCTTCTCACCCTATCTCTAAGGGAGAGCCCCACCACCCGGCAGAGGAAACTCATTTCGGCCGCTTGTACCCGTGATCTTGTCCTTTCGGTCATAACCCAAAGCTCATGACCATAGGTGAGGATGGGAACGTAGATCGACCGGTAAATTGAGCGCTTTGCCTTCCGGCTCAGCTCCTTCTTCGCCACAACGGATCGATACAGCGTCCGCATTATGTATGTGTGTGTATATGTATATGTATATATATATATATATATTAGTTTTGGCCGGGTGTTTCTTTCTCCTCTCTTGCTCTAAGATGTCTGCAAGCATTGCCAACACCCTGTCATGGCGCCACCTGTATTTTCCCTGGGTCAATGCTGTTTTGCACCCAGAAAGAATGTGCGCCATAGTTCCTTTACCGCCACACAACCTGCACAGCAGGTCCTCCCTCATTCCCCACCTATGCAAGTTGACTGGGGTCGGCAGGGTGTCGTATACTGCTCAGAGCAGAAACCAGATACGAAACGGCTCCAGCCTCCACAGTTCACTCCACGTCACGGTCCTCTTGGGAAGGTTCCACCTTGTCCAGGCACCTTGGGTTGCGAGTTCGACGGCTTTAGCTCTTCTTCCTTCTTCCTCAAGGTTTCGAACTTCATCCTGGATCATGGTCCTCTTTTCCCTGGGAGTGGACTTGGACCACTGCTGGAAATGTGATGCATATATATATATATATATATATACATATATATATATATATATATATATATATATATATATATATATATATACACACACATACATATTAGGGATGTCCCGATCCGATATCTGGATCAGATCGGCCGCCGATATTTGCCAAAAATGCGTATCGGCAAGGCATGGGAAAATGCCGATCCAGATCCAGTTAAAAAAAAAACTCCGGTCCGTGTTTTCTAACGCACCGATTTAAATAATACATTCCACTTTTCTGCTGCTCCGTAATTTCCGTTCCGCATTTTCCAGCACACCTTCAACACATTCACAGGTCTGTGGAATCTCACGCAGTTGCTTTTAGCTGCTGGCATTACACGACAGGCTCTTCTCACTCTTTCCTGTGTCTCCCTCTCACAGACAGCCAGCGCACCTTCTTACACACGTCACATACTGTCACGACATACGTCACATACGTATACGTCCTCCCCGAGCAGAGAGGTAGCAACATGGCTAACGTTAGCTGTGATGCTAGCGCAGCCGCTAAGGTGCGCGCCTGCTCAAACGTCCTCTGCGCACGGCAAATCTATGCCACGCACAAAATCAAATAAAAAAATAAGCGCATAACAATTTTCGACACACGGACACGACAGAGAAAACCGTTTTCGTCATCATTGTTCAAATATTGTAATGTCTGTCGAGACGCTTATCTCCGTTCGGTGCCACACGTCCACACCATCAAAATGCTGAGGCAAAAATTTCCAGATCAACCCCATCTGAAAAAATTTGTGATCTATTTAGTTGTGATTTCCTTCTCTGCATGAAAGTTTAAAAGTAGCATATATTAATGCAGTATGAAGAAGAATGTTTTAATGTAGACATGCAAGCCTTGAAAGAAAATTTTGAAAATCAAGACTACATTTCCTCTGCAAATGGGTGCATTTCTACCCTATATTTTAACTTTAGATTTATTCTCATATCAAACTCTTTTGGCTGTCATTTTGACACTTACATCCGGCGCCCCCCTCCACACCCCGGATTATAAATAATTCAATGTGATTATCTTGTGTGATGACTGTATTATGATGATAGTATATATCTGATAGTATATATCTGTATCATGAATCAATTTAAGTGGACCCCGACTTAAACAAGTTGAAAAACTTATTGGGGTGTTACCATTTAGTGGTCAATTGTACGGAATATGTACTTCACTTTGCAACCTACTAATAAAAGTCTCAATCAATCAATCAAAACACAGAATCATCATACTGCTGTGATTATATGCATCAAGTGTTCATTCAAGGCTAAGGCAAAATATCGAAATATATATCGTGTATCGCAATATGGCCTTAAAATATCGCAATATTAAAAAAAGGCCATATCGCCCAGCCCTAGTTTCAATGATGCCATTTCTGTTTGTCATGTATAATTTTGTCTATTTTGTGTTTATCCTTGAATAAACAGGTCAGTTTCCTGTTACCAACCATTGTGTATTATTCAAACTTCCCTAATTCAGCTGGCTAGTTGTTATCAAGAGTACTAAAACCCCTATATATATATATATATATATATATATATATATATATATATATATATATATATATATATATGTATATGTGTGTGTGTGTGTGTGTGTGTGTGTGGCAACACTAAATTGGCCCTAGTGTGTGGATGTGAGTGTGAATGTTGTCTGTCTATCTGTGTTGTCCAGGGTGTACACCGCCTTCCGCCCGATTGTAGCTGAGATAGGCTCCAGCGCCCCCCGCGACCCCAAAGGGAATAAGCGGTAGAAAATGGATGGATGTGTGTGTATATATATATGTGTGTGTGTGTGTGTATATATATATATATATATATATATATATATATATATATATATATATATATATACACACACACACACACAGCCCGGTGGAAGAGGGGTTAGTGCGTCTGCCTCACAATACGAAGGTCCTGAGTCGTCGTGAGTTCAATCCCGGCCTCGGGATCTTTCTGTGTGGAGTTTGCATGTCCTCCCCGTGACTGCCTGGGTTCCCTCCGGGTACTCCGGCTTCCTCCCACTTCCAAAAACATGCACCTGGGGATAGGTTGATTGGCAACACTAAATTGGCCCTAGTGTGTGAATGTGAGTGTGAATGTTGTCTGTCTATCTGTGTTGGCCCTGCGATAGGGTGGCGACTTGTCCAGGGTGTACCCCGCTTTCCGCCCGATTGTAGCTGAGATAGGCTCCAGCGCGACCCCGATATATATATATATATATATATATATATATATATATATATATATATATCACATTTCCAGCAGTGGTCCAAGTCCACTCCCAGGGATAAGAGGACCATGATCCAGGATGAAGTTCGAAACCTTGAGGAAGAAGGAAGAAGAGCTAAAGCCGTCGAACTCGCAACCCAAGGTGCCTGGACAAGGTGGAACCTTCCCAAGAGGACCGTGACGTGGAGTGAACTGTGGAGGCTGGAGCCGTTTCGTATCTGGTTTCTGCTCTGAGCAGTATACGACACCCTGCCGACCCCAGTCAACTTGCATAGGTGGGGAATGAGGGAGGACCTGCTGTGCAGGTTGTGTGACGGTAAAGGAACTATAGCGCACATTATTTCTGGGTGCAAAACAGCATTGACCCAGGGAAGATACAGGTGGCGCCATGACAGGCAGTTGGCAATGCTTGCAGACATCTTAGAGCAAGAGAGGAGAAAGAAACACCCGGCCAAAACTAAGCCACTGCTGAGCACCATCACCTTCATGAAAGAGGGTCATAGACCAGTTGTCCAAGGCCAAGCCAAGCAAAACTTCCTGCAGTTGGCCCAGGGTTGGGAGATGGAGGTCGACCTGGGGAGGAAGGTCCTCTTCCCAGAGGCGGTACTGTCCACCACTCTAAGACCAGACATAGTTATGTGGTCCCCAGAGGGAAAGAAAATCATCCTGGTGGAACAATACTGTTCCATGGGAGGAGGGATGTGAGGAAGCGGCAGAGAGGAAGAAAACAAAGTACCAACAACTTGTCCAGGACTGCCGGGACAAGGGGTGGACAGCATGGCTGATGACAGTGGAAGTTGGATGTCGAGGATTCCCTGCTCAATCTGTGTGGAATCTGATGACAAAGGTCGGATTGAGAGGTCACTTGAGGAAAACAGCCGTTCGTAGGCTGGCAGAAGCGGCAGAGAGAGCCTCCTGTTGGCTCTGGCATAAAAAAGAGGACAATAGCTGGAAGCCTGGATGAGAGGGGCAGTGATCTGGCCAATCACTGCTGACCCACCAACCGGAGAGTGTTTTGGTTAAGGGTCGAAACACTTGGTGAACGTTGGGGACCATCTGATGACCTCTTGTCCAGGCCAAAGCTTTATCCATTAGAAATGGATTAAAATAGCATCTTTGATGTATTTGCAAACTATATGTATATATGTAAGTGTGTATGTATATATATATATATATATATATACATACATATATATATATATATATATATATATATATATATATATATATATATATATATATATATATATATATATAATTATATGTATGTATGTGTGTATATATATGTATATGTATATATATGTATATGTATATATATATATGTATATGTATATATGTATATATATATATATATATATATATATATGTATATATATATATATATATATGTGTGTGTGTGTATATATATATATATATATATATATATATATATGTGTATATATATATATATGTATATATATAGCAGTGACGTGCGGTCACTAGAGGCAGA
>NC_084569.2:18264958-18487458 GCF_033978685.3 Nerophis lumbriciformis
GAAGGGTAAAATTCCTCGATATCAAAGGAGATAAAGTTGTGCTGTTGTTTGTCTTGGATGTTGTTGAACCATTTGATTACTGCTGCTGTATTTCTCCATTGGTTGAGTGGTGTTTTGTCCTTGATTTTTGTGTTGACTCTGTCCAGGATTATTTTGCTGATTTTTCCTATTTCAGATTTAGTTGGGTTTATTAGTCGGCATGTTGGGTTATTTGCGAAGTTACTTACGGATTCAAATCTACCAAGAACCCACCCACAGTTGAGGAACTAAAGGATTTTGAGAACGACATGCTCAAAATGATACAATCAGTCAAATTCAAGCCAATCCGCAACCCACTCCTCACCAAGCTGAAAAATGACAAGGAGCGCATCAAGAAAGTAAACAACCTCATCATAGCTGCCGATAAAACCACAAACTTCTACAGAATGGACATACCAGAACACCACACCTTACTGGACAGAAGCATCACCAAATCATACAAAAAAGCGCAACCCAACACCTTAGAGAACATCCACCTGGAAAATAAAAGGATCGCGGCTGAACTGGACATTGAGGACAGGGTGGGCGCCACAGCCAACAAGGAAGCCTTCATCACATTGAAGGACCACAAACCCAACTTCGCAAATAACCCAACATGCCGACTAATAAACCCAACTAAATCTGAAATATACGACAAATCATCTCAAACCACAACAAAACAATTGCAAATGAGCCGTCGGCCCCCAGACAGAGCGACTCCAAAACCAACAAAGGCTGTAACTGTCGAAAGAAACCTGATTGCCCTCTCAACGGGGGGTGCTTACAAACATCAGTTGTCTACCAATCTAAGGTAATACGCAAGGACATTAACACATCCGACACATATGTAGGATTAACCGAGGGAGAATTCAAAACCAGATGGAACAATCACAAGGCTTCTTTCAGGAACAAAAACCTGCGAAATACCACAGAACTCAGCAAACACATTTGGGACCTCAAAGACAATAATGTTGAATATTCAATAACATGGCAAATTCTTGCATCCAGCACACCTTACAATAGTGGTAATAAAAGATGCAACCTATGCTTGAAAGAGAAACTGTTTATTATTTACCGTCCAGACCTGTCATCCCTCAACAAGCGCAGCGAAATTGTAACAGCATGCCGCCATAGACGGAAACACCTCCTAGATAACACATGAGCCAATCACCACGCCCCTACGCCAGCCTGTACCCACCCACTATGTGCCCTATATAAACCATGGTATGCGAATGCTCCCATTAAAATCTCCTGATGATTGAGGGTACCCCCCCTCATGAAACAGGCCTGTAGAGATGAAATAGTCTTGTGATTTTTTTTCCCACACATACATATATTGCGCTCTACTACGGTATCGAGCACTATTTTTTGGATAACCTTATTAAGACATATGTATATATATATATGTATATATGTATGTATGTATATATATGTATATATATATGTATGTATATGTATATATATATATATATATATATATATATATTATGTGTGTGTGTGTGTGTGTGTATGTATATATATATATATATATATATACATGTGTGTGTGTATATATATATATATATATATATATATATATATACATGTGTATATATATGTATATATATGTATGTATATATATATATATGTATGTATATATATGTATATATATATATATATGTATATGTATATGTATATATGTATATATATATATATATATGTGTATATGTATATATATGTGTATATATATATATATATATATATATACATATATACATATGTATATATATATGTATATATATGTGTGTATATATATGTATATATATGTGTGTCAAAATTAACGAATTAACCCGTGTGATTAATCACAAAAAATGATAGTGATCACATTAATGCATACATCAGTATAAAAACGAGTGAGGAGAGTTGTGGGAAAGTTTCACTCCAAAATACACCCTGAAAGAACTTTAGATGAAACTGTTACTAAGTTTTTTGCAATTAAATGACATACATTCAATTAAACCGTTTAAGAATGTTCCTGGATGACATTCTGACAATGAAATTGCATTTTTTCTTAAGTTACTTTTAATTATGCAAGCGAGTAAATCACCTGTGATTAAACCAAATTCCAAAATGTGATGAATCTGTTTTAAAAAAAAAAAAAGAATCATTTGACAGCCTTAATACATGTATATACAAAATGGAGCGTTGCTTGTTTTACCAGAGTGACTGTGTCTCCCTCCCTGGCTGGTAGCATGTGGGCGTGGGTATAGGGCAGCAACAAGTGTCATGTTAGCATGTGTTGATGAGGTGCTTCATAAGATTGGAGTTGCCTGAGGCAGACATGGATACACTCTTTCTAGAAGTTAGAGACAGCGTGAGCGGTGCATAATTCACCCACCCAGCCAATCATCATCAGCGCATTTACAACAGCATCATCATCCCCAGCACTGCTTAGTGTTGTCCCGATACCAATATTTTGGTACTTTTCGATACTTTTCTAAATAAAGGGGACCACAAAAAATTTAATTATTGGCTTTATTTTAACAAACAATCTTACGGTACATTAAACATATGTTTCTTATTGCAAGTTTGTCCTTAAATAAAATAGTGAACATACAAGACAACTTGTCTTTTAGTAGTAAGTAAACAAACAAAGGCTCCTAATTTTGTTTGCTGACATATGCAGTAACATATTGTGTCATTTATCATTCTGTTATTTTGTCAACATTATTAAGGACAAGTGGTAGAAAATTAATTACTAATCTACTTGTTCATTTACTGTTAATATCTGCTTACTTTATATTTTAACATGTTCTATCTACACTTCTGTTGAAATGTAATAATCACTTATTCTTCTGTTTGATACTTTACATTAGTTTTGGATGATACCACACATTTGGGTATCAATCCGATACCAAGTCGTTACAGGATCATACATTGGACATATTCAAAGTCCTCATGTGTCCAGGGACATATTTCTTGAGTTTATAAACATAATATACATTTTTTTTTAAACGAAAGAAGATGTTGTGATTCCAAAAATTATCGACGTAATCATAGTAGTATCGACTAAATACGCTTCTGTACTTGGTATCATTACAGTGGATGTTAGGTGTAGATCCACCAATGGCGTTTGTTTACATTTTGACGCCGGTGAGCTACGATGTGTAGTGAAGCATGTTTAGCTATTCCTCGTCCTGCAGGGATGATACTTGTAAGAAACATACTTTAGTTGTCGCCATGGAGACGAGGATTAGTGATTTAGAAGTAGCTAAAACACTGCCGACTGCGAATGGACGTTCGCCGCGAGCTTGCCATGTCTTAAATCACCTCTTCCTGAGGGCGTTTCAGTGTTATAACTTAATCCAAAATGCGTCAGTTTTCCCTTTTCTGTCTACACACTGTGTCTGCTTCTAAGTACTCTGTGATTGTGCGCTGCCGAACATGCTCGTCTGCTCGTAAACCAGCAATGACACGACGTGACGACGACGGGGGAGCGGGGGAATGGTGGACCGGTGCTTTTCAGAGGCGGTGTAGTACCAAATATGATTCATTAGTTTCACAGTACTATACTAATACCGGTATACCGCACATCCCTAGCACTGGTCACAAGTTACTCTACATTAAATGTAGCTTTCACTACACTGAAGTTGCCCACCAATAAATGTAGCTAAATTTAAGCCACAACAAAATGACAAAAGTAGTAGTTATTGTGGATTAATTAATCTATGTTTGATACATTTTCATTGGCTGAACGCCACTTAAATGGGAACTGCACTTTTTCTGGAATTACGCCCATTGTTCACAATCATTATGAAATACTTGATGGATGGATTTTTGTAATGCATTCTAAATATTAAATACAGTCGATCAGAAGTCCGCTTACAATTGAGCCTATAGAGCCCCTAAAACAACAGCCAAACATCTCCATTAAGATTTTATATACATGATGTAGGTATATACTGTATGTATTGTAGTAACAGGCACATTTATAATAACATTCAATATTTACGTAGATTGAACATTTTAAGCATATGTGATTTCAAAAACACATCACGACTTTTGCTTGTTTTTTTCTTCATCACATTACTCACTGCAGAGTTTATGAGAGCCAACACACATAATACAACATCACTTACTGTACAATGTCTGCTGTCAATATGATGCAAATGGCTGGGATCATCATATGTTCCCATTTTGATTAAAAATGTCTCATAATCCTCGCGAAGAAACGGGTTTGGGGGAAGGGGGAGGGGGGTCGCTTTTAGTGTCGTTCTTGCCAGTTCCAGGTCTTAAATGGCGGTCAAAGTGTCCGAACTTTTCGGTTTATATCCTCAGACATCTACTTTCCAGGTAAGATGCATGATTTATGATCTGCAATAAACATACAGGGAGCAGGGAAGTGAGGAAACAGCAGACCATTTCATGATGTCAATATAGGGACACACGGAAGTGATTACGTCGCTGCTATAAATAGTTCATTTGTGTTAGCACTTATAATAACAATATCATTAAAACGTGGTTAATATCCAAGACATGAAATGTAAATGGAGTATTTTTGGCGCTTTTTGAATGGTCATTTATTGGATTTTATGGGCGGAATATTAGAGCTCCCATTGGCTCCGCTGTAAACAGACTTTTATTTACGTTTATTTAATATTTAGAATGCATTTTGTAAAAATCCATCCGTCGTCATGTCTTTCATTATGATTGTGAGCGATAGACACAATTGCCCCCAAAAGTGCAGTTCCCCTTTAAATCTTGCTCAAAGATAAGAGTGCACATCTGTTTGGAGGTCCGCCATAATCTGCCTTGCGGCACTGAGTACACACACACACACACACACACACACACACACACACACACACACACACACACACACACACACACACACACACCTGCATTTAAAGCACATAGATTGATGTTCCATAAACTCTCCTAAAACACTATTTAGATATGAGCTCCCTTAGGAGCCCAGTCTAGATAGTAAAACATATTTTTTTACTCATCCTCCCCCACACGGGGCGCCTTGTGGCGACCCATCAGCGTTCCTGTTCTGTATTCCTGTACAATGTTTGTTTGTCTCATCTTGAAAGGGTTTGTGCTGAAAACAACGTTTTGTTGTACTTGTGCAATGACACTAAAGACATACCATATCTTGCAAAGTGAAAAGAGAAGTAGCATACAATGCACCCGGAAAGCCTTCACAGCGCTTCACTTTTTTCCACATTTTGTTATGTTATAGCCCTATTCCAAAATGGAATACAATCCTTTTTGTCCTCAAAATTCTACAAACAATCACCCGCAATGATGATGTGAAAAGTTATTTATTTTTTAAAATTATTTTAAGTAAGAAAATGTCATGTACATAAGTACAGGGTTCGTACGGGTGCTTAAAACCCTTGAAAATGCTTGTTTTGAAAAATGCTCGAATTTTGGGTGAAGTGTTTGTAAATGCTTGGAAATGTTCATCATATTTCCCGGCAGTCTGACTCAATAGGCTAATTATAAAATGGAATAAAATAAGTTTCCTTAAAAATTAAAGTTACACGCTTGATCTGTTGGCTTTGCACAAGCCCTTACATTAGGTTGTTGTAATGGCAGAGCCGTATGTACGGCTTTGCCCCCAAGAGGACAGTAGTGTATCGGTCCATAATGCCGGGAGGTTGTCGTTTTAATGAACATAATGTATGCATGAATTATGATACAAACAAACAAGTAAACAATAATGTTATTTCTTGTAAGGAATGATGTCTACATGAATTATGATACAAGTAAACAATAATAATTATTGTTATTTATTGTAAGGAATGATGTATACATGAATTATGATACAAACAACCAAGTAAACAATAATGTTACTTATTGTAAGGAATGATGTATACATGAATTATGATACAAACAAACAAGTAAACAATAACTAATGTTATTTCTTGTAAGGAATTATGTACCGTATTTTTCAGAGTATAAGTCGCTCCGGAGTATAAGTCTCACCGGCCGAAAATGCATAATAAAGAAGGAAAAAAACATATATAAGTCGCACTGGAGTATAAGTCGCATTTGTTGGGGAATTTTATTTGATAAAACCCAACACCAAGAATAGACATTTGAAAGGCAATTTAAAATAAATAAAGAATAGTGAACAACAGGCTGAATAAGTGTACGTTATATGAGGCATAAATAACCAACTGAGAACGTGCCTGTTTTAACGTAACATATTATGGTAAGAGTCATTCGAATAACTATAACATATAGAACATGCTATACGTTTACCAAACCAATCTGTCACTCCTAATCGCTAAATCCCGGGATCCCCCCTAAATCCCCCTAAATGGGGACGGCGTGGCGAAGTTGGGAGAGTGGCCGTGCCAGCAATCTGAGGGTTACTGGTTCAATCACCACCTTCTACCATCCTAGTCACGTCCGTTGTGTCCTTGAGCAAGACACTTCACCTTTGCTCCTGATGGGACTGGTTAGCGCCGTGCATGGCAGCTCCCGCCATCAGTGTGTGAATGTGTGTGTGTGAATGGGTGAATGTGGAAAATAGTGTCAAAGCGCTTTGAGTTCCTTAAAAAGGTAGAAAAGCGCTATACAAGTACGACCCATTTACCATTTACCATTTACCATCCCATGAAATCTTATACGTCTAGTCTCTTACGTGAATGAGCTAAATAATATTATTTGATATTTTACGGTAATATGTTAATAATTTCACACATACTGTAAGTCGATCCTGAGTATAAGTCGCAGCCCCGGCCAAACTATGAAAAAAAGTGCAACTTATAGTTCGAAAAATACGGTATACATGAATGATGATGATACAAACAAACAAACAAGTAAACAACGTTTGCAAACACCAATGACATTGAATAGTCTACAGAAACACTGTTTCATTTTCTACGCCCCATTCAGTTAATGATAACTGCTGGTTCAATGTTAGGTTTAGGTTTTAGCAGATTTTCCCTATTCATCCTACAGACAGCATTTGGTGACCTCAAACAACAAGGCTATGGATTGATTCACACTGGTTTACTCCTTTTGAAGGGTACTGGAAAAACTGGAAAATTGATCTCGAAAGTCCTTAAAAAGTGCTTGAATTTGGCCATGGAATAGGTGTACGAACCCTGTAAGTAGTCACAGCCTAGGGCTGGGCGATATTGCCTTTTTTTAATATCGCAATATTTTAAGGCCATATCGCGATACACGATATATATCTCGATATTTTGCCTTAGCCTTGAATGAACATTTGATGCATATAATCACAGTAGTATGATGATTCTATGTGTCTACATTAAAACATTCTTCTTCATACTGCATTAATATATGCTACTTTTAAACGTTCATGCAGAGAAGGAAATCACAACTAAAAAAATCACAATTTCTTTCATACGGTGTTGATCTGGAAATGTTTGCCACGGCATTTTGATAGTGTGGGCGTGTGGCACACAAACAGAGATATTGACGTGCGAAGTAAGCATTCTTCATTGTCTAGCGGGTGACTTTTCAAATGATGCTACATATTAGCAGTGTAGCCGAGTGTCCTGGGTTCGCCTATACAGCGTACTTATCTAATAAAATAATAAACGGGAGACATTAGAGCAGGTTCGGTAGCCACCGCTTCTTTAATGTCAACATCACACACCTCCTTCTACAACCACACACACCCTACGTCAGTGATTTTCAACCTTTTTTGAGCCGCGGCACACTTTTTACATTTACAAAATCCTGCGGCACACCACCAACCAAAATGACACTCTTAACACAGTATATAATACATATAGTTAATAATATAGTTTCTAAATGTATTTCTAAATATATTTATTAACTTGGGCCTGAGCATCTAATTTACAATGGCTTTACAAGCTGGTAGTATTAATGTTTCTGCCACAGTGTGGGACTTTTTTGATTTAGCTACGAGTTCAGCAACAAGGTAGCTAGCTTTGAGAGCTCTCTCGTTTAGCCTTGTGGTTTTTCTCAGAAAAGTTGCCTGTTTCTCATTGTTTGTACGTAAGCGTACAGAATAGTCCATCGGCTTGTTTTGAATGGAAGAGTGTTTCGTTTGGAGATGGCGTTTAAGCTTGCTTGGCAAAATGGCGCTAATGGATAGCTTCTTTCTTTTTACCATAAATTGATTAACGTGGACCCCGACTTAAACAAGTTGAACAACTTATTCGGGTGTTTCCATTTAGTGGTCAATTGTTCGGAATATGTACTGTACTGTGCAATCTACTAATAAAAGTTTCAATCAATCAATCAAAAACTCACCACAACCCAAGCACTGCGGAGTCGGTGCTGTCGCATCCCCGGTGAAAGTAAATCCAAATGAAAGATAGCTTTCGCTGTATTACCTCAAGCTCACCGTCTTGTCTTTTTTATTTTGTCGACCACTCATAATAGGGCCTTCATCTGGGTCAGAATTTTGTCCAGGACCCTGTTCGGCATTTGCATTTTCCCTTCTCAAAAACTTCTCCATCACTGTCACTTCCTCTTGCTGCGATCCCAAACTGTCACTGTCACGTGTCGCGCAGCGCTAACTCGATTGTATTTACAGGTATTTATCGCCCTCTGCTGACACCTACTGAAATAGAAGAGTATTACATTATCTGCCGCACTTTATTATAGCACAGACACCCGACAATGGTTAATTAGGAGATATTACATAATTTCCCACGGCACACCTGACAATCTCTCACGGCACACTAGTGAAAATCACGGCATACTGGTTGAAAATCACTGCCCTACGTCACAGCCCTACGGCAACAACTCTGGAGGGACAAAACTCCTCCTTACTAACACACTCCGGTAACTTGGGACACCCTGAACTGTTTGTTACAGCAGTAATGCTACTTTTCATAGCAACGCTTTTGCCCCACACTTGACAATTTACGGTTGTCTGTTCGACATGTTCCCACTTGAAGCCACACCACCGCCAGACGATGGACCCCCTGCTGTTTTTTTGGGAATTAATAATTCCTTCATTTGTTACCAGATTTGCACCTTCTTTCTCTCGTATTACCGCTAGCATCACAGCTATCGTTAGAGGTGCTGCTAGCTCTCTGCTCGGGGAGGGCGTATACGTATGTGACGTATGACGTGACAGTATGTGACGTGTCTAAGAAGGTGCGCTTGTCTGTCTGTGAGAAGGAGAGACAGGAAAGAGCGAGTAGAGCATGCAGTGTAATGCCCGCAGCTAAAAGCAACTGCGTGAGAACGTATACTCGATATCACGATATAGTAATTTTCTATATCGCACAGAGACAACCCCGCGATATATCGCGTATATCGATATATCGCCCAGCCCTATCACAGCCTTTGCGCAATACTTTGTTGATGCGCCTTTGACAGCAATTTATACTCAAGTCTTTTGAATACTATGCCACAAGCTCGACACCTATCTTTGGGCAGGTTTGCTCATTCCTCTTTGCAGCACATCCTAAGCTCCATCAGGTTGGATGGAAAGCGTTGTTTTTCATCCAGGATGTCTCTATATTGCTGCATTCATCTTTTCCCTCTATCCTGTCTAGTCTACCAGTTCCTGCCACTAAAAAAACATCCTCCACAGCATGATGCTGCCACCATGCTTCACTGTAGGGATGGTATTGGTCTGGTGATGAGCAGTGCCTGGTTTCCTCCAAACATGATGCCTGGCATTCACGCCAAAGAGTTCCCATCTTTGTCTCATCAGACTAGAGAGTTTTGTTTCTCTTGGTCTGAGAGTTTTTCCAGGTGCATTTTGGCAAACTTTTTACTAAAAAGTAGTTTGTCTGGCCACTCTACCATGCAGGCCTGATTGGTGGATTGCTGGAAGGTTCTCCCCTCCACAGAAGAATGCTGTAGCTCTGACAGAGTGACCATCGGGTTCTTGGTCACTTCCCTGACTAGACTAAGATGAATGCAGCGATGTACAGAGACATCCTAGGTGAAAACCAACGCTTCTCATCCAACCTGATGGAGCTTGAGAGGCGCTGCAAAGATGACTGAGTGAAACTGCTCAAAGATAGGTGTGACAAGCTTGTGGCATTATATTCAAAAAGACTTGAGGCTGTAAATGCTGACAAAGGTGTGTCAACAAAGTATTGAGCAAAGGCTGTGAATACTCATGTTAATGTACATTTTTATTATATAATTTCTAATAAATTTGCAAAAAAAACAATACTCACATTGCCATTATGGGGCATTGTTTTTAGAATGTTGAGAACATAAATAAATGTATTCCATTTTGGAATAAGGCTGTAACATAACAAAATGTGGGAAAAGTAAAGCGCTGTGAATACTTTGTCTTTAAAAAAAGTATAGTGCAACACCAGATCAGCTTATTTTGCAGTTATTTCAAGAGACGGAATCTACAACAATCTACAAAGTCTATAACTGAATGGAGAAAATCAAGGTGTGCCAGGAAACAGTCCATTCAGAAGAAACATAGTTGTTGACTTACTGTCCGTTTGGAATCTGTCCCAGTGTATAATCATAACCATCCTAAAACCTGATAAACTGCACAAGCATGTCAACACTCTAACTGCCAAAAAAGTCAATTGCTGTTATTAAATATGTCAAATTAGTGCTGCAGGAATATCGATATCAAATCGAGATTGAGTTTTATTTCCCTTTGTCGTCACCAGCATTTGAGTAACAGAAATGTTCGCCAGTCAGAAATGTCGAGCTTTGCGTTTATTCGTCTCTGGATTTAAACCGGGAGAAGCGAAGTCTCACTCTCAGCACCTGAGTGCGTTTATTTAATAGTAGGAACTATTAACTAAACTACTAACTGAACGCATTGAGCCTTTGTTTCTGTCGTCCACAATCTTTGTCTCGATGGGCAGAGAGGGACTCACACAGAGCCTCGCGACTTGCCAGTGAGAAGTTCCTCAAAGTGACAAAAATTAGAAGGAAAAAAATATGATTACAAAACCAAATGTTCTGTTGTGGTAATATTTTGGCGTCAACTCGGATGGCCAATATAATCCCATCAACACGTACGAAGAAGCATGCCGTGATGGCAACAGACAAAAAGACAACGTCCGACCTAGTATTTTCAACTGGGAAAAAATGCACTTTATTATGTTCAATATTTATTAAAGGTAAAAACATTTAATGGATTGATTTCTGTAAGCAAAAATATGTTTATTTAGGATAACAAATGTATCTAACTTCTAATTACGGTACAATTCTACAGTAATGAGGAATAAAAGTTTATATCCTTTTAAATTATCACCGTATTTTTCGGAGTATAAGTCGCACCGGAGTAGGGATGTCCCGATCCGATATTTGGATCGGATCGGCTGCCGATATTTGCCAAAAATTGCGTATCGGCAAGGCATGGGAAAATGCCGATCCAGATCCAGTTTAAAAAAAACTCCGGTCCGTGTTTTCCAACGCACCGATTTAAATAATACATTCCACTTTTCTGCTGCTCCGTAATTTCCGTTCCGCATTTTCCAGCACACCTTCAACACATCCACAGGTCTGTGGATTCTCACGCAGTTGCTTTTAGCTGCTGGCATTACACGACAGGCTCTTCTCACTCTTTCCTGTGTCTCCCTCTCACAGACAGCAAGTGCACCTTCTTACACACGTCACATACTGTCACGTCATACGTCACATACTGTCACGTCATACGTCACATACGTATACGTCCTCCCCGAGCAGAGAGGTAGCAGCATGGCTAACGTTAGCTGTGATGCTAGCGCAGCCGTGCGAGCAACGCTCCCTCTAAGGTGCTCGCCTGTGCAATTGCGCACTGTTTAAGCGTCCTCTGCGCATAGCAAATCTATGCCACGCACAAAATCAAATAAAAAATAAGCGCTTAACAATTTTCGACACACGGACACGACAGAGAAAACAGTTTTCGTCATCATTGTTCAAATATTGTGACGTCTGTCGAGACGCTTATCTCCATTCGGTGCCACACGTCCACACCATCAAAATGCCGAGGCAAAAATTTCCACATCAACACCGTATGAAAAAATTAGTGATTTTTTTAGTTGTGATTTCCTTCTCTGCATGAAAGTTTAAAAGTAGCATATATTAATGCAGTATGAAGAAGAATGTTTTAATGTAGACATGCAAGCCTTGAAAGAAAATTTTGAAAATCAAGACTACATTTCCTGCAAATGGGTGCATTTCTACCCTATATTTTAACTTTAGATTTATTCTCATATCAAACTCTTTTGGCTGTCTTTTTGACACTTACATCCGGCGCCCCCCTCCACACCCTGGATTATAAATAATGTAAATAATTCAATGTGATTATCTTGTGTGATGACTGTATTATGATGATAGTATATATCTGATAGTATATATCTGTATCATGAATCAATTTAAGTGGACCCCGACTTAAACAAGTTGAAAAACTTATTGGGGTGTTACCATTTAGTGGTCATTTGTACGGAATATGTACTTCACTGTGCAACCTACTAATAAAAGTCTCAATCAATCAATCAAAACACATAGAATCATCATACTGCTGTGATTATATGCATCAAATGTTCATTCAAGGCTAAGGCAAAATATTGAGATATATATTGTGTATCGCAATATGGCCTTAAAATATCGCAATCTTAAAAAAAGGCCATATCGCCCAGCCCTAGTTCAATGATGCCATTTCTGTTTGTCATGTGTAATTTTGTCTATTTTGTGTTTATCCTTGAATAAACAGGTCAGTTTCTTGTTACCAACCATTGTGTATTATTCAAACTCCCCTAATTCAGCTGGCTAGTTGTTATCAAGAGTACTAAAACCCTTTTCAACATGATTCTGACAACTAAGTAGGCTAAATAACTTTAAACTTTAATACATGCTCGGATAAGCCAGTATCGGTCAGTATCGGTATCGGTCAGTATCGGTATCGGATCGGAAATGCAAAAACAATATCGGTATCGGATCGGAAGTGCAAAAACCTGGATCGGGACATCCCTACACCGGAGTATAAGTCGCACCTGCCGAAAATGCATAATAAAAAAGGAAAAAAACATATATAAGTCGCACTGGAGCCCGGCCAAACTATGAAAAAAAAACTGCGACTTATAGTCCGAAAAATACGGTATATATCATGATTACATTGGCCCTAGTGTGTGAATGTGAGTGTGAATGTTGTCTATCTGTGTTGGCCCTGTGATGAAGTGGCGACTTGTCCAGGGTGTACACCGCCTTCCGCCCGAATGCAGCTGAGATAGGCTTCAGCGACCCCAAAAGGGACAAGCGGTAGAAAATGGATGGATGGATGATTACATTACAATATAAACATTGTATGGTTTTTAATTGTTATTTCTTCAGTTTAAGACAGGGGTGTCAAACTCATTTTAGCTCAGGGGCCGCATGGAGGAAGATCTGTGCTCACGCGGGCCGAACTATTAAAATCATGGCATTAAAACTAAAAAATAAAGACAACTTCAGATTGTTTTATTTTTCTTACTTTGGCCAAAAATAGAACAAACACATTCTGAAAATATTACAGTAAAAATATAGAAAAAACTACCGGCAGCGGTGAAGTTTAGATCCATGAAGGAAAGAAGAAAGTGAATGAATGTTTATAACTGAATTAATTTATATATGCATAAACCATTTGTTTTCTTTTGTATTATTTTAATGAATTAAGTAACGTTTATGACAACCTTTTTCCAAAACACGATATAGAATGTGAGATACAACAGGATAATGCATACATTTATCATTTGTTTTCAAAACGGTTACAAAAAAGTGGGACTCCCAAAAATTTACTGTAGGACCCCATTTTTATGACTTGATTGACCATTTTGAAAATTCCTAGCGCCAACACCGATGGAGTGTTGGTGCGTGCAAAACAGCAGCAGGCGTTTGTGGCCTGCGGGCCGGTTCCGGTTCTGATACTAATCAAATATCGGGTATCGGGGGCCATAGATCTGGCCCGCGGGCCTTGACTTTGACTACACTGATCTACAAAGATACAAAGAATTGCTATTGCAACATCCAGAGAACCATTTAGAACAGCTGTTTCTTTCATTCCAAAATTTCAGGTACATTTTTATACTTGCCGGATAAAACCTGTTCGCGGGCCTGATCCGGCCCTCGGGTCGTACGTTTGACACCCCTGGTTTAAGAGCATGATGTAGACAAAAGCTGTGAGTCTGTCTGCATAAAGCTAAACATTTTTTAAGTAAATTATTGCGTATTGTTTTAATATGTGGCACCTTGAAACAAGAATATGTTGATTGAAGATCTAAAAGTAACATGTCTTCCTTCACTCGTTATTTTTGCAGTTTGATGCATTTATTGTATGATATAAAAATCTCAAATTGGATCGCCATCACAATTTTGGAGAGGAAAATTGCAATGAGTTTTTTTTCTCAAAATGGTGCAACCCTACGTCAAATACTTCATCATCTTGCTCACTTAAGGGTAAGGCTTAGTTCGAATACCCTTCCTTCGCCCTTGTTTTGCGTGTTCACGTCTAAGACAGGCGAAAGAAAAAAGGAGCACAAGCAAAGCCGAACATCGCGTGCAACGGCATCTTGAAAGTAAACAAACATTTGTCGCATCTGCCTTGCATCACTGCTGGCAAACGGCGAGGGTTGATTGACGTAGCGAGACTCGAGCGACGTCCTTATGCAAAGGGACGTATTTGCAATACTTCGCCAGGGCACTAGATGCTAAAGGCAAGGGGGAGGGTCAAGTAGAAGAGGGTAGGGCGAGAAAGGAGAATTTTAATTGAGCCTAAGGCTATGTCTACACTAAGCCGGATAACCCCTTAAAAGAATAATTATTTAGCCTAAGCCCCGTTTCAGCCACACTGAACCAGCGTTTAAGGTTCCCCTCCTCGGACAATTTTTTATACGGGTAAGTGCGCCGTCTATTTCTTGAATCTCCGGCTCTTAGCTTTGTACGGACTCATTGATCGTTTACAAATTGAGTTCGGAGAGGAAGTGAAGTCAGAAAGACCGCGCCCCACACAGGAAGTGACGTCAGAAAGAACGCGCCACAGCCAGCTTCATAATAAAGCGGTTTCGTAACTCGGAGCTAACCGCTGGAAATATGGAGGCGAGTCATCCAGACATGCCCGTGTTTCTCATTCCCTTTGTACAGACGCTTGTGGAAATCACACATGAATACCTTAAGAGAAAGCGATTGCAGCTATTTCAGATACAACACTTCTCAGACGGCAAGATAACTTTCCAATGTCCAGGTCAGCTGTGATTCAACTTACCCAAAACCTTTGTCCATTTGTGGATGGAGAGACAACGAGAATGGGGGTTCCCGTGGATGTGATAAAAAAGGGAGCGTGTGCTTTGTATTACCTGGCCGTCGAGGGAAAACTACGGAAAACGGCGAATGCTTTTGGACTGGCAAAGCAGACTGTATCAGTTATTGTCCGCCATGTATGTTGGGACTCAACGTCTAGGTCCAGAGTATATAAAGTCACCAAAAACGAATGGACAATGAAGGTGAAGGCAAAAGAGTGAGGAGTGTCCTGACCAGATATCTAGATCCCGAGATTGATTGTTGTAAAATGTTCTTTATCACATTGTTTACTTCCACATGTCGATTAAAGATTTAATTAATTTATGATGGCTCAGGGCCCCAACAGCACACTGGATTCCAGTTAGTTAAAATACCACAACACTGGATATTGTTCAGATAAGTTAAATTTAAGAACTTGCACACAAAGCAAGGGGAGGAGGTCTTAAACAAGCATTGTGTGTGTGAGAACAAGGATAAGGTTAGGTGGGATTTACCCTGGATAACCTTAGTGTAGAAGGGGCATAAAAGTATGTTAGCCACTGTAAAACAACAACATAGCACTGCCTTAGCTTTAAATGATTGCAGTTCAAACTGCAAAGTTTTAAGGCTAAGAACCCGACTGGTACTGGAATTTTGCAGTTGCCTATTATTAACAGACTGCGGTATTACGTAACAAAGCACATTGTTTTTTTAAGGAGTGTTTCCTTTCAGAATAGAATGTCATTGTGTACCAAGGCAAATAATGGCTCTACATTCCTTTATCATTGATCTGTTTTGACCGTGGTTGACCCTTAACCTCAGTGCACTCTGCTAGTGTGGTTAATTACATCACAGCTGTTGCACCGCTTGGGATGGGTTTGCCCCATTCATAGGTTAATAATAAAGGTTTTAGTGATCAACAAGCACCTTTGGACTGGACCGTGATCCTGAAAGCGTAGTTAAAGGTTAGCCTTACGCAGTAGTCGTTGGTGCTCAGAGCAGGTGAAGCATTTGGAGGTGTGTTGGGGGCTGGTGAGGTATACCTCGATGCAGGGTCAACGACAGTCTGCCGGGAGGAGACGAAGAGGTAAGTACTTGTGGTCCTGGTCTCCACTGACACAATGGGCTGCTGTTTGGCGCAGGGCCCCTTAATGAAAGGCCCTTTCAGCTTTCACAAAAATGCAACCATGATTTTTTAGGCTGCTAACATCACGTTTGCTCCCCCGAAGAACCTCCTGGTCCACACGGAGGAGAGAAGAAACACGCACATTAGAATGTAAATTATTGAATGACAAGGCACTTCATATAATATTTGACCTCAAACGTATTCCTCGCCACGCCATGCTCTGTCACTGCTTAAAGGGGAACATTATCACCAGACCTATGTAAGCGTCAATATATACCTTGATGTTGCAGAAAAAAAGACCATATATTTTTTTAACCGATTTCCGAACTCTAAATGGGTGAATTTTGGCGAATTAAACGCCTTTCTAATATTCGCTCTCGGAGCGATGACGTCACAAGTGACATCACATCGGGAAGCAATCCGCCATTTTCTCAAACACCGAGTCAAATCAGCTCTGTTGTTTTCCGTTTTGTCGACTGTTTTCCGTACCTTGGAGACATCAGGCCTCGTCGGTGTGTTGTCGGAGGGTGTAACAACACGAACAGGGACGGATTCAAGTTGCACCAGTGGCCCAAAGATGCGAAAGTGGCAAGAAATTGGACATTTGTTCCGCACACTTTACCGACGAAAGCTATGCTACGACAGAGATGGCAAGAATGTGTGGATATCCTGCGACACTCAAAGCAGATGCATTTCCAACGATAAAGTCAAAGAAATCTTCCGCCAGACCCCCATTGAATCTGCCGGAGTGTGTGAGCAATTCAGGGACAAAGGACCTCGATAGCACGGCAAGCAATGGCGGCAGTTTGTTCCCGCAGACGAGTGAGCTAAACTCCCTACCGACCCTAGCTTCCCTGGCCTGCTGACATCAACTCCAAAACTGGACAGATCAGCTTTCAGGAAAAGAGCGCGCGGATGAGGGTATGTCTACAGAATATATTAATTGATGAAAATTGGGCTGTCTGCACTCTCAAAGTGCATGTTGTTGCCAAATGTATTTCATATGCTGTAAACCTAGTTTGACTGGTAGGAGGCCACGGGGAAGACCCAGGACACGTTGGGAAGACTATGTCTCCCGGCTGGCCTGGGAACGCCTCGGGATCCCCCGGGAGGAGCTGGACGAAGTGGCTGGGGAGAGGGAAGTCTGGGCTTCCCTGCTTAGGCTGCTGCCCCCGCGACCCGACCTCGGATAAGCGGAAGAAGATGGATGGATGGATAAACCTAGTTCATAGTTGTTAGTTTCCTTTAATGCCAAACAAACACATACCAATCGTTGGTTAGAAGGCGTTCGCCGAATTCGTCCTCGCTTTCTCCCGTGTCGCTGGCTGTCGTGTCGTTTTCGTCGTTTTCGCTTGCATACGGTTCAAACTGATATGGCTCAATAGCTTCAGTTTCTTCTTCAATTTCGTTTTCGCTACCTGCCTCCACACTACAACCATCCGTTTCAATACATTCGTAATCTGTTGAATCGCTTAAGCCGCTGAAATCCGAGTCTGAATCCGAGCTAATGTTGCTATAGCTTGCTGTTCTTTCCGCCATGTTTGTTTGTGTTGGCTTCACTATGTGACGTCACAGGAAAATGGACGGGTGTATATCCATCCATCCATTTTCTACCGCTTATTCCCTTTGGGGTCGCGGGGGGCGCTGGAGCCTATCTCAGCTACAATCGGGCGGAAGGCGGGGTACACCCTGGACAAATCGCCACCTCATCGACAATGGTTAAAATCAGGCACTTTGAAGCTTTTTTTAGGGATATTGCGTGATGGGTAAAATTTTGAAAAAAACTTCGAAAAATATAATAAGCCACTGGGAACTGATTTTTAATGGTTTTAACCATTCTGAAATTGTGATAATGTTCCCCTTTAAGATATGAAAGGCAACATTTCCTCGATCACTTCCAGTTGCTCTGTGGTGGACGTCATTAGTACTTTGATTGATTGATTGAGACTTTTATTAGTAGATTGCATAGTACAGTGCATATTCCGTACAATTGACCAGTAAATGGTAACACCCGAATACGTTTTTCAACTTGTTTAAGTCGGGCTCCACTTAAATCAATTCATGGTAGTCTGCAGTACAGAGCAGACAATCTTGGGTTCAAACCCTGGTTATGCTTGAAAATGTTTTTTAAATTTAAGTTTTAATGACGTTAAAATTGTTTAATATGTTAAACTTCAGGATATTAATAAAAAAGTGGACTGTTACAAAATCATACTCATTATCAACGATGTTAGATGAGTGATAGTTGTAGCTCATTTAAAGCTCTTGTTATTCTGGAAATTAATTGAGTTGCTCAAAGTAATATATTTTTTATAAAGCCTTGTGGTTAGAGTGTCCGCCCTGAGATTGGTAGGTCGTGAGTTCAAACCCCGGCCGAGTCATACCAAAGACTATAAAAATGGGACCCATTACCTCCCTGCTTGGCACTCAGCATCAAGGGTTGGAATTGGGGGTTAAGTCACCAAAATGATTCCCGAGCGCGGCCACCACTGCTGCTCACTACTCTCCTCACGTCCCAGGAGGTGAACAAAGGGATGGGTCAAATGCAGAGGGTAATTTCACCACACCTAGTGTGTGTGTGACTATCAGTGGTACTTTAACTTTTTAACTTACATGGTGCTGGAATTCCCATGATTTCAGTCTTTGAAAGTTCCTCTTGGACAACCAATTGTTGACCTCAGTATTTGTCAAATCCTAGTGACGGTCCTGTATGCGATATTGTTATTAAGCGCTACCCGTTAAGGGCCTGTTTTCAGCGGCGCATTGTCAAAGAGGTAACTTCCTAATGCTGCTGTATTGACATCGTAAGCTGCTTTCTCGCCTCGGAGTGACACACTAACCTTATTGTTCCTCTTCTAAAAACAAAACACATTGCAGTGTTTTTGCTAGGATTTGTTTTTAACACCGTTTTAAAAGTAAAGTACAGTAGCAGCAGTCCGTAACAGCACAAAACATAAACATAAGTACATTTTGCTCTGCCATAGTATGCGTTGTGTGCACACACTACTTGCTATTAATCGATAGCGCCCAATAACAAATAACTTTAGGTAACACTTTATGAATTGTAACTATAAGAACGTTAGACAGACCAATGATGACATGTTCATTTTCGAACACTTTTCATCATGCATTCAGCTACAAGTTGACTTACCTTGCACTCGATGTATTGTTGAGGATGGTGGTTCCGGAGTTGGTGTTGCCTCCTTTCGTGGAGACTTTTTTTCCTGCATTTTCTGCTAATGGGCTGACTATGCTCAGTTATTTTACCCTCCGCACGCTTTACAAACCCAAAATACGTTCAGTCTTCAGATTTTGTCCGTTTGAAGGGCAACATATCAAGAGTGAGGTCCTTGTGTTGTTAACTGCCATTGTAGGGTTGTACGGTATATCAGTATTAGTATAATACCGCGATTCTAATGAATCATATTCGGTACTATACCGCCTCTGAAAAGTACCGGTCCCCCACGCCTCCGTCGTCATCACGTTCTGTCATTGCTGGTTTACGAGCAGAGGAGCATGTTCGGCAGTGCACAATCACGGAATCACTTACAAACAGACAATGTGTGTAGACAGAAAAGGGAGAACGGACGCATTTTGGCTTAAAAACTAAAGATAATGGTGAAGTTTTAACACTGAAACTTTAAGACATGGCTAGCTAGCTAGCGACAAATGTCCATTCGCAGTCGGCAGTGTTTTAGCTACTTCTAAATCACTAATCCTTGTCTCCATGGCGACAAATAAAGTACGTTTCTTACAAGTATCATCCCTGCAGGACGAGGAATAGCTAAACCATGAATTGATTAACGTGGACCCTGACTTAAACAAGTTGAAAAACTTATTTGGGTGTTACCATTTAGTGGTCAATAGTACGGAATATGTACTGTACTGTGCAATCTACTAATAAAAGTTTCAATCAATCAATCAAAACATGCTTCACTACACACCGTAGCTCACCGTTGTCACAATGTAAACAAACGCCATTGGTGGATCTACACCCACTGTAATGATACTAAGTACAGGAGCGTATCTATTCGATACTACTATGATTACGTCTATTTTTTGGCATCACAACATCTTCTTTCGTTTAAAAAAAATGTATATTATGTTTATAAACTCAGGAAATATGACCCTAGACACATGAGGACTTTGAATATGACCAATGTATGATCCTATAACGACTTGGTATCGGATTGTAAAGTATCAAACAACAGAAGAATATTATATTTTATATTATATTATTATTACATTTTAACAGAAGTGTAGATAGAACATGTTGAAAGAGAAAGTAAGCAGATATTAACAGTAAATGAACAAGTAGATTAATAATTAATTTTCTACCACTTTTCCTTAATAATTTTGACAAAATAATAGAATGGAAAATGACACAATATGTTACTGCTTACTTACTACTAAAAGACAAGTTGTCTTGTATGTTCACTATTTTATTTAAGGACAAACTTGCAATAAGAAACATATGTTTAATGTACCCTCAGATTTTGTGTTAAAATAAAACCAATAATGCAATTTTTTGTGGTCCCCTTTATTTAGAAAAGTATCAAAGTACCCAAAGGTATCGAAATAATTTTGGTATTGGGACAAAACTACGCCATTGCAAACAGCACTAGAGCAGAGGCGCCGTTGTTGTTTCTATGTTTCCAGGAAGTGAGCAATGTTGCCTAATGCATGAATAAATGACGGTTCTTTGATAATTAAAAAATTAAACGGTATTACTAATCTTTCGGAATTTTACCGCGCTTTATCATTATACCGTTTGCGGTTACATCCCTAGAATAGACTGGGGCAGTTGGACCCTGGAACAGATTATTTCTATTTCAGTTTCCAACGGTAAAAATATGTTTTTGTTCACCTTTTAGCAGGGCAATTACTTCCTGATGTACCTGTGGCCCTTCTCCATCCCTGCCCACTGCTTTTCATATCGTAACGTTTGAAAAAACGTTTTTAGGCTCAAACCCACACACTAATTGTGAGTTCAAACCCCAGCCGAGTCATACCAAAGACTATAAAAATGGGACCCATTACCTCCCTGCTTGGCACTCAGCATCAAGGGTTGGAATTGGGGGTTGAATCACCAAAAATGATTCCCGGGCGCGGCCACTGCTCCCCTCACCTCCCAGGGGTGATCAAGGGTGATGGGTCAAATGCAGAGAATAATTTCGCCACACCTCGTGTGTATGTGTGACAATCATTGGTACTTTAACTTTTAATAGAGTATTTATCATTAACAAGTAATTATCTTAAACGCCACTCAAAGCTGACTGCTGTCCATTTTTTTCAGGTCGCTCCAGACCTCCGTCCTCCATGCCCTCTGCAGCCGCAGACTTGGCTCGACAGGAGCACAATGCGCCCATGAATAGTCTGCGCATCTCGGTCGGAGGCCTCCCCATGCTGGCGACCATGGCCAACACCACGGACCCTCGTTTCCGCCTCAAGTGGCGGCCCATCGTGGTGGCGGCCGCCTCGCTGGCCTTGGTCCTGCTGCTCTTGCACTTGAGCACGGGCCTGCACCCCCGCTCCTACAGCTCCAACAGCTGGAAGGCGAGCCACGGCGACCCCCCGCGGGCCGACTCCCGCTACAACGACACCTACCCGCTCAGTCCGCCCGAATTCACTCCGCACGGCACCCGTTACCGCATCGCGGTCATCGCTGACCTGGACACGAACTCGCGCAGCGAAACGAAGATGGTGTGGTTCAGCTACATGCGGCGCGGGCACCTTTTGGTGTCGCAGAGCGGCGACAAGGTGTCCGTGGAATGGGACGCGGAAAGGACGGTGTTGGAGAGCCACCTGGCCGAGAAGGGGCGGGGCATGGAGCTGTCGGAGCTAGTGGTGTTCAACGGGAAGCTCTACAGTGTCGATGACAGGACGGGCATTGTCTACCACATCCACGGCGACAAGGCTGTACCTTGGGTCATCCTAACGGATGGCGACGGCAACGTAGCTAAAGGTCAGTTTTACTTCTGTTTAATGAATTTCATAGAAAATTGATTGAGGTCATTTTGGTGATGAATAGTAACAGAAACACCCAATCACAAAAGTAGAATACATAATTAACTTCATTCCTTCTCTCAACGACTCTATAACAGAGTCGGGTATGGACCGGGTATGGACAGCTAAACGAGAGGCGGCATATTTGGTACCAACGACATATGCAGCTGTGCCCGGAAGCATGCAATTGAGTCTGAATATCGTTCTAAATATACTTTAGCTCATGAACTTACAATAAAACATGCTTTTATTTTGTCAAAGCAGTATAAGTATATATATATATATATATATATATATATATATATATATATATATATATATATATATATATATATATATAGGGCAGCACGGTGGAAGAGGGGTTAGTGCGTCTGCCTCACATTACGAAGGTCCTGAGTAGTCGTGAGTTCAATCCCGGCCTCGGGATCTTTCTGTGTGGAGTTTGCATGTTCTCCCTGTGACTGCGTGGGTTCCCTCCGGGTACTCCGGCTTCTTCCCACCTCCAAAGACATGCACCTGGGGATAAGTTCATTGGCAACACTAAAATTGGCCCTAGTGTGTGAATGTGAGTGTGACTGTTGTCTGTCTATCTGTGTTGGCCCTGCAATGAGGTGGCGACTTGTCCAGGGTGTACCCCGCCTTCCGCCCGATTGTAGCTGAGATAGGCTGCAGCACCCCCCGCGACCCCGAAGGGAATAAGCGGTAGAAAACGGATGGATGGATGGATGGATATATATATATATATATATATATATATATATATATATATATATATCTCGGTACACAAAACTTTCGGTTCGGTACGTACCTCGGTTTAGAGGTCACGGTTTGGTTCATTTTCGGTACAGTAAGAAAACAACAAAATATACATTTTTTGGTTATTTAATTACCAAATTTGTAAACATTGGCTTTATCCTTTTAACATTGGGAACACTATAATAATTCTGCCCACGTTGAGCAACATTAAACTGCCTCAAGTTGTTGCTCAGATGAAATAAAATGACAAAACTTTTCTTCTACATATAAAAAGTGCAACATTAAACAGTTTCAAGTCAACTCATCATGCTTAATTTATTACAGCATTTGGGAAGCCTGTAGTTGATTTTTATTATGTAAATGTTATATTTTTATCAACATGTGATAGCAGGGACCCTGCTGCTGCATTACTAATGATTAATGTAACTATAGCTGAAAAAATGGTACAATAGCAATAGGAGAGACTATTCATCCCTGAACACCATGGAGTTCATGTAGGCTTAATGATGCAGTTACATTATTATATCAACTATCAGAGACAGAAACTCTTCATTTAACATAATGTCCTGCTTCAACACAGCTCAATCAACACAGAAAAGGGTAAAGTGAAATAACAGACAGACAGGGCTTTGCTGTCCATAACACTAACACACACACACACACACACACACACACACACACACACCGCAAAATGAGCTAACGTTACGCTAAAAGCGAATTAGCCTTCACCTCAAGCCAGGACTGCGAGCGAGCTGAGCTGCCGTTTAGGTTTCTAGAAGGTCAACGGGCTCATAATGATGTTACTAGTAGTTGACTGGGAGGTGTTTATTATAATTTGGGGGAAGAGTCCGCTGCCTGATGTTTACCTGCTAAACGCTAAGCACTGACTACATGCGCTCTGAATACGCACTGCTGATTGGCTGTTACCGCTCTGAATACGCACTGCTAATTGGCTGTTAGCGCTCTGTTTGTAACCAATCAGATGGTTGTGTGGGTGGGACAATGCTGGGTGCTGTGTAGAGTCCTGACAGAGACAGAGGCAGAAGGAAGCGGAAGCGGGTAGTTGATATGTTCGTGTGGAAACTCGTTCGGTACACTTCCGAACCGAACCGAAACCCCCATACCAAAATTTGCGGCCGTTTTGTACGCACTCACCCGCTATGTCCATGCAGTCCTAACACCCTCGAGCCGGCGAAATACACAGCAACCAAAAAAAACGTACTACTCTTATTTTACCCAATTCCTCATTAGCTGTGGACCAGTAATTACGGAGACATTACGGCTTCAGTGTGAAGTACCGTATTTTCTGGACTATAAGGCACACTTAAAATCCTTTTTTTACCCTCAAAACTCGACAGTGCGCCTTATAACCCGGTGCGCCTAATGTAAGGGATAAGTTTGGTTGAGCTTACCCACCTCAAAGCTATTTTATTCGGTAAATGGTGTAATGATAAGTGTTACCCGTAGATGGCAGTCAAACATAAGCGATAAGTGTATATTGCCACTATGATGGCAATATGTCTCAAGTAAACAACACCAACATTTTTAATGTTCCATTGAAAATATAGAACATTACACACGACACTCAAAAATCTATCAAAATGTTTTAGTACGACTTTGGTAAGCTATGAAGGCGCACCGCTTGAAGGATTGTCGGCGCATTAAACATATGAGTATTATTATGGTGTGTCTATAAGGTAAAACATTATCTAGCGTTTTGTTTCGCAATATTATGCAAAATGCAACTTTTCTTAACTTCTGTTAAATGCTGACCTGTGTTTGGGATCTGCATAAATCCAGCTTAGTTGATAAGCTTCTTCTTTTTCTCTATCATCTTGTTATGGGACATTCATCCTCCGCAGTTGCCATTTCTAATATAAAGTAGTGTAAAGTTCTTACTTATATCTGTCAGTAAACTCGCCATGAAAGCGCTAAAACATACCGGTATAGTGAGTTTACATTATTCACCCAAGGAACTTTAGCTATTAGAGTTCCGGTCGGTCGGTTTTCACGGGACACATTTCCGGTGTGGTTGTTTCCGGATGAGGAGATGCTGCTCCATTATTGATTTAAGTAAAGTCTGAATGTCATTAAAACAGTTAGCTCCATCTTTTGACACTTCTTCCACTCCCGTCCTTGCACGCTACACCGCTACAACAAAGATGACGGGAAGAAGACGCTGCTGAAGGTGAGCCATGTAAATAAGACCGCCCACAAAACGCCAAAGAACCACCATTACATGTTATGTAGACCACAAGGAAGTGTTTTACATTATAAAAAAAAAAATAATAATATGAATCCTTTACTGCGCCCTATAATCCGGTGCGCCTAATATATGAAAAAATATATATACCATTGTATACCATATCTGTATACCATTAATCGGCAGTGCATCTTATAATCCGGTGCGCCCTATGGTCCGCAAAATACGGTTTGTCTACTGTGGTTTCTGTCTCCAAGGTGTTGTTTGTAATCACTGCCTTTATATATGCCTGTGCTTTTACTTTTGCTTTTTTGAATGTTTTTCATATAGGTTTTGCTGTGGCGAATCATGGCTTCCTGATTTTATTATCAGCATATTAAAAGGGCTTTATGCAACATTTACACAGATGCCTAGAAGGCGCCAAATTTCCAATGTATTTTACACGGTACATCCCGCCCTCTTATGGCTTCTTGAGCGTAATTAATAAGCTGCCAGATACGCCGAGTGCAGCCCCCGGTAACCGGCGTGTCCACGCTGTCTAATTGTATTTAATTGTTCTGTTCCAACATGTGGACACATCCCTTTAGCAGGGACAACCTGTCTAAGAAAAGTTTGCAATTGTTCCTTGAAGCCATACCAGCGTTTATCCGGCGTTTGCGTGGTGACTCTTTTGGAGCTAGTGAATCTAGGCTAAACTATGCTAAACTGGCCTGCGTCTGAGGCGATGAAAAACTCAGGGGTCGGCAACCCAAAATGTTGAAAGAGCCATATTGGACCAAAAATACAGTCTGGAGCCACAAAAAATTAAAAGCCATATATAAGTCTTATAATAAAAGCAACACATGATGTATGTGTCTATGATAGCTATAATAGCCTACTATCAAAATTACTATGTCGCAGGTTGAAGCAACGCTTCGTTGACAGAAATGTTGAAATATAATATTTATTCTACATATTTTTACAACATTATATACCATTAGTAAATCAGAGGCTACTCAGAAAGTGAGATAACTCCTGGAAATTACTGGCTTTTAATGGCCAAAGGTATAGATGTGTGTGTCCAAGTTAAAGGAAACGGCAGGCTGTCTTTTTTTAAAAGAGTTATTATAATCTTTGGCAAGCTAGGTAGCGTTTGCTGTGGTCTGGAACAACATGGCACACAAACAACTATCAGAAATGCAGCCAATATTACACACAGATGATGTGTCATTAAACAGGCAAAACTAAATTATATACATCCATCCATCCATCCATTTTTTACCGCTTATTCCCTCTGGAGCCTATCTCAGCTACAATCGGACGGAAGGCGGGGTACATCCTGGACAAGTCGCCACCTCAAAGAGGATAAAAGTAAAGGATATTAAATGAGCTCAAATATACCTACAAATGAGGCATAATGACGCAATATCTACATTCAGCTAGCCTAAATAGCATTTTAGCATTGATTAGCTTGCAGTCATGCACTGACCAAATATGCCTGATTAACACTCCAACAAGTCAATAACATCAACAAAGCGCACCTTTGTGCATTCACGCACAGTATAAAACGTTTGGTGGACAAAATGAGATAAAGAAGGAGGGGAAGATTTTACATGTAAACAAACTGTTGCGTCACAGTCCACACTATGGTGAGTTCAAGAACCGCCGAAATTAGTAGGACAAAATTATGCTCACCAAATCCTCATCAGTGAAGTATACACACAAACATATTAAACAGTGGGCTTTCTAACAATTGGGAAGGTGTGTGTCATGTTTGTCCTCAAACAATAGCCTACTAAAACAAAAAATATATTTCCCCCTTCTTTTTTCATTTTCAGTTCTTTTTTAAAACCGCTCCAGGGAGCCACTAGGGCGGCACTAAAGAGCCGCGGGTTGCTGACCCCCGGGTTAACTAGTTAGGCAGTAAAGTGGATGAGAGTAGTCAGTAGATGGGGAAAAACAGGAGATATCCTTGTAAAGTATTATAGCAGGGGTGTCCAAACTTTTTCCACTGAGGGCAGCACACTGAAAAATCAAAGCGAGCGGGGGCCATTTTGATATTTTTTTATTTTAAAAAACCAATACAATATATGTATAAACAAATATACATTTAGGCCTCCACTCAGGCTTGGTCCTGGGGACCCCAAAGGGTTTTGGTCCAAAAAAAAAAAAAGTGTTATTAGTCAGTATTTTTACTTTATTATTACTCAAGGTTTTAATCTCTAGATCAACATTAGGTCTATCTGTCAATATAAGTTTAAACATTTTTTAATTGTATGCTCTTTTTGTCAAAGAAAACCCTGTTTTTTTTATGGAAAAAAACACAAAATGTGCAATATTTTCACCCAATAAAATGTTTAAGTGGAATATTTTTTTTACTGTTTACTTTTAACACAATAATCTCGAGATCAACTTCAGATCCATCCGTCAATTACAAGTTGTAATTGTTGTTTATGTTTTTTGTTTGTTCGTTTTAGGCACTTCTTTAAAAAAAAAACAGCTTAGTTTTTTATATGGCAAACACAAAATATGCAACATTTTCCTCCAAAAATATCTTAAAGTGGAATATTTAATGTGGCGTAATTGGAGCCTTGAATAGGTCAATAATTCATAATGAAATTGTTTTTGATTCATTATTATTTTTTAAAGAAAGAAAAAGCCTGCATGACAGCTTTGTGTTATTAGAGTCAACATTGCAATATTTTATTGTTACTTTTCACCTGTTTGCTCTTTTATACCACTTTTTATGTTTTTTGTTTTTTTAAATCGTATTTTCAGAATGTGCCCTTAAAAAATTACCCCTGGGCCGCACTTTGGACACCACTTTAATATAGCAATGGGAATTTGAGTTTTTTCTTGCCCTGATGTGGGATCTGAGCCGAGGATGTCGTTGTGGCTTGTGCAGCCCTTTGAGACACTCGTGATTTAGGGCTATATAAGTAAACATTGATTGATTGAATATGGTGGAGTGAAGTGTAATTACCCAGTGTGGGCTGCAGAGGGCAACGGTGGGCTTGCCGCAGTGTTCGACCAAGTCTGGGAGGGAATAGGATAGGCTGATTGACAACACTAAATTGGCCCTAGTGTGGGAATGTTGTCTCTGTGTTGGCCCTGAAAATGCCTTATAGTGATGTAGTGAAGAGATTTAGTCAGCAGAGCACCTAATTGGAGTTGACACTTGACAAAAGTAAAAGAGGGAAAGTTGAAGATAAATATATTTCAAGTTAATTAAAGCATTTCTTTTTCAAGCCTGTGTAAACTACCCTCATTTTGACGTTACTACCGACAATAACGTCTAACATTACGTCGTGTGCGTCTTCAAACCTCTGTTTAGACATATGTGAAGTGAAGTGAATTATATTTATATAGCGCTTTTCTCTAGTGACTCAAAGCGCTTTTACATAGTGAAACCCAATATCTAAATTACATTTAAACCAGTGTGGGTGGCACTGCGAGCAGGTGGCTAAAGTGTCTTGCCCAAGGACACAACGGCAGTGACTAGGATGGCGGAAGCGGGTATCGAACCTGGAACCCTCAAGTTGCTGGCACGGCCACTCTACCAACCGAGCTATACCGCCCCACTGTGTGTGGAGTGTGCATGTTTTCCTGTACGTGTGGGGTTTACTTCCGTTTTCTCCCACATTCCAAAAATATTCATTGAGGCTTCATTGGAGACTGCAAATCAGGGGTATCAAACGTGCGAACAGGTTTTTTCCAGCCCCCGTGATGAGTTTACCAAGTATAAAAATGAGCTGCTTTTTTATTTTATTTTTATTTTTTTAATTTTAATGAAAGAAACTGCTGTTCTAAATGTGTCCACTGGATGTCACAATAGCAATTCTGTTAGGCAAGCAAACGGTTTATACCGTGGCTAAGCAAGAGGTACACGGTAAAGGGGGACTGTGGCTCCTCCTCCTCGACCCACATGAAACTTAAAACCTGCCTTTGCTCAAAAGTTTTCATTATGTCTTCTTATTCTTATACTCTTTCAAATTTTCTTGTATTCAGACTTGAGATGTCCGATAATATTGGCCTGCCGATATTATCGGCCGTTAAATGTGTTAAAATGTAATGACAGAAATTATCGGTATCGTTTTTTTTATTATCGGTATGGTTTTTTTGTTTTTTTGTTTTGTTTTTTTAAATTATTAAATTAACATAAAAAACACAAGATACACACTTCTTTCTGTTATTAATAATCTGGTTCCTACATTATATATCAATATACAGGTAAAAGCCAGTAAATTAGAATATTTTGAAAAACTTGATTTATTTCAGTAATTGCATTCAAAAGGTGTAACTTGTACATTATATTTATTCATTGCACACAGACTGATGCATTCAAATGTTTATTTCATTTAATTTTGATGATTTGAAGTGGCAACAAATGAAAATCCCAAATTCCGTGTGTCACAAAATTAGAATATTACTTAAGGCTAATACAAAAAAGGGATTTTTAGAAATGTTGGCCAACTGAAAAGTATGAAAATGAAAAATATGAGCATGTACAATACTCAATACTTGGTTGGAGCTCCTTTTGCCTCAATTACTGCGTTAATGCGGCGTGGCATGGAGTCGATGAGTTTCTGGCACTGCTCAGGTGTTATGAGAGCCCAGGTTGCTCTGATAGTGGCCTTCAACTCTTCTGCGTTTTTGGGTCTGGCATTCTGCATCTTCCTTTTCACAATACCCCACAGATTTTCTATGGGGCTAAGGTCAGGGGAGTTGGCGGGCCAATTTAGAACAGAAATGCCATGGTCCGTAAACCAGGCACGGGTAGATTTTGCGCTGTGTGCAGGCGCCAAGTCCTGTTGGAACTTGAAATCTCCATCTCCATAGAGCAGGTCAGCAGCAGGAAGCATGAAGTGCTCTAAAACTTGCTGGTAGACGGCTGCGTTGACCCTGGATCTCAGGAAACAGAGTGGACCGACACCAGCAGATGACATGGCACCCCAAACCATCACCCAACCATGCAAATTTTGCATTTCCTTTGGAAATCGAGGTCCCAGAGTCTGGAGGAAGACAGGAGAGGCACAGGATCCACGTTGCCTGAAGTCTAGTGTAAAGTTTCCACCATCAGTGATGGTTTGGGGTGCCATGTCATCTGCAATAATGAGCAGTGTCTTTATGGAAGACCTGGAAACCACCGCCATCAATCCAGCACCCATACACTGCAGACCCACCTTCTGGAGAAGATACGTGGATGACATTTTGGAGAAAATAACAGTGGTAAACATAAACACACATAATCTTACAGACCACCTCAACAGTATTGACAAGACTGGAAACAAATTCACACATGAAGAGGAAATTAACTGGACCGTACCTTTTGATGTTCGGAGGTCCAGAGTAGATATTGGTCGGTGTGTGTCGGTTTTCGATGAACAGTAATGTTTGGACTGCCGTCATCTTTGTGGTGGATTTTAATGTCCAAAAAATGTGTGGTCCCGTTCATTTCCTCTTCATGTGTGAATTTGGTGTTTCCAGTCTTGTCAATACTGTTGAGGTGGTTTGTAAGATCAAGTGTGTTTACCACTGTTATTTTCTCCAAAATGTCATCCACGTATCTTCTCCAGAACCCTTTAGAATAGTTTTTACCTCCGTTTCTTACGGTTTGTTGAGTTAGCACTGGATTGATAGGTGGACGTGACAAAGGAGGTATTTGATACCTAGAAGAGTTTGCATAGTGTTTTTAGTTCAATCCCACAAAGACTGTAACTTAAAGTTTAATCCTGGCTTTGTAGATACACTGAGAGAAAGTCTAAGCTCATTGTGTTTTTGAAGCTGTTTCCTCAGACTTTTCAATGAACTTGAAGTGTTTTATCCAGAGGATTAGTTGTGATTTTTACGTTTTCGTTATGTGCTTGTTCTATTTTTGGCCAAAGTAAAACAAAGAAAACAACCAGGAGTTGTCTTTATTTTTAAGTTATCATGCCATGATTTTACTATTACAGCCCACTTGGGAATAGATTTTCCTCCATGCGGCCCCTGAGCTAAAATGAGTTTGACACCCCTGCTGTAAATTGTCCATAGATATGAATGTGAGTGTGAATGATTGTTTGTCTCTATGTACCCTGGGATTGGCCGTGCTTATTTTGGTTAGGCTGTCAATGAGCTGGCCCATTGTACGTTAGCATTAAGCTAGCGGCATTAAGCCAACCTTCATCCTGCATAACTCTATTGATTTTCTCCAGTTTATTTCAAACTATTTTATTATTTAAAACATGATTCCTATATGTATGTGCACTTCGTGTATACAGTATAATGTACTATCCTTTGTGTGCTTAGTTTTACAGTGACTTCATTGTAGAGAACATCAATAAACTACCACAAGTTTTTTTTTCCGTCTCTAATTCAAAGGACTGTTCACATATTTGGCCAACTAAATTGCAACATTAAGGGAGGGCAGAATGTAGTGTAGCTTGTGTTCCCTTTCACAATAAGCAGCAACAATTGAAAAATAGACAACAATATAACATTTATTTCTAATAACGAATAACATATATTTGTTTTTAAATATAGATAACATTCAAGTATGTTGTTTCTTGTCACAGTTTGGTTTTGAACACTGCCCACTTCCTCTATTTGCTCTTGAAGTCTGGTCCCTGTGGTCACAGGCGGTGTCAGCATTTCCAAGGAATAAGTTTCATTTCTGAACCCATTGGTCTTGCACAGGCCTGTATGACTCGCCCAAATTCCTTGTCATTGTTTGTTTTACTTGCTGCCAGCAGTATTTTCTACTCGGTATCTGTCTCTGGCTTCTTTCAACATGTTCCTCATTTAAATTGTCCAAGCACATGGTTGCAGGTGCATAGGGATCATACATCCAAGAATTGTCGACAAAACATTGTGTATCATTTTCCAAATTTGCTTTTTTTAAATCACATTTCCGAAGAATATTTGCATGGTCCACGTTCGTTCATTCTCCCTTTTCTGTTGACACACGGTTTCTGCTTGTAAGTACTCCGTGCGTGTGCTTTGCCTAACATGCGCCTATGCTTGTAAAACCAGCAATGTCACCATGCGTGCCCTAATGTCCGTTATAGTACCGTTTTTAATTCATTAGTACCGCAATACTTTATTAGTACCGGTATAAAGTACAATCTAGGGTTGTACGGTATACCAGTAATAGTATAGTACCACGATACTTAATGAATCATATTCGGTAATATACTGCCCCTAAAAAGTACCGGTCCCCCACCCGTCGTGTCATGCAGAACGCCCTCAGGAAGAGGTGCTTTAAAGGGGAACATTATCACCAGACCTATGTAAGCGTCAATATATACCTTGATGTTGCAGAAAAAAGACCATATATTTTTTTAACCGATTTCCGAACTCTAAATGGGTGAATTTTGGCGAATTAAACGCCTTTCTAATATTCGCTCTCGGAGCGTGACGTCACATCGGGAAGCAATCCGCCATTTTCTCAAACACCGAGTCAAATCAGCTGTGTTATTTTCTGTTTTTTCGACTGTTTTCCGTACCTTGGAGACATCATGCCTCGTCGGTGTGTTGTCGGAGGGTGTAACAACACGAACAGGGACGGATTCAAGTTGCACCAGTGGCCCAAAGATGCGAAAGTGGCAAGAAATTGGACATTTGTTCCGCACACTTTACCGACGAAAGCTATGCTACGACAGAGATGGCAAGAATGTGTGGATATCCTGCGACACTCAAAGCAGATGCATTTCCAACGATAAAGTCAAAGAAATCTGCCGCCAGACCCCCATTGAATCTGCCGGAGTGTGTGAGCAATTCAGGGACAAAGAACCTCGGTAGCACGGCAAGCAATGGCGGCAGTTTGTTCCCGCAGACAAGCGAGCTAACACCCCTGGATGTCTTGGCTCACACCGTCCCTTATGCCACCGAAGATGATCAAGAGAAGAATATCGACCCTAGCTTCCCTGGCCTGCTGACATCAACTCCAAAACTGGACAGATTAGCTTTCAGGAAAAGAGCGCGGATGAGGGTATGTCTACAGAATATATTAATTGATGAAAATTGGGCTGTTTGCACTCTCAAAGTGCATGTTGTTGCCAAATGTATTTCATATGCTGTAAACCTAGTTCATAGTTGTTAGTTTCCTTTAATGCCAAACAAACACATACCAATCGTCGGTTAGAAGGCGATCGCCGAATTCGTCCTCGCTGGCTGTCGTGTCGTTTTCGTCGGTTTCGCTTGCATACGGTTCAAACCGATATGGCTCAATAGCTTCAGTTTCTTCTTCAATTTCGTTTTCGCTACCTGCCTCCACACTACAACCATCCGTTTCAATACATTCGTAATCTGTTGAATCGCTTAAGCCGCTGACATCCGAGTCTGAATCCGAGCTAATGTCGCTATAGCTTGCTGTTCTTTCCGCCATGTTTGTTTGTGTTGGCTTCACTATGTGACGTCACAGGAAAATGGACGGGTGTTTATAACGATGGTTAAAATCAAGCACTTTGAAGCTTTTTTTAGGGATATTGCGTGATGGGTAAAATTTTGAAAAAAACTTTGAAAAATATAATAAGCCACTGGGAACTGATTTTTAATGGTTTTAACCATTCTGAAATTGTGATAATGTTCCCCTTTAAGATATGGCTAGCTAGCTAGCGGCTAATGTCTATCCGCATTCAGCAGTGTTGTAACTACTTCAATATCACTAATTCTTGTCTCCATGGAGACAAATCAAGTATGACTGGTATCGTCCCTGTAGAACACGTGATAGATTTAGATGCTTCCCTTTACACCGCAGCATATCGGAGCCATGAAATGGATGAGTAAAATGTTGTCTGTAGTTGACAACGTCAAGACAAACCTTGACTTTGAACACACTAATCACATGTGAATGTAGAGTATACTTAATCAACATGTCACACTAAGGGTGGCCGAATGGACAACGCCAACACTGTCATAAACATGTGCCATATAGTGAAACAACACTAAACAACAATGACAAACACATTTTGGTAGAATATTTGCACCGCAACACAACAGAATTCCCTGCTGCGCCAACTCTTCCGGGACGCTACAATATAAACAAACGCCATTGGTGGATCTACACCTACCATCCACTGTGATAATACCATGTACTGGAGCGTATCTAGTCAATACTACTATGATTAAATCGATATTTTTAGCATCACAAAATCTTCTTTTTTTTAAATTTATATTATGTTTATAAACTCAGGAAATATGTCCCTGGACACATGAGGACTTTAAATATGACCAATGTATGATCCTGTAACGACTTGGTATCGGATAGATACCCACATGTGTGGTATCATCCAAAACTAATGTAAAGTATCAAACAACAGAAGAATAAGTGATTATTACATTTTAACAGAAGTGTAGATAGAACATGTTAAAAGAGAAAGTAAGCAGATATTAACAGTAAATGAACAAGTAGATTAATAATTCATTTTCTACCACTTGTCCTTAATAATGTTGACAAAATAATAGAATGATAAATGACACAATATGTTACTGCATATGTCAGCAGCTAAATTAGGAGGCTTTGTTTGTTTACTCACTCTACTAAAAGACAGGTTGTCTTGTATGTTCACTATTTTATTTAAGAACAAACTTGCAATAAGAAACATATGTTTAATGTACCCTACGATTTTTTGTTAAAATAAAGCCAATAATGAAATTTTTTGTGGTCCCCTTTATTTAGAAAAGTACTGAAATATTTTGGTACCAGTACCAAAATATTGGTATCGGGACAACACTAGTACAATTTTACAAACATTTTTTAAATCAGTTATCCATCCATCCATCCATTTTCTACTGCTTATTCCCTTTGGGGTTGCGGGGGGCGCTGGAGCCTATCTCAGCTACAATCAGGCGGAAGGCGGGGTACACCCTGGACAAGTCGCCACCTCATCGCAGGGCCAACACAGATAGACAGACAACATTCACACTCACATTCACACACTAGGGCCAATTTAGTGTTGCCAATCAACCTATCCCCAGGTGCATGTCTTTGGAAGTGGGAGGAAGCCGGAGTACCCGGAGGGAACCCACGCAGTCATGGGGAGGACATGCAAACTCCACACAGAAAGATCCCGAGCCCGGGATTGAACCCAAGACTACTCAGGACCTTCGTATTGTGAGGCAGACGCACTAACCCCTCTTCCACCGTGCTGCCCCTAGATCAGTTATATGGGTTAGAAATAAGAGGTCTCAGAAGCAAATGTTGCTTTATTTAATTTTGATGATTAATAGAAAACTAATGTTCTCTTTCATGAAGAGGCTGTAGCTATGGAGCCATTTTTCAATGGTTAATGCCATACTTATTTCATTTTGATAGAAGAATTTTAAGATTATTAATTTTGGTAGAGGTCTGCATTGGACGTGTTGTACTTTGAACATGGTGGGTATGTCTTCTCCCGCTAGGCTTCAAAGCCGAGTGGCTGGCGGTGAAGGACGAGCATCTGTATGTTGGAGGTCTGGGGAAGGAGTGGACCACCACGTCTGGGGAATTTGTCAACGACAACCCAGAGTGGGTGAAGTTGGTGGGGTTCCGCGGGGACGTGGAGCACCAGAACTGGGTCCCCATGTACAAGTCACTGAAGTCCGCAGCGGGAATACAACCTCCAGGTCGGTTTTTCTGACGAGGCTTCGGTTCTTCTCGCCCGTTTCTTGACCAGTGCGTGTTCCTCCCATCTCTGCAGGTTACCTCATTCACGAGTCGGCGGTGTGGAGCGACACGCTGCAGCGCTGGTTCTTCCTGCCCCGCCGCGCCAGCACGGAGCGCTACGAGGAGACGGCGGACGAGCGCCGGGGCACCAACCTCGTCCTGAGCTGCTCGCCAGACTTCAAAGACGTGACTGTTAGCCAGGCGGGCCCGCTGGACCCCACCCACGGCTTCTCCTCATTTAAGTTCGTGCCCAACACGGACGACCAGATCATCCTGGCGCTCAAGTCAGAGGAAGACGCCGGGAAAATCGCCACGTACATCATGGCCTTTACGCTGGACGGACGCACCCTCCTACCGGAGACCAAGATCGGGGACGTGAAATACGAAGGCTTGGAGTTCATCTAGAAGCAGCACTGAGGTTCCATGTTGTTTACAATCCTGTCACTGTTCTTGTCGCTGCTTCCTCTCTCTAAAGGACGGCCGTGAGGATCAACTGCTGGACAATGAGCACCAGCAGAAGCAATGGTAGCAATGAGGAGTACCTTCCTCTCCAGGACAGCACTGTCTTCTTGTCATCATGAATGTAAAAGACACTGATTACAATATGACTGTTTTTTCCTCCAGCACATACTGTATGTACAGTCCGTTGTTTTACTCTTGGCTCCAACATTAAACACCTACTTTCCGGATACACCACATCAGCTTGTTTCTATTCCTCCAAGATCTTTTCAGTTTTCCAGAGAAACCGAACCCCCTTGGCGGTTTTTCAACCGAGCCCACAAGACTGTTGTGCAACATCATTTTCAGCCAAATGAAACTTAAGGAGAGCAGCAGGAGTCACATTCTTAGCAGAGGATTTAAAAGGAGAAGCTCACTTTGAGACCAGGGGACCTTGCAGGCAGACTGAAGCAGGTAATATGATTTAAAAAATATATACACTGTATATTAAAAAAAAAATGTATGTATGCATGTATGTGTATATATATATATATATATATATATATATATATATATATATATATATATGTATGTATGTATGTATGTATGTATGTATGTATGTATGTATGTATGTATGTACAGTTAGGTCCATACATATTTGGACATTGACACAATTTTCAGTATTCCAGCTCTGTACAACACCACAGTGGATTTGAAATGAAAAAATCAACATGTGCTTTAAGTGCAGACTTTGAGCTTTAATTTCAGGGTATTTACATCCAAATCAGGTGAACGGTGTAGGAATTACAACACATTTTATATGTGCCTTCCACTTTTTAAGGGACCAGAAATAATTGGACAATTGGCTACTCAGCTGTTCCATGGCCAGGTGTGTGTTATTCCCTTGTTTTATTTCCCATTTATTTAATTTACAAAGAGCAGATAAAAGGCCTAAATGTAATTTCAAGTGTGGTATATTCATTTGGAATCTGGGGAGGTCATCTCTCAATATGAAGTCCAAAGAGCTGTCACTATCAGTGAAGCAAGCCATCATTATGCTGTAAAATCAAAACAAAGCCATCAGAGAGATAGCAAAAACATGAGATGTGGTCAAACCAACTGTTTGGTACATTCTTAAAAAGAGAGAACACACTGCTGAGCTCAGCAACACCAAAAGACATGGAAGACCACAGAAAACAAGTGTGGTGGATGACAGACGAATCCTTTCCCTTGTCAAGAAAAAGCCCTTCACAACAGTTGGCCAGATGAAGAAAAGTCTCCAGGAGGTAGGTGTATCTGTGTCCAAGTCAACAATTAAGAGAAGACTTCACCAGAGGAAATACAGGTTTCTTCACAAGGTGTAAACCATTGGTGAGCCTCAAAAACAGGAAGGCCAGATTAGAGTTTGCCAAGAAACATGTAAAAGAGCCTGTGCAGTTCTGGAACAACATCTTATGGACAGGTGAGACAAAGATCAACTTGTACCAGAATGATGGAAAGAGAAGAGTATGGAGAAGGGAAGGAACTCCTCAAGATCCAAAGCATACCACCTCATCAGTGAAGCATGGTGGTGGTAGTGGCATGCATGGCTGCCAGTGGAACTGGATCTCTTATATTTATTGATGATGTGACAGCTGACAAAAGCAGCAGAATGAATTCTGAAGTGTTTGGGGCAATATTATCTGCTCATATTCAGCAAAATGCTTCAAAACTCATTGGAAGGTGCTTCACAATGCAGATGGGCAATGACCCGAAGCATACTGCGAAAGCAACCAAATAGTTTTTTAAGGCAAAGAAGTGGAATGTTCTGCAATGGCCAAGTCAATCACCTGACCTAAATCCCATTGAGCATGCACTTCTTTGCTGAAGACAAAACTGAAGGGAAAATGCCCAAAGAACAAGCAGGAAGTGAAAACAGCTGCAGCAGAGGCCCGGCAGAGCATCACCAGGAACGCAATCCAGCGTCTGGTGATGTCTATGTGTTCCACACTTCAGGCTGTCATTGACTGCAAAGGATTTGCAACAAAGTATTAAAAAGTGACAATTTGATTTATGTTTATGTTAGTTTGTCCAATTACTTTTGGTCCCTTAAAAAGTGGAAGGCACATATAAAATGTGTTGTAATTCCTACACAGTTCACCTGATTTGGATGTAAATACCTTGAAATTAAAGCTCAAAGTCTGCACTTAAAGCACATGTTGATTGTTTCATTTCAAATCCACTGCGGTGTTGTACAGAGCTGGAATACTGAAAATGGTGTCAATGTCCAAATATTTATGGACCTAACTGTATGTATGTATGTATGTATGTATGTATATATATGTGTATGTATGTATGTATGTATGTATGTATATATATATGTGTATATATATATATATATATATATAATTATGTGTGTGTGTGTGTGTGTGTGTGTGTGTGTGTGTGTGTGTGTGTGTGTGTGTGTGTGTATATTTATATATATATGTGTGTATGTATATTTATATATATACATGTGTATGTATATATGTATATATATATGTGTGTGTATGTGTATATACACGTATGTATGCATGTGTGTGTGTGTGTATATATATATAAATGTGTGTGTATATGTGTGTGTAGTTTATTAAAATAGAATAATACAGGTATATTAGGTATACATTTATTATGAATGTATGTTTATTTTTCAACAATATTGCTAAAATGCAATCATAAAATTTTGCCTAATGACCATGTTGCTCAGTATTAACTCTGAAAGCGTTTACATAACAACATAATTAAAAAGGTGCTTTTGCGACCATTCTTGTGTTGTGTGGTAGTATAGAGAGCCGCATGGGGACATTTTTTTAAAATAAACGTGTTAATTGAATAAATCAAATAATTAAATGTGATTTTGCATTACATATGTTGATGACCCATTTAATAACGTGTGTTTGTATTTCATTCCAGTTACAATTAAGGATATGTAAACAATGTACTTATTCAATGTTGTCTCATTTGGCCCCATAAGTAGTCATCCATGTGATCCTTTTTAATGTGTGAATGGCTTTCATGTTTTGTTCCATTAACAACCAAGGCATTTAAACACAAGTTAAGTTTTGCATTCATTTGTTTTCATTGCCAGATTTCCAGATGGAGGAAGTGAAAATGCTCTCACGTGGAAATGTCCTTAATCTTCTTTGGCCCCTTCTGCTTTTCAGTGTCTCTGGAAGCGCTTTCGATTTCCACCTATTTGGTGAGTTGTTGTCGCAACAAATGTAAAGCAATTCTACATACAACAGTGGTTCTCAAACTGTTTCCACCAAGTACCAGCTCAGAAAACACTTGGCTCTCCATTTACCATCATAATGACCAACATTAAAATACAGTAGCGCAGTAGGCCTAAATATTCATTAAAAAACATGGCTGAGGTTTTATTTAACAAGTATATTTAACATTTCTGGCCACTGTATTAACATTACACGCAGTTTGAATATTTAATTGATTCTTTGGTGTACCACTAGATCGAGCCACAGTTTGGGAATCAATAAAATAGAAAACACAGATATATGTGTGGAGCTACAGAAAACTCCCAGTAAGTTTTGGTATTGTATACAAAATTGTATGGACACTTAAACAAGTATTAGTATTGGAAATTGGAAACTTAAACAAGTATTAGTATTGGAAATTGGAAAAAATACAACTGACATTAAAAACACAAAATAATCTTTATGGATCTTTTTGTTAATTATATATTAAGTTATTTTTCTACACTGTTATTGTTTTTTAAGTGTTTTTTCCCCGTTTCAACTTACTGCCACTGTTTTTATGTGGAGGGGTAGGGGGCGGGGCTTAAACACTGCTTTGTGAGCATTGGTCGAGGCAGACCTGAAAACAAAAGTCCCTTATTTGGTTTTGAAATTAATTTGTTCACTTTGCACATATTCTTGTATTTGTTACCTTCTTGAGACCTGAGAAAAATGCCTACCTCTTTAGGACCACCCTTTCTAGATATATAAAGTTTTGTATTTACAACATTAATAATATATACATACTATGCATGTATAAAATAAGCATGTTGAGAAAAAGGTCGCAATTTCTCAGGAAAAATTTAGAATTTTGGCAGTATTATAATAAACGTCGTCATTTTACTCAACGCAAGTCAAAATTTTACAAGGACAACTGAACATTTGCGCAATATTATGATAAAAGTTGGAATTTTACAAGAAAAGCTTAGAATTTTGGCAATTTTATGAAAAGATTTGTAATTTTACTCGACAAAAGTCACAATTTTATAAGAAAACTTTAAAATTGTGGCAATAGTATAATAATAATCGGAATTTCACTTGCCAAAAATTATGACAAAAGTCATCATTTTACTCGAAAAATTTCACTATTTTACAAGAAAACTAAAAAAAATTGCCAATATTGTGATAAAAGTCAGAATTTTGTATGACAAATTTTGCATTATAAAGTAACAATTTTACATAAAAAAGTAATAATTTTACGACAGAATATTGCAATATTACAGAAACAGAAAGACATTGTTCCCAATTTTATAATGATAAATAAATGATAAATGGGTTGTACTTGTATAGCGCTTTTCTACCTTCAAGGTACTCAAAGCGCTTTGACACTACTTCCACATTTACCCATTCACACACACATTCACACACTGATGGAGGGAGCTGCCATGCAAGGCGCTAACCAGCACCCATCAGGAGCAAGGGTGAAGTGTCTTGCTCAGGACACAACGGACATGACGAGGTTGGTATTAGGTGGGGATTGAACCAGGGACCCTCGGGTCGCGCACGGCCATTCTTCCACTGCGCCACGCCGTATAAGAGAAAAGTCGACACATTGTGAGAGACTGCTTTTAGTTTATTTATTTTTGGGGGGAATTTTTTGTTTGTAATTGTTTTTTATTCTTCATTTACTTTATTACAGTATGTCTCTATATACATTTTCATTTTATTTTGTTAATTCATTTTGGCCAAAGGGAGCGCATTTAAATTTCTTACACACTTGTTATTACATATGTTGACCAGAGAGGGAGCACTTCAAATTTTTACACACACTTGTTATTACATATGTTGACCAGAGTGGGCGCACTTTTAAAACCGACACAGTGAATTTGAAAAATCCCTCCTTTTTGGGACCTCCCTAATTTTGATAGATTTCACCACCAGGGGGTGCAAATGAGACATTCTCTATTAGATGCAATGGTTTTCTGTATTGGGACCATGATTTATGTCCTAACTTGTTCACCGGTCCTCATATGGAAGGTACTTTTCCTTGTTGATGTCTCAAGAAGGGTAGAAATATAAGAACACACACACACACACACACTTAGGGAACAAATATGTATATTTAGCGTCTCCCTAGTATTTCTATAGCTGAGACTCTCTAAAAAGCAGGAAGTGGGTTCTCGCTCTTCAGGCCCCGCCCCCAACTGCTCCTCCCCTTTCGTGTCGAAACAGTCCCAGTGAATCTAAAAAACGAAGCTAAAATTAAAAACCTTTGACGGTTAAAAAAAAAAAAAACAAGTGTAAGAAAAAATGCCATTGGGAAAAAAAAAGGATTTACTACAATTTTTTTTAAATATATATTTCAATTTAACATTTCGCACTGGTGACTCGTGACTGCTGTGCTGTGGTGAACAGAGAATGTCCCGGAAGTACGAGAGGGCGCCATTAAGCTCTCTGGTTTGAAGAGTCCGTGGCAAGGTCGAGTGGAAGTCTACCACAATGGCAAATGGGGAACCGTGTGTGACGACGGCTGGGACATGGCTGAGGCTCAGGTGGTGTGTCGTCAGCTCAATTTCCCCGGGGCTGTTTCTGTCGTCATCGGGGAGAACTACGGACAAGGTACTGGTATTGTAAACTGTACTTCATGTTATTGTCCACTAGAGGGCAGCAGATTCACCCTCATAACAGGGACGGCACATGTACAGTGTATGTATGTACCTTTTCCACTTGCCTCCTTTTTTCTCCTCAGCCTGCGACAGAATGTGTCCTCTGACATCCCCTGATGATGCCTTCATTGTTTGAAAACTTACAGTGGCTTTAGTGGATTTAAAACGGTTTATTGTAGTCCTCTAGCGCCACCAAGTGGAAGAAACACGCCTCCCATAAACTTTTCTATCACGTGCCACACTATTATATGATCAGAAATGATAACAATGTAAAAATCTCGTGAAATAATCATTATTTTGACAGGATTTAAGGAGGTGTTTTTTCCAGTGTTTTCCATCCTTTATCGAGATAAAATTCACATTTTACATAGAAAAACCTGGCGTGCCATGACTTGTTTTTGTGTGAATGGCAGTGTTGGGTTAGTTACTGAAAACCAGTAACTAGTTACAGTTACTAGTTATTTTATTTCAAAAGTAACTCAGTTACTAACTCAGTTACTTACACCAAAAAAAAGTGAAAAGTAACTATTTAGTTACTTCTTTTTCCTTCTTTTTTTTTTTTTTAAAAGCTCCCATTAATGCCCTTTTAGCCTTCATTTCAGTACTGTTATTGCACTGGAGAATGATACAATCTGTTGATCAACTTGACATGCATTTGTATCACTGAACTCTGCTAAGCAATGTGGTCTACATACAACACACAAAGACAAAGATATGTTTCAAAGGGCCAATTTATTTCAGGCCAGAACAAATTGACAAAACTATTTTAAATAGCTGCAACATAACATACATAAGTAACAAACAGCATAATAACAACATAGCTGTAAACCAAGGAAGGCACACGTGACCAGGCAGATTTGAATTGTTGTTTTGGGCAGTAGACGGGATCTTTGATCCAAGACACAACTTACATTTAACTAAAATGTTCTTTTCTTTGTGTTCGACAAAAGAAAAGAAGTGAGAATATCTCCATGTTAAGACACTCGACGACGTATCCGTTGTTAGTAAACACAGACACAAACCCCACCCCTCCCCTCCCCACACCCACACCCACACCCAGACACACACAGAGCGCGCCTCCGGCTTGTGACAGAGGAAGAATTAGAAGGACGACACCGCAGCGCTCCAATAAAACACACTCAGATCTTCTGTTTCTCGCCGATACTACATAAAAATAATGTAAAATAACGCAGTAACGCATCATGTAGTAACGGTAACTGAGTTACTGAATATAAAAAATAACGCGTGAGATTACTAGTTACCGCCGAAACTAACACGATAGTCCCAACACTGGTGAATGGCATCCAATGGGGGATTTATGCTACCGATTCCAATAGATACCAATCACATCTATTAACTGTACATTTTTACATGTATTTATGGTGAGTGCTATTGACAGTTTAACAATATCAACACAATATTGAAACTACTTCGTTATTCTCTTTGATTACATACAATTGTTTCAGCAAAACAAGATCAATAGTATACAGTAATTAAACGAGGGCAACAACTACTCATTGAAATACTTTTTGCCTTCAAAGTCCTCCTGTGTACAGGGATTTATTCTCAGAATATGTGAACAAAAATGATTGTGCGAAAATGAAAATGACTCTAAATCACTAAATCAGTCTAAATCTTGATATTACACCACCTATTTATGGATCGATCCACCCTCTCACATGTCATGTACTGACAGTGACAATGCTGACACATCAACAGTTGTTACATTATCCTCTCTCTCGACTCTTATTATTCTACTTAAAGGTTCCATCTACACTTCTTAAACTTTACAAAGCACTTAATTATTTTGTTATTTCTAGCTATCTTATCAGCTGTTATATAGCTCAGCCAGTAGCATACATGCCCCTGGCTTGCTCTCGGTGTTTAACATGTTTAGCCCCGTCCTTCAGTAATCAAAGTACTTAAGATATTTAGAAATGGAGGTGATTATTATTAACTGAGGGGAGGCACTCCACACTGTATGGTGACACATAATTAGCTGCTAGCTTGTAAAACTAAACACAAGATGATCGGCACAAAAATGCATTAATCAGCAAGGCGATTAAATACTTTTTTAAGAAAATCGTCCGATAATGATCCGTCCAAAACACACACAAACCCCTAAAACACATGCAGAACAAGGAATACATAATTCATTACTGTATATCAGTATCTCTTTAGCATTATTTAACCTACCTTAACCTTACCTATTGGTACCTACTGTTGTGTATTTGGGATCTGCATAAGTACCGAAAATTTGAAATCAAACGTGGCGCCATTGCTGAGATATTTATAAAACAATGTTGCCTCCCGTCATACTTCCTCCAAACAAGCTGTTTGGAATCGGCTCCCTCTGTGACGTTTTTGCCATGTGTGACATCAGCAGATTATCCATATAAGGTAGAGCTTTACCCAGAGTGCCTTGCGCGCGTCAATGAGTAGTCAATAAGTTCCTTCTTTTTGGCTGTACCCATATAATCCAACTGGCTCCTGTGTTGCACAGCGTTTGCGGTTCAAATCCCGGTTGGAGTTTAGTACGGTAGATTTTAATTATGTTATGATGATTAATTATTAGGAATTAGTTTTAGTACAAAACTCATCAAAATATAATCAGGTTTGATCAAAACCGTACAAATATTGTTTGTACAATTTGTGATGGGGGGCTCCAAATAAAATTCTGCTTAGGGCCCAATTAAGCCTGGGGCCCTGCCAAAGATGCGTTGTATATACTAAATACATGAAAAAAAATTTCAGTTGGGTAATTTCCTTCGACAGACCAGATGATTTTTCACGGGGTACTAATGAATCGCAGCACAGTGGTTGGGAAGCACTTCTCCTGATCACACAGTAAAATAGTAGAATTTGTTATTTATTTTAAATTTTTTTTGCAAGTTGCATGTCTACTATCCTCAATGACCAAATCATGCAATTCTTTGCCAATCAATGCTCAATCCTTAAAAGTTTTTTACTATTGAATTTTGTGTGTTCACTGATTTTAAACAGTTTACAGTAGAGATGTCCGATAATATCGGCCTGCCGATATTATCGGCCGATAAATGCGTTAAAATGTAATATCGGAAATTATCAGTATCGTTTTTTTTATTATCGGTATCGGTTTTTTAATTTAATTTTTTTTTTTTTTTTAATTTTTCATATTAAATCAACATAAAAAACACAAGATACACTTACAATTAGTGCACCAACCCAAAAAACCTTCCTCCCCCATTTACACTCATTCACACCAAAGGGTTGTTTCTTTCTGTTATTAATATTCTGGTTCCTACATTATATATCAATATATATCAATACAGTCTGCAAGGGATACAATCCGTAAGCACACATGATTGTGCGTGCTGCTGGTCCACTAATAGTACTAACCTTTAACAGTTAATTTTACTAATTTTTATTAATTACTAGTTTCAATGTAACTGTTTTTATATTGTTTTACTTTCTTTTTTATTCAAGAAAATGTTTTTAATTTATTTATCTTATTTTATAAAAAAAAATTTAAAAGTACCTTATCTTCACCATACCTGGTTGTCCAAATTAGGCATAATAATGTGTTAATTCCACGACTGTATATATCGGTTGATATCGGTATCGGTTGATATCGGTATCAGTAATTAAAGAGTTGGACAATATCGGAATATCGGATATCGGCAAAAAGCCATTATCGGACATCCCTAGTTTACAGCAGAGCTTCTCAATTATTTTCTGTTGCACCCCCCCCCCCCCCCCCTCCCCCCTAGGAAGAAGAAACTATTTCGCCCAACCATAAGAAACAATGTAAACATGAATAATGGCTTCCAGCCTCGACAAAAGTCCATATTCTAGTAAACGTTTTTACACTTGGAACACACTTTAAAGTGCTATACGGTACTGTATAATCACACAAACATAACAAGAATGTGATGGATCAACTTTCTATTGAAATACAAAGTCAAAACAACAACACGAAGCGGAACTGTCCTTATTTTCAGCCACCCTTCCGACAAACACACACACTGTCACTAGCCCTGTGGTGCACTCAGTTTGAAATCACAAAACTCCTTAATTTTAACAGCCAGGTGTACTTGGAATAAAAAATCAAATCTACTTTGTTGGTTGGTATTCTTGCCGTGCTGCGGAAGGGCAGTGTCAATGCTGTGGATACTTCTTGAATGTTTCAAAGCAAACATCGCAAGTCTATTGCGTTCTTTGGACTCCTATTGAGCTAGCAAAAGTAGAAAAATGTTGTAAAAAGCCTAAAAAACACACTTAAAAGACAGCAATGATCTGCTGACTGAAAGAGCACGGGTATCGATCAGCCAGCTCACAATGGATGTGCTGCCTGGCACAAAATGGCCGCGCTGCAGGCACACGATGGGTGTATGAAATGTTCTTACACTGAGACAAGGTTCGTACGACAAAGCATGTATATTTTTTTATCCGGACGTTAGTTCGTAAGTCGAAAAGTTTGTATAATAAGGAGTTGACTAATCGAGGTTACATAGTACTGTACTCTACTGAAATGTACGGTTGGGGGATACTGCAAATTTAGGTATTGATCCAATGGGTAAAAACAGGACTGGTATTGCTGATACTGATACTTTGTACTTGGAAATTCCATGAATGGATCAGTGCGCTCACCTCTTCTGAAATGGTACCCATACATTTTTCGCCACAGCACCTGGGCCTATTTGGCTGGATGATGTGAAATGTGACGGCACAGAGAAGAGTCTTTTCGCTTGTAATATCAACAAGTGGGGGGTGAGTGACTGCACCCACAAGGAAGACGTTGGCGTTATTTGCCAATCATGGAGTAAGTATTAAACCAACAAGGTAAGATACGAGAACATCCCATAATTGAACACACCGGCTCATGATTCCAGATCGAAGCGCTACTGTCCTGGACTACACACATTCGCTAGACCACAGCATCAATCTGGCGGATGAGCTCGGCGCCCTGTTTGACAGCGGGACAGGCTGTGACTTCCTGATCGTCCTTCAGGGCATCACTGGACCCAACAGCACATGGGAGATGACTGAGACCACCATCTGCGCTCACAAATTCATCCTCTTGCAATTCCCGTCCTTTAATACGTCGGAGAGTACCATTGTCGACATCAACCTGTCTTGCCAAACTCATTTCACCAGTTTTGTGAGGTACCCACGATTTGCCGTTTGTGGACTGTAATGGTTTACCTGAAGAATCTTCTCCAATCTGTGTGTCATTAGGTACCTGTACACTCGTAAAATTGATGTGACCTTCGCCTCGGCGCAATGCCTACACTGGATGGCTTCCAAGTTTAGGGTGAAGCAACTGATGGAGGACATAGGCCGAATGTTTACCCAAATCCTCACGGAGGATGCCACATTTCACACCCAGGTGTCCCTTCTTCAGTACGCCATTGAAACTGAAGACCCTGTCCTGCAGGAGAACTGCATACAGTATCTGGCTTGGAACTTCCAGAAACTGAGCCAGTCGCCTGCTTGGCTCACCGTCTCCAAGGGAATCCTCGCAACCCTACTATTCCGCACAGACCTGGTGGTGCCAGATGAGTATTTTCTGCTTCGGTCCTTGGAGAGCTGGGTCCAAGAGAAGGGCAACTCGTCCACTTTGGAAGACCAGGTTGAGCTACTAAATCTTGTCCGCTTTCCAATGATCTCTGCTGAGAAACTGTATGAGCTGGAGGTCAACTCGTCCCTCTATGATATTCATAAGAACTTGTATCAGGAGAAGATGTTCAAGGCGTTGCAGTTCAATGTTCTGCTCTTCAGTACGAGTGCCTCGCAACCCGATTTCAGCGAAAATGACAATTACCAGCCCAGGATCTACACCGCTGAGCCATGGAGCATTCTGTTTAACCGCACGAGAGAAAATGAAATCCTGTATCTTTCCCAAAGTAATTACCACAGGAGGTCGCATACCCGTTACGGTAGTGGGTACTATTATACTCCCACTATCAGGCCACGCATAGAAACCGTATTCGAGAGGTTCAGGACGCCATTTCACAAAAGCTTGCTCTTTAAAGCTGACAAAATAGATTGGGATGCGTACTTAATCAGGACCAAAAGTGAGTGTGCGGCTAGAGGTTACAATTGCGACTCGGTCCCGGTCGCCATACTGTCTAGCCGAAACGCGCTTAAACGAAACAACATCATCTTCCGCAACAAGCTCGTGGTTGCGTGTGAGGACAAGTACATCTGCCATGTTCAGGACTTCAAAAACAACATGGCGTACGTGGCCACCAACGGTACCCAGGTTCTGGCCTGTCCTTGCCTCGGTGAAAAGTACCTCTACCACTTCGTTGTGAGGCCGGAATTCGTCTGAAAACGAAAATGATTTTTATTTTCCGCTGTATGTTATCTATGCTAGTTTGACACAGCTATACACAATATTGACGCTACTACCAGGTGCTTCAGTCAGCCAGGGTTCTAAGCATACCAAGCAATCACTGCGTTGTTACCCTTTCAGGAAACATGACCAAAAATGACTACAATTGTTAACATTAGCTTACCTTTTTTGTGCACTATTATTGATATGTCTATACTTTGCTGCATCCTTTGTAATGAATTATCAGTAAATAAATGGCATTCCTAATCCAGTATTCTGTGTTTACTGCTCTGCATTCAGAATACTTCAATGCACTCTATCCTTGGGACACATATCTTAAAGGGGTCATGTTATGCAAAACCAAATTTTCCTGTTTTTGTGTATTTGGGATCCCCAAAAGTCAAAAGTTTTCATTCAAACCATGGAGGCTTCACGGTGATATTAAAAAAAACTTACGCTGCTCCAGATGAGCTGTTTGGAATTTAAGAGGATTTTGACGTATTTTTCCATGGTTACGTCAGCGGATATCTCCATACATGGTAGACGTTTACCTAGGCTGACCATATTCTGAAAGCCCAAAAAGAGGACACATACATGCGTGCCAAGGCGGGCAGCACACCAAGGCCGGGACTAGGTGAAAATTTGCCAATGATACTCGAACTTGCTTTATGAATAATATATTTATATAAATAAAGTATTTTTTCTCCTCTGTTGACAGCAGTGTTGGCGCTAGGAATTTTCAAAATGGGGTCCCATGGACCCCATCAAGTCATAAAAATGGGGTCCCACGGTACATTTTTGGGGTCCCACTTTTTTGTAAGGGTTTTGAAAAAAAATTATAAACGTATGCATTGTCCTGTTGTATCTCACATTCTATATTGTGTTTTGGAAAAGGGTTGTCATAAACGTTATTTATTCATTAAAAAAAATAATAAAAAAAGAAAACAAATTTGTATACATATGTAAATGTATTCAGTTATAAACATTCATTCACTTTCTTCTTTCCTTCATGGATCTGAACTTTACAGCTGTTGGTAGTTTTTTCTATGTTTTTATTTAATAAGTTGTAGGTGTATTTATTTCAGTAGAAAAGTGTAAAAAGTGTTTTGCGTCGGTCATGAAATGATGATAATGGTGTGCCAGGGCATACATACATTTTATATTTAACACTTAAATCTCTGGAGTCTACATCAACTTCAGATCTATCCCTCGTTTCAAAATGTTTTAGTTTTTTTATGTTGTTTTTTTGTTTGTTTGTTTTCCGCCATTTTTGTCAAACAAAACTATGTTTTTAATGGCAAACACATAAAATATGCAAAATCTTCCACCAAAAATATTTTTCAAAGTGTTATATTTGATGTGAAGTAATCGGAAGCTTGGATAGGTCAATAATTCATAATAACATTGATTTTGATTCAATATTATGTTTTGAGCAATGACAATATGAAAGAAAAAAAACAGCTTTGTTTTATTAGTCAAGTGAATGTTGTCTGTCTATCTGTGTTGGCCCTGCGATGAAGTGGCGACTTGTCCAGGGTGTACCCCGCCTTCCGCCCGATTGTAGCTGAGATAGGCTCCAGCGCCCCCCGCGACCGCAAAAGGGAATAAGTGGTAGAAAATGGATGGATGGATGGCATTGCAACTTTTTCTAAATTACATTTCACCTTTAAGCTTTTTTATTTCACTTTTGTTATGTTTTTGTTTATTTTAATAATATTTTTAGAATGTGCCGTGGGCCTTTAAAGGCCTACTGAAACCCACTACTACTGACCACGCAGTCTGATAGTTTATATATCAATGATGAAATCTTAACATTGCAACACATGCCAATACGGCCGGGTTAGCTTACTAAAGTGCAATTTTAAATTTCGCGCAAAATATCCTGCTGAAAACGTCTCGGTATGATGACATCAGTGCGTGACGTCACGGATTGTGGAGGACATTTTGGGACAGCATGGTGGCCAGCTATTAAGTCGTCTGTTTTCATCGCAAAATTCCACAGTAATCTGGACATCTGTGTTGGTGAATCTTTTGCAATTTGTTCAATGAACAATGGAGACAGCAAAGAAGAAAGCTGTAGGTGGGAAGCGGTGTATTGCGGCCGACTGCAGCAACACAAACACAGCCGGTGTTTCATTGTTTACATTCCCGGAAGATGACAGTCAAGCTTTACCATTGGCCTGTGGAGAATTGGGACAACAGAGACTCTTACCAGGAGGACTTTGAGTTGGATAGCAGACGCGGTACCATGAGTACGCATGCAGCTGCGGCTTCCAAACATTTGATCGCTTGCCTGTACGTGCGTGCCGCTATGTGCATGTCACGTACGTAACTTTGGGGACTTTGGGGAAATATATGTGCTGTATGAACTTTGGGGAGGTGAACGGTACTTTGGGCTGTGGGATTGAGTGTATTGTGCAGGTGTTTGAGTTGTATTGGCGAGTTATATGGACGGGAGGGGGGAGGTGTTTGTTATGCGGGATTAATTTGTGGCATATTAAATATAAGCCTGGTTGTGTTGTGGCTAATAGAGTATATATATGTCTTGTGTTTATTTACTGTTTTAGTCATTCCCAGCTGAATATCAGGTCCCACCCGCCTCTCACAGCATCTTCACTATCTGAATCGCTCCCACTGCCCTCTAGTCTTTCAGTTTCACTTTCCTCATCCACGAATCTTTCATCCTCGCTCAAATTAATGGGGAAATCGTCGCTTTCTCGGTCCGAATCGCTCTCGCTGCTGGTGGCCATGATTGTAAACAATGTGCAGATGTGAGGAGCTCCACAACCTGTGACGTCACGCTAGTCGTCTGCTACTTCCGGTGCAGGCAAGACTTTTTTTATCAGCGATCAAAAGTTGCAAACTTTATCGTCGATTTTCTCTACTAAATCCTTTCAGCAAAAAATATGGCTATATCGCGAAATGATCAAGTATGACACATAGAATGGACCTGCTATCCCCGTTTAAATAAGAAAATCGCATTTCAGTAGGCCTTTAAAACATTAGCTGTGGGCCGCTAATGGCCTCTGGGGCACACTTTTGACACCCCTGCTATGGATAATAAAAAATTAAATCTGATAAATCTATGGATAAAAAGCGGAGCCTGGCGACGCATGCGCGTTTATCATAACGCACAGTCACCATCTCTGCTTCAGTAAACAATGACGGTGATGACGTCACTGTCAGCGATGCTAACTTGTCAGCCACTTCTTCAAGAGACTCCTTTTGAACACTCCTCTCACATTAACATTTCAAAAGGCAAACAATTGCCCCGTTTTTTGACCTGCAAAGTATGTTTTTGGGGTGGAGGAGTCTGCTCGGGTGCTGGTTAGCTTGAAGCTAACAGCTAACCAGTCTCCATCCTCGAACGATGTGGATCCAGTGGGAGATAAAAGGGAAGTTTCCATGGACTCACAAAGACTAAAATAACTAATTTACTGGAGTTAAAAATGTTGACTTTACACTCACCTTAGTGTTTACCATGAAGTCTTTCTTTTGACAACCCCTCGCGGTAAACTTGTCCTAGTCTGAGGCAGTAGTTGTCATTGATAAAACTTTTGGCGAATCAAAATAAAAACGCAATAAACGGGGAGGGAAATTTGACTCGGCAAATATAAACAAAACAAAACAAAACACTGGCGGAAAGCGATAATCGATACAATAAAAACAAACAAACAAGGAAACCGGGTGTCTTGTCTGTCTCCACTCCCTTTACCATGAAATGATTAACGTGGACCCCGACTTAAACAAGTTGAAAAACTTATTCGGGTGTTACCATTTAGTGGTCAATTGTACGGAATATGTACTCTACTGTGCAATCTACTAATAAAAGTTTCAAACAATCAATCAATCAACCCCTAGCTCTCTCTGTCTCTGCCCCTCCCTCACGAATGCTGCGTGCGCACACCTTCACAATTTGTTTTGTTTTGAACCCCTTCTTAACCCTGAACATACATTACGCAACACTAACTCAAAATGCCGGACATTTGAGGCATTTAAGAAACTCCGACCGGACAGCCCAGACAGCCCCGCAATAGAGGACATGTCCGGGGAAAAGAGGACGTATGGCCAGTCTAGTTTACCCGAGAACTCTGTACAAGTCCGCTATTTTTATTCAGTTGTAGTCCAAACAAAATGATGTCCACAGTGCGACCCAATGACGGAAAATGCTCTGTTATTGGTTGTATTAACCACTAAATCACTTCACAAACTTCTAGCCTAATCTGAAGAAGTAAAAGATAGGTTAACTTTTGTGTTCCGTGACAATGTATCTACTTGGAGTATCTGATCGACAGTTCCTACAGGAGACAGCTGCTGCAGTTCATGGTGATGGCGGATACAATGAAATGGTAAATCCAGTAACCGTAGATTAACAAATGTAATGATACAGTACATTAGCGATGTACCATTGTTAGCTTCTAGTGTTAGCTTAACCGGCCTACATGTATATGAGATATTACCAGGCTACTTATAATGCTATATTAATGCATGGATGCACATAGTCATTTTAAATAGGAAGACAGACATTATAATAACACTTAGCCTGTGTAAGTAAAGGAGTATAGACTGAATTAAATAATAAACTAATATTTTCTGGACTATAGAGTGCACCAATATATAAGCTGCACCCACTAAATTTGAGAAGAAAAAATATCTATAGCCGCAACAGACTATAAGGCGCAGATATATGTATGTTGTGAAATGAGTGGTTTACATAAAGACTATGTAAATGTTTATTTACATACCTTAATTGTTTCCAAACAATGCCTGTCACTGGGCAGTAAAACAGCTGATCATACAAAACAGAAGTCATCATCATGGAATCATAAATTTACTGAGGAATTTGTGAAAGTGAAACAATACGCAATGAATGCCATTGTAAGTTAATAATACTAAAACAGAAACTTTTAAACATGTTAGCATATTAGCTAATGCTACTGACACAAGCTTGTTTACATTACAACAGCACGTACAAATGTGCATGAAAACACTCCTACCGACATCGCACATTGGACGGTTTAGTAAGTATGAATAATTGTAGTTGTATTGTAAAACGTACAAATGCATGAAGTGATGCATGAAGAATCGATACGGGTAGAAACGCTATGGACAACTGGAAGACGGAACATAATCGTACTTCACTGTACAACACTTGTACTTCCGGTTGAAAACACTAAACAGAAGGAAATACTGTAGACGTTCACACCACACCACACCACACCTACAGTTAGCGAACTTGTCCAAAAGATGGCACTGTAGCACAAACCATAATACACATTTTTAATGTATCTGCTTGTGTTTTATGAAAACTATTTTTATTATGGTCGTTATCGAAGAAAAATCCATAAATTAGCTGCACCGCTTTGTACGGCTTAAGGTCCGGAATTTACGGTAGTTCATTGCGTGAGAAGGGAGGGAGGAGTTGTTGAAATGATCATGATGGAAAGGGGACATTTGATAATTGTAATCTACATTTAAAGTACTTCCTTGTGGTCTAGATAATATGTATTAGATATGCTTTGGTGAAATGTTTGCGTACATTTTGCTCCACAGTTTTTTGAGTGTGTCTACAAGATTTTAATTTCTGAATGAGTATGAATAGTATTAGTTATATTGTAAACTTACAAACGTTGCTTGGATTGATGAATGAAGAATCCTTTTGAGTAGAAACGCTGTGGACGACGAGAAAATGTAACAGCGCTTCTACTTCTGGTTGAAAGCTCTAAACAGAAGGAAACACTGTAGACCGAGGTGCCCGTACTTTTCTCACATGCGATCCAAATGACTGAGTCGAGGTGATCTAAATATATATTCTAAATATAAATATTGATTTATTTGTCCAGGGTGTACCCCGCCAGCACCCCCCGCGACCCCAAAAGGGACAAGCGGTAGAAAATGGATGGATGGATGGATTTACTTATTATTAAAACAGACGTCAAAGGTGTTACAGGTCCTTCATAAAAATATGAGCATGTTTAACACATATAGATTCCCTTCATGTTTGAAGACAAGAAAACAATTTATTGACTTGCATTTATTGAAATCAGAAGTAGGGATGTCTGATAATATCGGACTGCCGATATTATCGGCCGATATATGCTTTAAAATCGGAAATGATCGGTATCAGTTTCAAAATTATCGGTATCGGTTCCAAAAAGTAAGATGTATGACTTTTTAAAACGCCGCTATGTACACGGACGTAGGAAGAAGTACAGAGCGCCAATAAACCTTGAAGGCACTGCCTTTGCGTGCCGGCCCAGTCACATAATATCTACGGCTTTTGACACACTCACAAGTGAATGCAACTTCATCAACAGCCATACAGGTCACACTGAGGGTGGCCGTATAAACAACTTTAACACTGTTACAAATATGCGCCACACTGTGAACCCACACCAAACAAGAATGACAAACACATTTAGTGAGAACATCCGCACCGTAACACAACATAAACACAACACAACAGAACAAATACCCAGAACCCCTTGCAGCACTAACTCTTCCGGGACGCTACTATATACACCCCCGGCTGCCCCCCACCCACCCTGCCCACCTCAACCTCCTCATGCTCTCTCAGGGAGAGCATGTCCCAAATTCCAAGCTGCTGTTTTGAGGCATGTTAAAAAAAAATGATGCACTTTGTGACTTCAATATGGCAGTGCCATGTTGGCATTTTCTTTTTCCATAACTTGAGTTGAAGTTGTTCTCTTATTTTGGAAATCCTTGTTACATTGTTTAATGCATCCAGCGGGGCATCACAACAAAATTAGGCATAATAATGTGTTAAATCCACAACTGTATATATCGGTATCGGTAATTAAGAGTTGGACAATATCGGAATATTAGATATCGGCAAAAAAGCCATTATCGGACATCTCTAATCATAGGAGATTTATAGTAATTGATGTTAAGTTCCACAACTTTGAATTTACATTGTGGAGGGAAAAAGAGTCTTCCTCCCTTTCCAATACTCCATGAAAGTGGTTGTTTTTAGCTTCTTATTTGTCAAGCTTCCATACTCGTTTCCAAGAAATACATCGAAGGCCAACTCTGTAGCTTGCTAGCTTTGTTACGCTAGTTTTCTGAGACCCTTATCTTGGAGCAGTGCTTTTATTGTGACCACAGGAACTGTGCGATCTGTCTTTTTGACGGTTTTGATGGCAGCTACAGCGAGAGTGTCTGTTAAAATGGTATTTTCTGCATACTGAGCTCACAGCAGCTATTGTCATCTCACAAGATCCTCGGGTGCCGTGAATGTCTATCAAGTGACAAAAGTGACTTTGTGTTGAAGATTGATGATCGCTCATTTTTAGATTTATTTATGTTTTAATGCCTAACTGGCCAACAACTGACAATCCGACACACCTTCCGCGAATGACCGGTAGCTCACAATCGACCTAATGGGCACCACTGCTGTACCTAATCACCCCACAGCACCTGCTTTGAGCAAACTCATCCAACAGATGGCGCCATAGCACAAACAAAACACCAATTTCACTGTCTGTTGAAAACTATTTGTTGAATTTAAAACATTATGGCTTTAGCAAAGAAACATGCATCAGTGATGGGCCGTGCATTTCCCACCTAGGTCTTCAGTGATGTCGGACTTCAATTATCATCTCTGAAAATACCATAGTTGATGTCACCACTTGACCATTGCTGGATAAATACTATACAGAAACACATTTACTGTGCATTAAATCACCTCAACAGTGTACAAAATGGGTTATTTTCTGTCGCATTTAAAAATCAATAAACCCGCATCAGCAATTAAAACATATCTTATTTGGTAATGTCAAAATAAAAAATTGCAAAAAACATTAAACGTGAAATACTCACAATTTGTAGCACCCATTCGACGCCGTATAAGCCAGTGGTACCCCTTGTAGTCGTTTGATTCCAGTGGAAATGGCGAGCATAGGCTACTGTCAACAACTTGTGATCTGATTGGCTATCGCAACTATCTATCAACTGTATGTGTTCTCAAATTCATCCGCTAACGTCCCGGTGAGTATCCAATCACAGGACGCGTAAATGTCCCGTTCAACATGAGGCCATCTAGGCCTTACTGACAACAACTCGTGATCTGATTGGCTATCGCAATTATCTATTAACTGTATGTGTCCGTTCACTTACAGTGCACGGACGCCCGCATTGTTGATTCTGAAGACCCCAGGCAGATTGGATTCTGATTGGATACAAACTAAAACTAAAAACAACAGCACTGGAAGGAGCATAATATGACATGAAGAGAATATGAATACTTTTAGATATTTAGGGAAAGTAAATTAAAAAAAATACTTTTGTCTTTATTTATGATCAGGATTTCTGGTTATGTTAGGCCAGTAGAGAAGGCCTTGCTGGCCCTGGCGGCCCACCAATGAAATCCATAAATTAGCCGCACCGTGTTATAAGACGCCAGGTTCAAAGCGTATAGGAAATAAATAGTGGCCTATAGCCCGGAATTTACGATAACACTGTACTGAAGTTACTTCTTTTTCTCAATCCTCTTGTTGCGGGGCAGACTGGCTCGTGCATGTACAAACCCCGTTTCCATATGAGTTGGGAAATTGTGTTAGATGTAAATATAAACGGAATACAATGATTTGCAAATCCTTTTCGACCCATATTCAGTTGAATGCACGACAAAGGCAAGATATTTGATGTTCAAACTCATAAACTTTATTTTATTTTTTTTGCAAATAATAATTAACTTAGAATTTCATGGCTGCAACACGTGCCAAAGTAGTTGGGAAAGGGCATGTTCACCACTGTGTTACATGGCCTTTCCTTTTAACAACACTCAGTAAACGTTTGGGAACTGAGGAGACACATTTTTTAAGCTTCTGAGGTGGAATTCTTTCCCATTCTTGCTTGAAGTACAGCTTAAGTTGATCAACAGTCTCTGTTGTGGTATTTTAGGCTACATAATGCGCCACACATTTTCAATGGGAGACAGGTCTAGACTACAGGCAGGCCAGTCGAGTACCTGCACTCTTTTACTATGAAGCCACGTTGATGTAACACATGGCTGGCATTGTCTTGCTGAAATAAGCAGGGGCGTCCATGATAACGTTGCTTGGATGGCAACATATGTTGCTCCAAAACCTGTATGTACCTTTCAGCATTAATGGCGCCTTCACAGAGGTGTAAGTTACCCATGTCTTGGGCACTGATACACCCCCATACCATCACAGATGCTGGCTTTTCAACTTTGCGCCTATAACAATCCGGATGGTTCTTTTCCTCTTTGGTCCGGAGGACACGACGTCCACAGTTTCCTAAAACAATTTGAAATGTGGACTCGTCAGACCACAGAACACTATTCCACTTTGTATCAGTCCATCGTAGATGGACTGATACAAAGCGATACAGCCGACGGCTGATACAGCCGACGGCGTTTCTGGGTGTTGTTGATAAACGGTTTTCGCCTTGCATAGGAGAGTTTTAACTTGCACTTACAGATGTAGCGACCAACTGTAGTTACTGACAGTGGGTTTCTGAAGTGTTCATGAGCCCATGTGGTGATATCCTTTACACACTGATGTCGCTTGTTGATGCAGTACAGCCTGAGGGATCGAAGGTCACGGGCTTAGCTGTTTACGTGCAGTGATTTCTCCAGATTCTCTGAACCCTTTGATGATATTACGGACCGTAGATGGTGAAATCCCTAAATTCCTTGCAATAGCTGGTTGAGAAAGGTTTTTCTTAAACTGTTCAACAATTTGCTCACGCATTTGTTGACAAAGTGGTGACCCTCACCCCATCCTTGTTTGTGAATGACTGAGCATTTCATGGAATCTACTTTTATACCCAATTATGGCACCCACCTGTTCCAAATTTGCCTGTTCACCTGTGGGATGTTCCAAATAAGTGTTTGATGAGCATTCCTCAACTTAATCAGTATTTATTGCCACCTTTCACAACTTCTTTGTCACGTGTTGCTGGCATCAAATTCTAAAGTGAATGATTATTTGCAAAAAAAAAAAAAGTTTATCAGTTTGAACATCAAATATGTTGTCTTTGTAGCATATTCAACTGAATATGGGTTGAAAATGATTTGCAAATCATTGTATTCCGTTTATATTTACATCTAACACAATTTCCCAACTCATATGGAAACGGGGTTTGTACAGTTAAATGCTAAAATCCTTTGCTGTTGTCATTTTTAATAAGAAGAACTACTGCATAGGTCTAACTTATGTTTGAAGATGGTCTGTAAAAGAAAATGTGTGCAACATTTGGATCAAAGAACCACCATGAGGTGTTTAGATTAAATACCAAAATAGGACCTATTAATAGCTGTTTAAGCAAGGAACCATATTTAGTAAATTCCATCCCAGAAGTCATGTGGTCATCAAGACTTTCTAAGTCACTTTTATTGTTTCTTTTGTGTAAAACACGGCAGTGGAAAGTTTTGGTGTAGCATAAGTAGCTCAATTTACGTGTAACATTGAGAGGATGTGCTCTCACTGCGTATCTCATCAAAGATAATAGCTGTTTCTCTACATGAGTCATGCTCTTTTTCTCAGTAATGATGTTTTCAGCACACGTCATGCTGCAGTCAGCCTGCACTAACATGTCTGGGCGGGTGGGCTTTGGAACACATCGTCTCTGTCCCACGACAAGATGACTACACCACACGGATATGGCACCATGTAGCCGATTCATTGATGTTTCTTCACGTAACTGACTAACTTATCTGTGAATAATAACTTACTTTTTTTGGATTCATGTGCCAATTGTTCCTATAAATCATGACGGTTGGTTAGTTTCTGTCAGAATTGTAAAATTAAATACTCAAAGAACCATTGCAATGTTACCAAAATAATAATGAGTAACATAATATCTTATCTTGAAGGATATTAACTAAATTACATCAACGGAACCAACAAGAACAGAGTGTACGTGATAAAGAACCTGGTCAACAGCAGCTGATACAAATAATAACTAAGGAAATAAATGATTTAAAGATATGGTTTAGAAAAAAACACACTATCTTTGAATCTCAGTAAAACAAAAATAATTCTATTCGGTAACAGCAGACAAATAAGTCAAACACAAATAAAAAAGACTGAGTACATGTTGAAATAGTAAAATAAACATAAGATAATGAGAACTATGTCAAGAATGAATAAAGCAAAATATGTACTTGACAAAAAAAAAATCACTCCACAATCTCTACTGCTCGCCAGTGTTACCATATCTGACTTGTTGTGTAGAAATATGGGGGAAAAAACTATTAAAGTACACTTTATTCACTAACCTTATCAGAATACATAATGTTGGATATAGAGAACACTCAAACCCTGCATGTCTTGATTCAAAAATGTTATATTTCAACGATGTGGTGCGTTTGCAAACAGCTAAACCTATGTACACAGCAAACTGTAACCTGCTACCCAAGAATGTCCGACAATTCTTCTCAACCAAAGAGGAGAAATATAACCTTAAAGAAAAATTTAATTTAAAACAATTGTATGAACGTCCAACACTTTAAACCTTTAGTATATCAGTATGTGGACTGGATTAAGCAAATACGGTAAGTCAAACAAAGCACTAATATGATGCAGTGTAAGAAACTGTTCAAACTACAAAGAAGAAAAATCCTGATAAACATTTTAAACTTGATTGAAAAAGCATTTACTTTGTGTCAGGCTTGTCACTGACAGTTTGGTTATGTCTGGGTTTTCCTCTGTGTTTGGGTTTATTTCCTGTCAGCGCTCTTATTTTGGTTCCATTTCCTGCACGTCTCCCTGAGCGCTCGTTTCCCCACACCTGTCCCTGATTGGCAGCCTGGCACACCTGGTTGCAATTGCCAATCAGGCAACTATTTATGCCTGCCTCGCCCTCCAGTGAGTGCTTGATGATTTTATCCTGTATACTGTTGCCTGTCTGCTGGTTCCTGCTTTCCCTGCATTTTGACATTAAAGTCATATTTTCCTGCGCTTCACCTGCCATCTCTGCATCTTGGGGTTCTTGACCAGCAGTTCCTGACGCTTTGAAGATCTGACATTTACGGTATCTCCTTTGAGCTGCTTTGCCGTCAAACACATCAGCATCTTCTCTATATTTTCATGTATTATTGTCCTCTGTTTGAAAATATTTTTAACGTTCTTGGTGTCACCGAGTCACTCAGACTGTGCAGACTGTTTCACCAAGTCAGCTACGCGGTCGGTCATGTTTTTGATGATTTATTTCTTTAATTCAATGAATATCATCCGCTCCTTCTTCTTCTCAGCACTGTCTTTCACCTTCTTTATTTCTGTATGTGTAAGACTGAATGTTTAGGTCAGACCTGACTGGGTTCACTGTGACATTTGCTATGCCAACAAGCTGCGGGGAGGCTCGTGACCTGAAAATATGCTTGCAACCAAAAGCATAACAATTAGTCGAGAGAAAACCAAGGTGCCAACTAGTATTTTAACAAATAAAATGTTGAAAATTCCTACACCTGAGACGCAACACATTTGTTACTCCCGTAAAATAATTTCATATTTGAATGAATGAATTTATTTATTCCGGCAGACAGACATATATAGCAACATTTCATCACTCTTTGTAATTTGACAGACATGCAACGGCATCCACCGAAAAGGGATACAGGAAAAAAGCAAGAATGCTTATCCATGTACCGCCCCTAATTTACAATCAACTTATATGTTGGTTATATAGTCCAGGTTTCAACAGCAGATTTGATGGATACATGACAATTTCATAACACGTATAACATATGATATTGGATGATAATGACAAGTCAGTATACATACACCAATATGGATATATTTTGTTTGATTCATTGATTTAATGACAATTCAGTATACATACACCAATATGGATATATTTTGTTTGATTCATTGATTTTTTTCCTTTTTTTATTTATTTTTTTGTTGGTTTCTTAGTCCACATGATGTCCAATTCATGTTTCTTCTTGTGTTATTTTGTGGAGATTCATGAACCAATTTTTCCATGTCGTCATTTATGTCCACGTGATGGCCTAGTTTAAGTCTGGTTATAATCCGTTTTGAAGTTCAAGTGTCCAGATAATCCCGCACAGACCAAAAGTGGCCACTGTAGAATGCACTGTAAATTTCCATGAGAGGAAGTGAATCTTCTGCGGAACAATAAGAAATGACATTCATTATTCCTTGTCTTCCTCTTCATCCTCCATAGCTTTTGCTCCAGCAGACTTTTTGAATTCCGCATGCAGTAAGACCATTTCATCCTTAGTCTCCGCGATATCAGACCTCATTTTTCTGATTGCGGTCAGGACTTCCCTGTTCCCAGCGAAGTCCGACCCCATCTTTCTCAGCCTGCGGTACACCAGGAAAAGACCACTGCCCAGGCAAATCATGCCCACCACCATGGATGCATAAATAATCACGTCTTCCACGTCCATTTGATGCAAACACTATTCTCATTCTATTACAACTCTATTCTAAGAAATACTTTATCCTATTGTTTGCACTTTATTCTCATGCTGTTTTTGTCTTTTTAATGTAACCCCAATTAGGGTGGCACGATATACAATATAAATCATATTCATTTGGCAGACACTCTACGTAGTGGTGTCTCGCAAATATGACGGCGGCACGCAAACGGACACGTCCTCAACGAAATGCACAGTAGCGCCCTCGCCATGAGCTAGCAGCTAACATCTCTCCGCAGCGCGAAGCCGATTCTAAGTCAACAATCTTCACCTCCATCGCTGAATATAAACCAACTTTGTTACATGTATCATTATCACTGTAGGATGAGGAATAGCTAAACATGCTACACTACACACTGTAGGATACAATAAGCCATGCTTGCTAACCGCTTAGCTCGAACTCTTGAATGTAAACAGAGGTGTGAGGATTCATACAGATATCGACAGTAACGATACTAAGTATAGTATCAGTATGTGGTCAATAATACAGTGATATTTTTCATTATTACTATAATTTTTTTTTCTTATTGTTATAAGTCCCTGTAGAAACCAAATGACTTAAATCAGAGGCAATAGTAGGATGTAATTTAAAAAGTTGATTGATATTGAGATTTATATATCCAGTATTTTTGTCTGACTATAATTGTGATTAAAAAAATCTAATCATTCAATGAAAAATTTGACATTACAGCATTTTTTACCTTTTTACCAATTGTTTACAGCCTGTCTCACCTGTTTTTCAATGGTTCTATCAGCATTTGCTTACCACATAATATATTCCGATACATATTATGGCAGGAGGCTGCACTATACTGTATATCGCAATATAGACTTTAGGCGAAAGCACCTTTTTGTGTGAAAGCAGAATCATTAAGTATCTCTCTTTTGAATTTATTGATCAAATTACATACTTTACATCAGGGGTTAACATTTTTGGCCTTAACACTAAATTAGTAATCTTATTATTGATTTTAATTGTGTCCAATAATTATATGTAACCTACTTACAGTTTAACAGGATACACCTTGTCAAATATAATGAATTAATCTCTAAAATTATTATCAAGGCTTGGGTCAGGCGGATTAAAAAAATACATACCAATCAGACATATTGCACTGCAAAAAAGAGCTGTCAAAATATAAGATAAAAAGACTAGATTATACTAACGTCTAGTGAATTTAACTAGCTGCATGGACAGATAATTTTACTTGAAAAAACATGCTAAATTAAGATTTGTACACCTAGAAATCAGCAGGATTTTTTAAGCTAAAAATAAGTATTTTATTCTGAAATCTGAAAACAAGCATTATTCAGTTTGCGGTTCTTAAATTAGACAGCCTTGAGATATTGCAGAATCATTAAAACATGTTTTCTAAGGGGGTAACCTACATATCTTATTGGACAAGTTATTTTCTAAATTTTAGCATATTTAAACAAGAATTAAAAAATATTCAGGTGTACTGGAGATGAGGCTATGCCGGATAGTCAAACCTCTGATTCAGGAAGAACAGTGGTTTTCGTCCTAGGTGTGGAACTGTGGACCAGCTCTACACTCTTGGCAGGGTCCTTGAGGGTGCATGGGAGTTTGCCCAACCAATCTACATGTGCTGTGTGGACTTGGAGAAGGCATTCGACAGTGTCCCCCGGGAAGTCCTGTGGGGAGTGCTCAGACAGTATGGGGTATCGGACTGTCTGATTGTGGCGGTCCGCTCCCTGTATGATCAGTGTCAGAGCTTGGTCCGCATTGCCGGCAGTAAGTCGGACCCGTTTCCAGTGAGGGTTGGACTCCGCCAAAGCTGCCCTTTGTCACCGATTCTGTTCATAACTTTTATGGACAGAATTTCTAAGCGCAGTCAGGGGTGTTGGGGGGATCCGGTTTGGTGGCTGCAGGATTAGGTCTCTGCTATTTGCAGATGATGTGGTCCTGATGGCTTCATCTGGCCAGGATCTACAGCTCTCACTGGATCGGTTCGCAGCAGAGTGTGAAGCGACTGGGATGAGAATAAGCACCTCCAAGTCCGAGTCCATGGTTCTCGCCCGAAAAAGGATGGAGTGCCATCTCCGGGTTGGGGAGGAGACCCTGTCCCAAGTGGAGGAGTTCAAGTACCTTGGACTCTTGTTCACAAGTGAGAGAAGAGTGTATCGTGAGATCGACAGGTGGATCGGTGCGGCGTCTTCAGTAATGCGGACGCTGTATCGATCCGTTGTGGTGAAGAAGGAGCTGAGCCGGAAGGCAAAGCTCTCAATTTACCGGTCGATCTATGTTCCCATCCTCACCTATGGTCATGAGCTTTGGGTTCTGACTGAACGGACAAGATCACAGGTACAAGTGGCCGAAATGAGATTCCTCCGCCGGGTGGCAGGGCTCTCCGTTGGAGATAGGGTGAGAAGCTCTGTCATCCGGGAAGAGCTCAAAGTAAAGCCGCTGCTCCTCCACATCGAGAGGAGCCAGATGAGGTGGTTCGGGCATCTGGTCAGGAAGCCACCCGAATGCCTCCCTAGGGAGGTGTTTAGGGCACGTCCGACCGGTAGGAGGCCACGAGGAAGACTCAGGACACGTTGGGAAGACTATGTCTCCCGGCTGGCCTGGGAATGCCTCGGGATCCCCTTAGAGGAGCTGGACGAAGTGGCTGGGGAGAGGGAAGTCTGTGCTTCCCTGCTTAGGCTGCTGCCCCCGCGACCCAACCTCAGATAAACGGAAGAAGAAAAAGGATGGATGGATGGATTACTGCCAAAAGTGGCGTAAAAGTGTAATGCAACTGAGCACCGCTGCGGACCAAAACTGAGAAAACAATATTTTCCGGCGGCCATTTAGGGGGGGCAGTAACGGTGTAACATCAATCCATCCATTTTCTACCGCTTGTCTTTTTTGGGGTCGCGTGGGGGTGGCTATCCCAGCTACACTCGAGCGGAAGGCAGTGTTCACACTGGACAAGTTGCAACAATGGAAAAGAAACACTGCTTTACATTGAGTACTGGCAGTACATTTCTCAAAAAAGTCCTTAACCTTTTGTGCGCCTTCACCGGGGACAAACGAATATGTCACAACCTGATTTCACATTCAGATGCCCAAATGACGCAGATAAAGGAAATGAATCTTCTTCTTCCTTAATTGTGTCGGGTTGAAAAGGTCGAGGAAAAGGAACATTTGCACAACCCCGCCGCAGTCGCCTGAGGTCACTCGAGACATTTGTCCACTCGTGGTGATGAACGGTGACCCGGCAGAAAATGTCGGGTTTTGTCTTTGAGGGATTCCGACAAGCCCGCAGTAGAAATTGGATGACTCTCACAGTAAACAACACCTGATGAATGGAACATTTCTGGGAATGAATTTGAGGCCTTCGGACATCCACGCTATGGTCATGGAAAGTGTTTATCATGGTCATATGTTGTCATAGAACAATCCGGACTTTTTAGAAGAAGACAGAGGCTGTGAGGTCATGTGACAAATGCCCAGAAACTGAGCACATAGTGGGAAACAGTCAAGGTGCTAAAAATGAAGTGGGCTGTTTAAAGTTGTCTGGTATTCATCTAATGCCAAACGTTGGGTAAACACTGCATAGTTACTACTCATGTTAGATGTGTCACTTCCTCCTATTATGTTTTTCTGCAGCCAACATCTGGTAAATCCCACTAGTCTTAACGAGTCATCGTGGTTTACGGCATCTGCACACATTTGGGAACTTTCCTTTTTCGAGATGATATCCCCGTCCTGAACCCTGACCCCCTGTGCACAGAGACACACTCAGTCATTCTAGCGCCGAAAAAGAAATGTCTTCTTACTGTTTTGGACATGAAGTCAAGCTGCGCTGTTAATATGCTCAACAGTGGAAAATACTGTTTACCACAATGCGGCTTTAAACAGTAGGTGGCCAAGTATGATGTCAGGGAGCAGGGCGGCCAAGTCAAATATAGTCTTCTCCCGTTTTTATACATTGTCAGCTACAGAGGGCACGGAAAGTATTCAGACATCTTTAAATTTTTCACTCTTTGTTTCATTGAAGTAATTTGGTAAAACCAAAATAAGTTATTTTTCTCACTCCTCCACACCATCTTGACAGAAAAATACAAATTTAGAAATTTTGGCAAATGTATTAAAAAAAACAACTAAAAAATCACATTCATCCCTTTTCTACTGCTTGTGCCTTTCATGGTCGCGGGGGGTGAAACCTATCCCAGTTAATACATAACTAATCAAACCCTTTGCTCAATACGTTGTTGATGCACCTTTGGCAGCAATTACAGTCTTTTTGAATACGATGCCACAAGCTTGTCACACCTATCTTTGAGCAGTTTTGCCCATTCATCTTTGCAGCACCTCTCAAGCTCCATTAGGTTGGATGGGAAGCGTTGGTTTTCATCCAGGATGTCTCTGTACATTGCTGCATTCATCTTAGTCTAGTCAGGGAGGTGACCAAGAACCTGATGGTCACACTTTCAGAGTGACAGCATTCCTCTGTGGAGAGAGGAGAACCTTCCAGAAGGACAACCATCTCTGCAGCAAACCACCAATCAGGCCTGTATGGTAGAGTGGTCAGACGGAAGCCATTTCTTAGTAAACTGTTTCCCAAAATGCACCTGAAAAGACTCTCAGACCATGAAAAAACTAAATTCTCTGTTCTGCTGAGAAAAAGATTGAACTCTTTGGCGTGAATGCCAGGCATCACGTTTGGAGGAAACCAGGCACCGCTCATCACCAGACCAATACCATCCCTACAGTGAAGCATGGTGGTGGCAGCATCATGCTGTGGGGATGGTTTTCAGCAGCAGGAACTGGAAGATGAGTCAGGATAGATGGAAAGATAAATGCAGCAATATAGAGACAGCCTGCATAAAATCCAACGCTTCCCATCCAACCTGATGGAGCTTGAGAGGTGCTTTAAAGAGGAATGGGAAAAGAGGAATGAGCGAAACTGCCAAAAGATAGATGTGCTTGTGGCCTCGAATTCAAAAATACTTGAGACTGTAATTGCTGCCAAAGGTACATCAACAAAGTATTGAGCAAAGGGTCTAAATACTAATAAACATGTGATTGTTTTCATTAATACATTTGCAAAAATGTCTACGTTTCTGTTTTGGAGTGCTGGGTGTACATTAATGAGAAATAAATTGAACGTTTTCCATTTCAGCAAATGGCTGCAGTGAGACAAAGAGTGAAAATTTAATGGGGTCTGAATACTTTTCATACCCACTGTATTCATCAAATATTTACTGCACTTTCTTTGTCATTTTGAAAAGTTGCACTCAAGTAAATTGATTCAAACGTACCTGTAAAAACAACTAAATACTGTAATATGCATGTCTGGCCAGTAGATTGTGATGACACTTTTTTGTAAACATGGATTTTATACAAAATTGTCTATCGTATGCTTTCTGTTTACATTTGTACAGATAATACGGTTGTCAAAGTGATCAGTAGCGCAAAAATATGCAATTGTTGGAATTGAATTGAATTGAAAACAAATGACTAAAAATGCAGTAAATTGCATGTTTGGCCAGTAGTTAGCGTGGCAGTACTGTTGTACGTCAATTTAAAAGTGTTTTGAGGTACTGTACTAGCTGTCTCTTGGGTAATTGTTAGGCTTTTTGTTGCAAGCAAAAATTTGAGTTACAAGCATCCCCTTTGAGTTACAAGCATCCCCGCCATTCGCTGGCATAGCAAATGTCACAGCTGTGACACTGTTCACAGTACAGTGAACCCAGTAAGATATTTCCAAAACATACAGTTTTACTTACATATGGTTTTCCAACCATGGGAACAAAAAAAGTGAGTGAGAAAGACAGTGCTGAGAAGAAGTAGCAGATGACACTCGTTCAATTAAAATGAATAAATCATCAAAAACATGACTGAGCATGTCGTCCAATTTGGCGAAACAGTTCGAGCGTATCACTGCTAGTCTGCACAATACTGACGCAGAATGAGTCTAATGCCAGCCAAGAATGTTAAAATAGTATCTAAATGGTGTACATGTATCCATGAACATGTGGAGAAGCTGCTGATTGTGTTAGACGGAGAAGCAGCGGTAAGGATATAATAAATATTGTACATTATCAATACATTACTTTATAAAACTATAGTAGTGGTTAGTAGTTCATTATAGTGTATTGTCTATAAACAATATGTATTATCTTAAAGTTAGTTTTTTCTTTTTAAAAGTCATGTTACATGTTAAAATTGTGCTGTTTTGGTGGCCCAAACACCAATTAAATTTGTTTTTTTAAGAGTGACGTTGAGTTGAGATACAAGTGTTTTGAGCTAAGAGTTCCGACACAGAACCAAATAAGCTTGTAATTTGAGGTACTACTGTATCTGCTGTGGATGTTTTGTTGATTTTTTGGAAAATTTCAAGCCAGCGTGGTTTAAATGGTCGAACTTTAGAGTTTCATAGGAGTCAGAAAAATAATAGGGGTGAGCTTACACAAACAAATACAACTGCAATATCGGGCCTCAGTGTAAAGTTCAAATTGAGCAGTTTTACTTCCGAATAGCAAGAGAACACAATTTTCATTTGTTTTAGTCAGAAATGGTCTTGTGTGAACGGGCCCTAAAAATCAAAAGACCGATTGGTCTGCGTCAGTATAGGTACCGAATTCGGTAGTTTTATAGGTATCAACCGAATTCCTTCGGTACTACTGTGTATCGATTCACTTGAAATCAAACAGTGCCATATTTCAAATACCTTTGTTGCATGTGACGTCACTTCCGGTTGCTAACTCGTGCGGCCAAACTACTTGGCGGGGAAAAAAAATCACTCAAGCAGCACTCAGAGACATCTATGAGTGCTAGGTAATGTTGCAATTTTCCATGCCAGCAAAGCAAACTTGCCTGACAGAAAATGGTCAAAAGTACAGTAAGGCTCCACTTTTCAAAATGCGCTACCTTGAAGCTAATTATGTTTGCATTTCTATAAACATGCTACTAATTAGCATCTGCAATTTTACATGGCAAATTTGCTAATGAAAATTACAACTAAGATGTACAATCAAACATCTGGTGTGTAATACAGTAGGTACAATACTTATTGTGTAAACACTTCGTCGGGCTCGACAAAAAGATTAAATTTAATGTCAAAAACTACTTCCTGACTCGGCAAAACACTGTAGTCTACACACTATTGCCATCTAATGTCTTGGAATTGGGACTGCATGCAAAGTCTTTATTATATTATTTATTATTATTATACTTTCAAATGAGACTCAGAAGTGTAAGAAAACAAGATATAGCAACTGGACACCAAGTTTATTATCAGCTCAATGATAATTGTTAAATAAAAAATAAAAAATTATTAGATGAATTAACATTTATTAAAACCACACAAAAGTATAAAAAATTCGTTGAGTACCGGTTCGGTTCAAAAGTGAAATGTCTCTGCGTCAATCATGGCAGAGGACAAATGATGTCACCATGGTCCTCGTCTTACTCAAGTGTTGATGACTGAGCGTGCTCAGAGTATGATCACAGGATTACAGGCAGCGTGTCACCTCCATGTTTATGTAACACATTGCTTCATCTGAATTTTTACATACCTTTGTTATGGCATTGATTTATTATTGCTATTGACGGCCGCCTCATTACTACTACATCACTTGTTGTCCTGTTGAAATTGTTTACATTCAAGCGCTAAGCTGTTAAATCAATCAGGTATATTGATTATTTATTGATTGATATTAATTGAGAGATTACATTTTTTTTTACTTTAGTGAAGTGTCTTTTTTTTCTTCTTTTTTTTTTTAAAACAAGCATGACAACTTTTATTACATTGATGTCATTACAAAGCATGGAACAGTTTATGGATTTTTGTCACTGACGTAATTATGCTTCTTGGCATGATATTACTTAATTCTTGGACATGGTTCTAAACAGCCTACCTAACACCTACCTAAGACCAGAAAATATTATTTTTATTTTAATAATTTTACGGTAATGGTGGGTGGAACACCCTTAACATTTACGCGGAAAGCCAACATTAGCTGGCCAGCTAACTCTAACCAGTTACTGTAAATATATGTTTTTATTTTCTGTGTGGTTAAGTACACAGTGCAAATCACACATAGGGCCCCACAGTCCGTGCGGGGCCCCATTTTGCGTGAATAATTGCATATACAATGTTAATTCATGAATGACAGGGCGCTTCATAAGAAATTTTACCACAAGGCTGAAATAGCCTCCAATTCAAATGGTGGACAATACTGATAGTCGATACTTTTACTTGAAATGTCCATCCATCCATCCATTTTCTACCGCTTATTCCCTTCGGGGTCGCGGGGAGCGCTGGACATGCTTAAAAATGTTTAAATGTGTCATTATCAAAGCTTCACAAAAAGAATAAAGGATTTCCAAACCATAATGTTTGTCATAATGATTATTTACACAATATTTATTTATATTTTGGTTATATTGTTTTTTTGTCATCTTTGTGCAGTAGTGACAAAATGATTCAACCACCGTAACATTACAAGTGAAAGGTATCCGCTATCAGTATCGCTCACCTGTTTTGGAAAAGTTTCATTATTACACCAAATAATAAATTGCGAGAGTCGGTTTAAATCAGGAGTGGATTCTGAATCGAATAGTCACCCCAGAAACTCTGAATCGGATCAAATCATTAGGTTCCCACCCTGAATGCTTTCATAGTTCCTGGTGGTGAACAATGTTGGTAGTGGGCTGGTAGACAACTGTACTAGGATAAAGTCCCAGTGTCAGGAAGATATGCAAATGTATGTTTTAATTATATTAAAAGTCTGCTTACAATGGAGAGAATCAGAGGTCCTCTATTCCGCCCTTATTTCCCTCTAAATAACCACCCTAAAACCGCCAACAATACTCCATTTAGATTTTATGACTTGAATATCACCAAAGTATTTGTGATATTGTTATTATAAGCGCATACGCAGACAAACTATTTATAGCGGCACCGTGATCACAGACAGCTTGTGTGGCGATGTTAAAATCATCGACTGGTGAGCTGCCTTCTCGCCTAGGGGCTAGTGAAAGTTGATTCTATATCTCAAATAATGCTTCTTACTTTGATAGTAGAAGGATGAGGATATACTCCAATGAGCTGGTCAACTTTGGCGAGAAAGACATGAAAAGTTGCTTGGTCTGCGCTTGGGTGCACACCATTATTTCTTTGCAAGGATTATGAGTCAGCAGACATTGTACAGTAAGTAATGTTTTATTATGTTTGATGGCGCTCATGATGTCTGCAGCGAGTAGGAGTCAGTGATGTTGTCGAAGGAAGAAGCGAACGGCGTGAATCGTTTAGAAATTATTGCACCACCGTATGCTTAAAATGAGCAAAATATGTAAATATTACATGTTATTATGAATATGCCTGTTATTACATTACATATATACTTACATCATGTATATAAAACCTTGATGGAGGTGTTTGGATGCTTTTAAGTGCTTCATAGGCAAATAGAGACTCCCTTAGGCTCCATTGCAAGTGGACGTTTGATAGCATGTATTTAATATTTAGAATGCATTAAAAAAATAAAAACTTGTGTGTTCTTGTCTTACATAAGGCTTGTGAATAACAGGCAAAATTCCCAAAAAAGTGCAATTTGAAGTGCTCCCCCTCTGGCCAACATATGTAATAACAAGTGTGTGTAAGAAATTGAAACGCGCCCCGTTTGGCCAAAATTAATAAAAAAATAAAATAAAAAATATATATAGAGACATACTGTAATAACTTGAAGTAAATAATGAAGATTAAAAACCAATTAAAAACAAAGAATTAAAAAAAATCATTAACAAAGCAGTCTTTCTCACAATGTGTCGACTTTTTTCTTATAAAATTGGGAAACATTTCTCAATTTCTCAACATTGCAAAGTTTTCTCGGAAAATTATTACTTTTTTATGTAAAATCATTACTTTTTAAAGCAAAATGGAGACATTTGTCATACAAAATTCTGACTTTTACAACAATATTGCCAATTGTTGTGTTGTTCTTATAAAATAGTGACATTTTTTGAGTAAAATTATGACTTTTACTTTGCAAAATTATGACTTTTGTCATAATTTTTTTGAGTAAAATTCCGATTATTATTATAATATTGCAAACATTTTTAAAGTTTTCTTATAAAATTGTGACTTTTGTCGAGTAAAATTACGACTCTTCATAAAATTGCCAAAATGTTAAGCTTTTCTTGTATAATTGCGACTGTTGTAGAGTAAAATTCGAACTTTTATCATAATATTGCACAAATGTTCAGTTATTCTTGTAACAATTTTACTTGCATTGAGTAAAATTACGACTTATTATAATACTGCCAACATTTTTTTAGTGAAATTGATATTTTTCCTGTGAAATTGCAACTCATTTTTCACAACAAGCTTTTTTATATTTGCATAGTATGTATATATTATTAATGTTAATACAAATCTTCATATATCCAGAAAGGGTGGTCCTAAAGAGGTAGGCATTTTTTTGAGATCTCAAGAAGGTAACAAATCCAAGAATGTGTGTGTGTGTGTGTGTGTGTGTGTGTGCGTGTGTGTGTGTGTGTGTGTGTGTGTGTGTGTGTGTGTGTGTACGTGTACGTGGGTGTTGTGTGCAAAGGTAAACATCGAATCATCAAGACGTGCAAATGACGTAGACTGTGGGAGGAGCCTGCAGCAATAAAAAGCCACTGAAGAAAGTGGAGAGGACAGCGAGCAAACTCACATCTTCTTGCTGCATTACTTCCCTCTCAGCTTCTCTCTTCTTGGCTTCATTTCCTTCCATGATGAATTGGATGAAGTGTTGCGTGTTCCCTCTGGTGCTGCTGTGCATGTGGCAGCTGCAAGAAGGAGCACAAGCCTGCTCATGTGCTCCTCTGCATCCACAGATGGCGTTTTGCCAGGCAGATGTCGGTAAGTTGAACTTTAAAAGGTTATGTTGTTCTGCACATTATTGTGTAACTCGTTTTGAATGGCGATATGAGTAGCTGAATATTCAATGTGCCGCCATTAATTATCCTTACAATGTTTTGGAGGTAGACATGTTGACAAGAAGGAACATATTAGTATTATTATTATTATTATTTTTTAAAGTGGTGAAAGTGTTGCTAATGACAATGAAAATGTGCTTACCTTTGACATGTCTTTTTCGAACAATTTCCTGTCACTCTGTACTAAATAAAAAAAGTTGGGCAAAACCGCTTTTTAGTTAAGTATTTTTAGCATTACAGTTATTACAGCTAGCTATCTAGCAAGGTGGTGTTGCTAATGACACTAATAAAGGCGTTTTTTTGTGTGCCATAATGACTGCCGAAGCTCAAAGAAAAACACCAGTTGTAGTTATTCATCTTTTACAACCTAAATGATATATCATTTAAGAAGTATTTAGCTTTAATGAAAGCACAGTCTCTGGACTGTCTTAATTGTTTTGTTGCTATGGCATTACGCAATTTCCGGTTAGATTTGCCGTTTCAAGTACTGTGGAGCTATATTTCAAAATAAGAGACAAATATTGCTGATAAAATTTGCTGTCATTTTAGGACCGGAAGTTGCATACTTAATTTATTCGGGACAGTGTGCATTAATTAACAATCTACTGTACACGCTGTAAAAATATTTGATAATTAGCATTTGTAGCCCCCTGGGCAGCTCCTGACTAAATTGGGGCCCTTAGCAGAATTTTATTTTTAGACCTCCCCCCATTATAAGAAAATATTCTTGCTCTATTTATGTAACCGATTTTTATATAATTTTAATTAAACTTGAATTTAATTAGTTGCATGTGAATTAAATAAATTGTTCAGTATATTTTTTTATGTAAAAATATTAACACAGTAAAAGGAACCACATTTTTGGGGTTGTATTAATAGATGAGAAAATTAACTGGATACCTCATAAACACATATACAACACAAGGTGGCAAGAAATATTTCATTAATAAATAAAGCTAAATATGTACTGGAAATAAAAATTACAACATGTTCTACTGCTTGCTAGTGTTAACATATCTGAGTTATTGTGTAGAAAAATGGGGAAATAACTATAAAAGTACACTAACCGTGTTACATAAATGTCAGAATAATACATCACGTCGAATATCGAGAACATCCAAACCCTTTATTTATTGAATCCAAAATACTTAAATTAATTATTTGGTGCATTTGCAAACAGCTAAAATGATGTACAAAGGAAACTATAACCTTCTACTCAAAATTGTACAACAATTCTTCTCAACAAAAGAGGAAAAATATAACTTGAGAGAAAAATCCAATTTAAAACATTTGTATGCACGTACAACACTAAAACCTTTAGTATATCAGTATGTGGAAATTAAATTATGTAATGGATTTAGCAAAGAAGTCAAACAAAGTACTAATATGATCCAGTTAAAGAAACTGTTTAAAATCAGTGTGTACAAAATACAAAGAAGAAAAAAAACGTCTCGAACCATCTTGAAATGAGATATTATTCATTCTGTTATGGGAATTATAACTGACTTAACTATTTATCAAGAGAACTATTGTGTTTAATTGATGTAAATTGTGTTACAAAATGAAAACAGGCGGTGTTCATATGTGTCAGTAATTGCAATTAATTGAAAAAGGGGTTTAGGATTAAATAAGCTTTGCTTCTTCCTACTCCTTTTCGGACATGTTGCAAAGAAAAAATGAGAATATGTAAATGGAATGGTGTATCACATTGTGACTGCATACATGTTTGAAATAATTCTGGCATGTCTCCGGATGCAGTTTGATCCCATTTCGCCTTTTTATCAGCCCAGCGCTGACACTGTGTGCCACAAGAAATTTGCTATTAAAACCTCTAAAGGCCTTAGTGGCCACATGCCTGGACAGCACCTTTTAGCTCTTATTTCCAAAATTATGTACACTACTGAATTGGGGTTTTATGCCGCTTATACTGCTATCTGGTGGTGTCAGAAGAGTATAACATACAATGGCATTTGGAAAAAAAAAGTGTAAAAATAAAAATTAGCATGTCACTACACATGAAGTACACGTTTGTGTACTTATGGACTAAGTACATCATATCAAAAGATGATTTTTAGTTTTTATTCTAATTAGGGTACAATAAGCCCAAATAGCAAAGAGAAATAAAAAAAAAAGCATTTAAACAAACAGCTTGGGCCTTAAGAGGTTATATTACAATTCTTACAATATTCTTATCAATATAGAAGTGGTAAAAATTCATATAAAGCACCCTGTCACCCTGTTGCTCTGGCAACTCTTTAATTCCATGTTAAATTGAATGCGTTAAACACTATGTTGCTTATCTGCTAAGGAGCTTTTTTAGCAATATTTAAATATCACTCTAGGAAGGCTCTACTTTTATCAAATTGGTATCCATAGTTCTTACTTTTATCGTGAAATTGACAATACATGTCCACCACCCTATATTTTTCCCCTTTTTTGGCGCTGATGCCACACAACTCTGCTTCAATTCTGCATGTTATTAAATTTGACCAAACCGAGAGAAGCTGGCAGAGGCACCTTTGTGGGTTTTGCTCTTCAAAGATTGTTGACCGCTGCTTTTCTTTTTGTTTTTCTAGTCATCAAGGCAAAGGTGGTTGCAGGGAAGGTTGACGGTGAATTTAACAACTCCATCAAGTATGACATCAAACAGACAAAGGTTGGTATAAGGGATTTATACTATTCAGTTATGAATGTGTGTATGTATGCATATTTTATTTTGGTTATTTGAATTCCCCAGATGTTCAAGGGCCCTGACGGACACTTTGATACCATATACACTGCATCCAACCCTTCAACATGTGGAGTGACTCTGACAAAAGGTGTAGAATATTACATCACAGGTAAACATCTTTTTTTTTAATGTATTTATGACTCCTGAGTTGATGCAAATGATCAGTTTTGGGGCCACATGTTCACATGAATACAGATATTCTAGAAATGCCTTTTCTTTGGCATTATCAGATATATGTAGGTTTTTCTCCTTAAAAACTGATTAAAATATATTTACAGCAGGGAATTGCTTAACAAATACATGATATGATATATACATGATATATAAATTGATTTCATTTTTTAATTCCATGCAGCCAAAAATGACAAAAAAGGACTTGTGAAGGTTGATGATTGATTTTAGAGAATGCACACCTAAAACATTACTACTGTACTTATTGACAACGTGACCAAATTAGTTACAGCCTGTGAATATTTAAGCCAACTTTTTTTTAAACTGCACTGAATTATTGTTTAAACCATAATGGGCAAATTGTGCTTTTTGAAAATGTCAGTGTTAGTTTGGGCATGGCCTTAAAACAAATCCTTATGCAACGGTTCAGTGTCTTTTGAGTTCAATTTATTTTATTTTGGTAAAATTTTAGCCTTGATGCTGATTTTTAGCCTTGAGGCTTATTACAAGACCTAGTCTTTTACTGGTAAAACCTGTTGTTTGTAGCTTTACTGCTTATAAAGTCTACTCACAATATTCTAATTTATTGAAATGCACCTGTACTTGAGTTACAGTGCTAACATTAGTTACATATTTAGCAGCATGCTATGTTAACTTAGTCACTGCAAAACAAATTTAGCTGTAGGTTTTTTTTGCGTGTGTTGCTAAGCCTGCTGATTCACAAAGCTGTCATTTGAAGTGGTTAGAAAAGGTGGTATGTTCAAGAGGAAGAAGGTATTGGACTTTGATGAGGGATATGCCGATTTCATGATTATGTTCGCCATTACCGATTAATGCTTATTGTAAGCTGATCACAAACACCAATTCCCTCTGGCTGACACTATTTTTTTTTTTAGTTGCCCGGCTGACAAGTGGCTAGCAGCGAATTGTCTCCATATACAGTGTGGCGCTAATTTAATAGTAATCACCTCCATTACGTCAAATAAACTGCATTTCTTGGTATATCAAGTATCATCAACACTGGATGACAAGGCTAAATATGTTACTCATGGAGAGCAAGCCAGGACAGGCATGCTAATATCTAAGCTAACCACTAAGCTAGCTGTAAACAACACAAGAAATAAGTGCTTAGCAAAATTCAAGAAGTGTAGATAATATCTGGAAATTCACAAGTAAGTTAATGAAAGTCTAGAGAGAGTCACGTAAGAGAGGGTGGATCGATCCATAAATTGGTGGTGTCGCTACCAAGGGAGTAGTAATGGATTTTGAAAACTAAGGCATTAAAATACGATGTACAGAGGCATTTATAAAAACCTATTTGGCAACAAAAAAGACGCCAAAACTAACCACCCAACCCAGTTTTTACAATTGGGGAAAAACTGCACTTGAAGATGTTCAATATTTATTGAAGTGCAATTTTTGCTAGCAATATTGAGACTGTGTTTTATTTTGTTTGTTTACCTATTTAGGATAATTAACTTATTCACCTTCCAATTACAATTGTAAAAACATACCACAGTCATGAAAAATGATTATTGCATTTGAAAGAATACATTGTTTTGTAAAAATTATATATATTATGATTACATTGGTGCTTAATTTGGCCAGATAATGTAAACTTTTCAACTATTCAACATTATTTTCTCTTTATAGACAACTGTATGCTTTTGACTATTCATAATAACAATTTGCAGTAGTAGATGGGCATTAAATTTGTTTCAAGTTGCATTTAAAAAGCATTAGAATAGAGCTGCTGATACAATGCGATAACCCTGATTTAAATGAGTAGTAAATAGAAGTTAATTTTTAGGTATTGTGTATTGTATTTTTCAGACCGTAAGGCAGGCGCACTGCCGATGAGCGGGTCTATTCAGGTCTATTGTCATACAAAAGGCACATTAAAGAGGTCATATTATTTTTTTTAAATGTTTTTGTACATTCAAAACACTTTCTTGGGGTTTACATAACATGTAATGGTGGTTCTTTGGTCGAAATGTTGCATAGATTATGTTTTACAGACCGTCTTCAAGCCGCTTTCTGATCATTCTTCAGGATGCGCTGTTTTGTGGGCAGTTCTGTTTACGTGGCTGTGCTTCGACAGCGTCTTCTCCCCGTCATCTTAGTAGTACCAATAATTTTTAACGCTTCCATAGCGAGTCTACTGACAGATACGTTAGAACTGTACGCTACTTTTATATTAGAAATGGCAATAACGGTGGATGAAAGCCCCACAACAAGAAGATAGAGAAAAAAGGAGCTTATAGACTACAACACAGACTGCAATGGCGGATGCGGAGAAATTTTCGGTACTTATGCAAATCCCAAATACACATCAGCAGGTACCAATAGGTAAGAAAAAGTTAATTTTGCATAATCTTGCGAAACAAAACGCCAGATAATGTCTCTTAATTGGTGCTCTTTTGGGGTCTGTATACACGCACCATAATAATACCCGTATGTTGAAGCACAGCACGTCTGACTATGGCCTCGTAGCTTACCAGAATCGTACTAAAACATTTTGACAGTTTTTGAGCGATGTGTGGAATGTTCTATATTCTCAATAAAACCTTAAAGTTTTGGTGTTGCTTGCCTCCAGGTACTTGCCATCGTCATTTATTGAACAGGCTTCAACCTGCAGTACACACGTATCCTATGTGTTACTGCCATTTACTGGTCACACTTATCATTACACCTTGTACTAAATAAAATGTATTTGACATCGGTGAGTACAGCCAGAAATAAAACATACATTAGGCTCACCAGGTTATCTTTTATCAAAGTCCATCTTGTGTAACATTTTCCATTGTTCCTATCTTTAGTTTTCTGGTCTTATTGCATTCCCCGTTTTTCTCAATTACAGGCCGACTGAACTCTGACGGGTCGCTGCACGTCTCACTGTGCAACTACGTCGAACCCTGGGAAAGCATGAGTGTCATCCAAAAGAAACTCGTACAGCGCTATACGAAGGGCTGCGGTTGCCAGGTAAGCACTAACTAACGCACAGACAAGACATGTAGAAATAACCTGATTGACATTTTTTTTTCATGAAATCTTGATCTTTGCTTTATCCCACAGATCGCTCGCTGCACATCTGTCCCTTGCGGGATCAGCAGCCCAGCTGAGTGCTTGTGGACGGACTGGCTGACAGAGAATTCGGTCTACGGCGAGCAGGCCAAACATTTTGCTTGTGTCAAGAGAAGCGACGGCTCGTGTACCTGGTACTGGGGGGCTGCCTCGTTCAAAAATGGTTTATCAGTCTATTAAGATCCCCAACTGAAAGCAGTTCAAAACATTCATATTGTCTCAGTATTCAACATACACCAGTCTGTCCTTAATATGCATATACTTGCAAAACCTATACATAGTTCACACAGTTGTTTCCCCAGATTTGTCATTTTGATAAACACTTTTTTAACAATATTTTAAATGTGTCAGTTTCCCACAGCTTTATGTCTGCTAATGTATTTATGATTTCCGGTACTAAAATGTTCAATAGATGATTTTGAGAAATATTTCCAGTGAAAAAGATAAGTGCGTACAAATGGTATGTCCTATAGTGCGATACGAGCAGCTCTATGATGCATAAGTTGTAGTTTTATTCAACATTTCTCGAGTGGCAGTTGACCAAACTACCGGACAATAGTTAATATATGTTATTGCTAGTGCTTGCATTGCATTGTTCAAAATGTTTGGATGCAGAAAGGTAGCTCATCTTTCCAAGATACAATATCACTTATGTTTTAAAAAAAATTATAATCTAGCGTTATGCCTAGAAGTTTAAACTCATGCATTTGCTTCACAGTGATGTTATTTATCTAGAATTTGTATTGTTCTGTTTTTAAATGGACATTAAAGACCCTTCAAACTTCACTGTGCAGAGAAAGTCCAACCTACTTAAAGCAATAGTGTTTTTTTCCCCTTGATGATGCCTTAAAGTACAGTTCAGAACTTTTTTACTCAAAGCACATCTGTACAAACTGCTGTTCAACAGAAATAAATGGAATAATCAAGACTGTATTAAGCTTCATTTTCTTTTATTGCTGTCTACTACAGGCCTGTGTTCCATTGCGGTTTTGACGTCGTTATATTTTGACACTTTAAAGTTTAACTTTTGCGACGGAAACAAAGAGGTCATCATTTTCTCAACCGATTGGTCAAATGTATTTTTAAAGCATCAAACTCTTACTGTCATGTTAACAAAGCAACCGGAACATTAGTAGTGTTGGCCCTGCGATGAGGTGGCGACTTGTCCAGGGTGTACCCCGCCTTCCGCCCGATTGTAGCTGAGATAGGCTCCAGCGCCCCCCGCGACCCCAAAGGGAATAAGCGGTAGAAAATGGATGGATGGATGGGCTCTAAAGAACAAAAGCGTGATTTGTATGCCTGAGTCAAGGCGGAGGACGTAAAGAATTTGACCATAACAGAATGTTTTCCACAGACAAGTCTGCGGGATGATGTCACCACGCTTACTTGGTATTTTCATCTGTTGATCGCTGGCATTTAAATGACTGAGTGTGCAGGAGCCCTCAAGAGTATGCAGTGTGTCATGTTCATGTAACACATTGCTTCATCTGAGTTTCTACATTTATTGTTGCTATTGGCGACTGCCTACTACATTGTAGTTTGTACTGATGGAATTGTTTACATTCAAGTTTCAAGCTGTTAAGTCAATCATGTAAATTGAAGCTGTTTTTGGGGGATCACAACCTTTTGAAAAGTTTTTTTTTTTTAAACAGTACATGACAACTTTTGTTGCATTCATGTCATAACCAATCGTGTAAAGTTTATGGACTTAATTTTCAGGTGTGGTTTAAAGGAGGCCCGTTATGCAAAACCAGTAGTGGGCCAGCAAGCCCTTCTTTGCTGGCCAAGCATAACCAGAAATCATGATCATAATTAAAGATAAAAGTATTTTTAATTTACTTTCCCTAAATATCTACAATTATTCATATTCTCTTCATGTCAAATGATGCTCGTTCCAGTGCTGTTGTTTTTAGGTTAGAGTTTGTATCCAATCAGAATTCAGCTAGCTTATGTTGCCATGCTGTACCAAATCTGCCGGAGGCCTTCAGAATCAACAATGCGGGCATCCGTGCACTGTAAGTGAACGGGGACATAGATTTGACAGACAGTTGCGGTAGCCAATCAGATTACGAGTTGTTGTCAGTGAGGACATTTACACGTCCTGTGATTGGTAGGTAGGTCTTTATTGTCATTGCACAAGTACTTTGTTTTCAGCCCGTTCAAGAATAGACAAACAGTGTACAGGGTTACAGAACAAGAACGCTGATTGGTCGCCACAAGGCGCCCCGTAAAAGATGGGAAAAAGGTAAACACTGGGGAAGGATGTGTAAAAAAATAAAATCTAGTCTGGGCTCCTAAGGGGGCCCAGTCTGGAGTGGGAAAAACCTACATACATATTACAACATACATCTCGAGATGTCTAGCAACAGAGGGGAGGGAGTTGGGACTACGGTGGCAGGCTGCAGCTCTTCAGGCGCTGCCCAGCCGTCCATCACCCCTAAGGGATTCGCGTCAAGGGCATTGGATGGGGGGTGGGGTATGTGTGTGTGGCGTATATTTTTTTGTGGATGCATGTGTGTGTGTAAGCCTGCCGCGTATCTCTGTTCCGCGGCCTTGGTGTCGTGCAGTCGCTAGTCAGTCCAAAGTCGTCAACAACAGGTGTGTGTCCATGAGAGACAAGAAGGAAGTTTGTTGTGTCTTCGCCGCACTGTCTTTCGGGAGAGTCTTGAAGCCAAAGAAACAATCCAAGTTAGAATGTTTTGCATGCGAGGGAAAATAAAATTTGCTTTTCACTCTAAATTGTCTATGACTGGTCCTCAAATTCATCCTGCGGGGCAGACAGTCTGATGTTATCCAAATCACAAGAGTGTCCACAGTTCTGCCCGCAACCTCCAATCATTTGTGGCAGCTTTGGGGTACTAATTTCAAGACTGCCAGCAACTTGCAATTTGTTGACAAACCAGAGCAACGCTTACTCCAATCAGCAGATGTCCTGTTGTCATAATTCCGAATAGGTGGATATCTTTATTTACGTCCTCGACTAAAAGGGGCACTCCTTCTTTACCCAAGAGTCCGTCTTGTGTCCTGCAACAACCGCTGCGTCACGACAAGCAGATTCCCCCAAACCCAAGATCTTGTCAATTTCGTGGAGGCCAGTTAAATAGTTCTAATGTTTAGATTTAGAGAGCAGTGCAAAAAGAGACAACAAGAAAATTAAGACAAGACAAGAAAAAGAAGCAAGCGGGAGAGGAAAAGGGAGCGTCCGCCCTCGATGAGTGCCAGAGAGAAAGACTGGATACTCACCAGGACCGTTAGCAGAGGAATTTGAGAACACATAGAGTTTAGCGACAGTTGCGATAGCCAATCAGATCACAAGTTGTTGACAGTAGCCTATCTAAGTAGCCTGATGTTAACGAGACTGTGATTGGATACTCACTTGTCATTCCAAAATGAGTATCCATTCACAAGTTTCAATTCAGCAGGAAGCGGAGAAGGGGAACAAAACGTTGATTAGGTGGCAGATATACATTTGCAAGGCCGTTTTCAAGAAGGATATTTAAAGAGAAACTACATCTTGTGAGACGATGTCGGACAACCTCGGAAGCTAGCTCAGCTGTTCTGGCGATGAAATGGGGAAATGCTCGCCATTTCCACTCGAATCAGCCAAATACGAGGGGTCCCACTGGCTTATACGGCGTCGAATTGGTGCTACACATTGTGAGTTCAAATACTGTATTTTTTTCACATTTAATATGTTTTTTGCAATTTCAATTTTGACAGTACCACATAAGATATGTTTTAATTGCTGATGCGGGTTAATTGATTTTTAAATGCGCCAGAAAATAACCCGTTTTGTACACTGTTGATGTTATTCAATGACTGGTAAATGTGTTTATGTATAGTATTTCTCCAGCAATGGTCATGTGGTGACATCAATTATGGTATTTTGAGAGGTAATCATTGAAGTCGGACACCACTGAAGGCCTAGGTGGGTAACCAACATTTCTCAAAATATACAAAAACAGGTACTACGTTCTGAAAATTTGAAATCCAACCATGGAGGCATGGCGAGATATTTATAAAACAATCTTACTTTTTTTCCAGTGATGTGTGGTGTGATACTGAAATATCGATACCTCCAATACCGGCTCTTTATGTTCTAATAGCAATTATCAAATCAAAATATTGATACTTTTGTTATTTGAGATAATGTATACCAATAAAAAGGAACACAAAGTAAATAAATCACAGATATTTTCTAAATCAGTGTTTCTTAACCATTGTTTGGCCGTGAGCGCCTCCTCGAGGTCAGGAAAAAAATATTTGTTTCTTAGATATGGTCTGTAGGGGACGCTGCAGTACTCAGTTGTAATACTCTTTTCCACCACTTGTGGCAGTAATGACGATATAAAAAAACCCAGAAGTCTGGAGCTGAAGTCATAGAAACGTTTCTTGACTGCAAAAAAAATATGACTTCAGTGTTAATATTTGAGTGGACCCTTCTCTAACGGAATAGTTGGGCCCCGAGGCCAAAAATGTTAAGACCTCTGGCCTAAATGAAATGGTTTGATGGGAACTAATTTTTATTTTGCCAACGTAAGTGCATAATGCGCAAGCAAGAAAATAACTGGCCAGCAAAATTTGTCAGTATTATAAAACAGCATATCATTTTATTGTAGGTACACTAAATACAAAGTAGAACATAAATACGATAACCCAGTGATTCTCAAATGTTGGTATGTGTACCACTCGGGGTACGCATATTCCATCGAGTGGTACGCCAAATAATGATTTGATTAAAGTACAGTGTTTTATTTCCCTATTTTCAAACACAGCGTTACTGTTCAAAATGTGTGTAATGTTGCAGTGGCCAAAAATATCAAATATACTTGTTAAATAAAACCTCTGCCTTGTTTTTAATAAATACTTAGGTCTACTGTGCTACTGTATTTTAATGTTTGTCATTATGGTGGTACTTGGAAAGCCAAGTTTTTTCTGGGGTGGTACTTGGTGAAAAAACTTTGAGATTGATTGATTGATTGATTGAGAAGTTTATTGACATCTTAAAGAATTGAATCTGTCATGTCTTGGTGATCATGTTTAGTTTGGCCATGTTCTGTTTGGTTTTTGCACTCTGTCAGTCTCTGTTTTTTCACTCCCTGTTTTGTTTCCATGACTACCAATCAGTTCACCTGTCCTCACGACTCACGTACCTGATTCATTTGAACTCACGCACCTGTTTTCCAATCACCCCATGACTATTTAAGCCTGCCATTTTCTGTTGGTCGGCCTGGCGACATCACATTCATGCTGCTCTTTGCTTCCGCAAGTAAGTTGTGTTTATTTATGCCACAGTTAGTGTCTTTTGTTTTGCCATGTTCATAGTTATGCATAGTCCAAGTTTTTGTTCCCTGCGTTAAGTTTTGTGCCTCCACTGTGAGTGCCTTTTGTTTGTTCTTTTTTTGAGTGTTGAAATTAAATATGTATTTACCTTCACGCCATGTCCGGTCCAAATCATTTGCACCATGGGAAAACAAACCACACCAAAGTCCAAGTCTTGACAGAATAACATGCAATGCTTTAAAAAGGCAAATGGATGGCACAAAAAGCCAAAAGGCTTGTTTCCATTGTGGTCCATTAAATATTCATCACATTTGATACATTCAATAATAAAAGACATATAACCTGTAACATGTATATAAAAAATTACGTCAACATTTTTTTAATAAATTATGTACATTTACACAGTATACATGTCAGGTGATTTGAAAAACAATATATACAAAAAGTGTGTGTGTGTGTGTGTGGGGGGGGGGGGGGGGGTATATACACTATGTACATGACACTATTTACATGACTATGCACATGTTGACTCCAAGAGTGTGCAAAACAGAATTAGAAAATATATATGCACTATAACCACATATAAACCTGTTTGATGCTTCGTCAATTTTGGTTGAGATCAGGTAGAGGTTGAGCTGAGCCATGATTTTATGGCAGTTTTAAAATTTAGTAGGGAAGTTCAAATTTTAAGGTCTGTTGGTAGTGCATTCCACTGTGTGGTGGCAAAATAGTAGAATGCATTTTTTACCATAAGAGTCTTTATTTTGGGGGGCCGAGGTCTCTCGTGTAGTACCTGTGAGATAACGCATTCAGTGCAGAATACTCCATTTGTTTTGCCCCTTGATTTGATATTGTTTAAAGATGATTCACAAAGAGCAGCAACACATACACTACTTTTTTAAAATTTTACCGGATACATTTGGTATATTTGCACAAAGTATCGGGTCGGTATCGCCGATACCAGCCCAAATTTTACTCTGTATCGGATCAGAATAAAATCAGTGATATCACACATCACTACTTCCTTCATATTTTCTCCAAACGAGCTGTTTGGAATTTGCCCTTTTAGTGACGTTTCCCCCCCCCCGAGTGTGACGTCAGAGAATATATGGCAGAAAGTTATTTGCGCGATTCCGCCATTGTAGTCAATAAGCTTTTTCTCTATTCTCTTGTTGTGGGGCAGACTGTCTCGTACATGCACATGCATCCTCCGATGTTGCCATTTCTAATACAAAGTAGCGTATAATTCTAACGTCAGTAGACTCCATATGGAAGCGCTAAAAACTACAACATGGCTGACGGGGAGAAGACTTAGTAGAAGTGGAGACACGTAAGTAAGACCGCCCACAAAACGGTGCATTCCTGAAGAGACAGTTAGAAAGAAGTTTGAAGACGGTCTGTAAAACATATTGATTGATTGATTGATTGAAACTTTTATTAGTCGATTGCACAGTGAAGTACATATTCCGTACAATTGACCACTAAATGGTAACACCCGAATAAGTTTTTCAACTTGTTTAAGTCGGGGATCACTTAAATTGATTCATGATACAGATATATACTATTTTCATAATACAGTCATCACACAAGATAATCATCAGAGTATATACAATGAATTATTTATATTATTTACAATCCGGGGTGTGGGATATGGAGGGGGGTGTGGGGGGTTGGTTAGGATTGGTTGGTATCTATCATAATCTATGCAAATGAGCAAAGTTTTACATTTATGTAGAAAAATATGACCCCTACCTACCACCTTTCTTGCCAGTATGGGCATCCTCTAAAAAAGTGTTTTTGTGATACTTTTAGGGTAATGCTGGGTGTCAATACCTGTTGTAAATTTTGGCAGTGACCAAGAAAGAACAGCTTGGCCTACCCAGAGAGAAACCCAAACCTTAACAATGTAAAATTACATAGTAATAGACTAAAACATTATGTCTAGATTAAAGTAAGAGAACTTTAAGTTGAAGACGATAGTTTATTATTAATATTTTTTTAGGAAAGAGAGAGTTGTTTCTAGAAAAACTTCAAAGAGTAGTACACACGTGGGTGAAAATAATCTAAAATGTTGCTGGTCTCAAAACTTAAGTTCCCAAAGAGGCTGAGAAAATCATATTTGATAATGAAGACCAGTTAGGGAGAATTTGATAAAGGAATGGGCGATATGACATAAAGTTGATATCGCATAAGGATAAATATCACAATATGTTATTTGGTATACCGTATGCAAATGATAATAGAACAATTTCAATTCCAGAGGGCATAGCTCCTAGGATCATTGGGACACCCAAACTCCTCCACCACAATAAGGTGGCAGCTCAGGCTATGTCTACACTAAGCCGGATAACCCCTTAAACGAATAATGATTTAGCCTATGCCCCGTTTAAGGTCCCTCTCCTTGGATAATTTTTTACACGGGTAAATGCGCCATGTATTTCTTGAATCTCCAGCTCTTACCTTTCTCCTTCCGTCTGTTCAGACGCTTGTGGAAATCACACATGAATACTTTAAGAGAAAGCGATTGCAGCTATTTCAGATACAACACTTCTCAGACGGCAAGAGAACTTTCCAATATCCAGGTCAGCTGTGATTCTCCTTAGCGAAAAACTTCGTCCATTTGTCGAAGGAGAGACAACGAGAATGCGGACTCCCGTGGATATGATTAAAAAAAAGTAGCTTGTGCTTTGTATTACCTGGCCGTCGAGGGAAGACTACGGAAAACGGCGAATGCTTTTGGACTGGCAAAGCAGACTGTATCAGTTATTGTTCGCCATGTATGTCGCGGACTCAACGTCTAGGTAAAGTCACCAAAAAGGAATGGACAATGAAGGTGAAGGCAATAGAGTGAGGAGTGTCCTGACCAAATATCTAGATCCCAAATTGATTGATGTAAAATGTTCTTTATCACATTGTTTACATGTGTAATAAAGATTTGATTAATTTATGATGTCTCAGGTGTGATTCACTACAATAGGGCCCCACAGCACACTTGATTCCAGTTAATTGAAATACCACAACACTGGATATTGTTCAGATATGTTAAATTTAAGAACTTGCACACAAAGCAACACTTGAGGTGACTATGACGTGCGCATTTTCCGCGCATGCGTACTAGGTGGCGTTGCACCGGCGGACAGAGGGGTTCAAGGTTCAAACACTGATGACATCTATTAAACAGACAAAAAGCAAGGAATCATGCAGAGACAGAATTCAATTTGGCTCAAAGAGGAGAGACGTTTTGGGCTGTACTCTAGTTACAGATCCAAACTACGCTCTAAAATCCTGCCCACGTGCTCCTCTATTTATTTGGGAGGTCCCTGGTTACATCACTGAGGCTGCTGCTGAAGGAAGGGTGGTAATCTCAGCAGCCCCAGTTAGACACTATATATGACTATTAATGAAATGCAAATGTGCTGACACTCGTGATATCGTCCTGTCTCTGCTCTGTCTGCGTCACGGCACTCGATGTTCGCCCTTGGCAGTCAGCAGGCCGATTCTGGACACCAACACTGATACGAGACAACTTGCTTTGCACAGATAGAAAAGTACAACTTCAGCACAATTGATAATAACTATAGCAACAGCCTTTAAGCATAAGAGTTGTGTGATAACTTACACATAATTATTCTAACAGGGGAGGGGGTCTTAAACGGTGGCATTGTTGTGTGTGGACACGGATAAGTTTAGGTGGGATTTAAACTGGATAACCTTATTCGGCTTAGTTTAAACGGGGCCTCAGAGAGGAAATACATAAAATAAACATTACATAATAATGTCCATTTTGTATTGTACATAACTAATGTCATTTTTGTATTTTACATACATACAATAGAAGGTTTAGCGTTAATACGTTCACACAAATAAATAAAAAACACACAAATGTGGCTCAGTACAAATAAAGCTAAAGTGTAGCGTTATTGCTCTCTACTGGTTAAATTTAGCGCTACATGTATTAAAGGAGTTTTGCTCGCCAGATGATAAATAAATAAAATAACTCCACCACAAATGCTAAAGACAACCCTAAATATATTCATGCACAATATCTACTAACAAAGATTTGACCAAGTTTTGTGATAACGCTTACACTTGTGGATCTTTACCGTTGTTGCTGGTCTGGAACAGTGTGTAGGCCACTTTAAACGTCAAACAGAAATCAGTGACTCGAGCTGCGGACGAGGGCCAAACTTTCATACTTTGTTGTCCAATTTCTGTAAAAGTCAGATTTTCACAATTTATAAAAAATTTTCAGGGTCGATAGTGACATTCAGGGGCACCACTAGGGATTTTGGGCCCCATGAAAAGAATCTTTACAGGACCCCCAGCACAGTGTCATTATTTTTTCTGTATTATAATTTCATCATCATTAGGGGCCTCTCTGGGCCCCCCTCCATCATGGGCCCCTAGAATCCGTCTCCTTTACCCCCCTTTTTGGCGCCCCTGGTGACATTTATTGAGTAGCCTTCTTCTAATCACACCACTGCTGCTTCATGCTGACACATTTGCCCCACTGTTGCACCCTGCGGGGTGGCGGGAGTACTGCAAATAGTACATCCATCAAGCCTATTTGGGTGATGTTCGGCGGGCCAAATGAAAAGCTATGGCGGGCCCGATGTGGCCCGCGGGCCGCCAGTTAAATATCACTGGTGTAAGACCATGGGCCTTTACATCCAATAGAAACCTAAAGTCCACTGTTATTTGGAAGCAGACAATAAGACAGAAAATATAAAACCTTTGCATATTTAAAATGAATTAGATTGCAGCTGAGATAGGCTCCAGCACCCCCCGCGACCCCAAAAGGGATAAGCGGTAGAAAATGGATGGATGAAAGTGTGAAGTGGAGAGTTTTATAATCAAATAAAGATAAACCCTGCTGGACTGAAGTGAGAATCAGCTGCACTTGTTTTGAAAAAAAAAAAAAAAGGAACAACGCTACTTGAAAAATTTAATATAATGGAAACATCACAAGTATGTCTTGTGAAAAAGTAACTTTATTTTAAATTTCAATTAAAAAAAATTATTTTTTTGTATTAAAAAAAAATCTTTAACATCCTTTTTTATTGCACTGCCTGTCATTTCTCTGCTGATCCCCTTAATGCCAAGAAAACAGCACCAGTCCGTCTTATAAATTCTGCCTAGCAACAAGGAACTCCACAAACACATGACCAGAAACATAATGTTTTGTCTTGTTGGCTGTATATATATATATATATATATATATATATATATATATATATATATATATATATACATAATGTTTTGTCTTGTTGGCTGTATATATATATATATATATATATATATATATATATATATATACAGGTAAAAGCCAGTAAATTAGAATATTTTGAAAAACTTGATTTATTTCAGTAATTGCATTCAAAAGGTGTAACTTGTACATTATATTTATTCATTGCACACAGACTGATGCATTCAAATGTTTATTTCATTTTATTTTGATGATTTGAAGTGGCAACAAATGAAAATCCAAAATTCCGTGTGTCACAAAATTAGAATATTACTTAAGGCTAATACAAAAAAGGGATTTTTAGAAATGTTGGCCAACTGAAAAGTATGAAAATGAAAAATATGAGCATGTACAATACTCAATACTTGGTTGGAGCTCCTTTTGCCTCAATTACTGCGTTAATGCGGCGTGGCATGGAGTCGATGAGTTTCTGGCACTGCTCAGGTGTTATGAGAGCCCAGGTTGCTCTGATAGTGGCCTTCAACTCTTCTGCGTTTTTGGGTCTGGCATTCTGCATCTTCCTTTTCACAATACCCCACAGATTTTCTATGGGGCTAAGGTCAGGGGAGTTGGCGGGCCAATTTAGAACAGAAATACCATGGTCCGTAAACCAGGCACGGGTAGATTTTGCGCTGTGTGCAGGCGCCAAGTCCTGTTGGAACTTGAAATCTCCATCTCCATAGAGCAGGTCAGCAGCAGGAAGCATGAAGTGCTCTAAAACTTGCTGGTAGACGGCTGCGTTGACCCTGGATCTCAGGAAACAGAGTGGACCGACACCAGCAGATGACATGGCACCCCAAACCATCACTGATGGTGGAAACTTTACACTAGACTTCAGGCAACGTGGATCCTGTGCCTCTCCTGTCTTCCTCCAGACTCTGGGACCTCGATTTCCAAAGGAAATGCAAACCAAACCAACCCAAACCATCACTGATGGTTTGGGTTTGGGTTGTCATCTGCTGGTGTCGGTCCACTCTGTTTCCTGAGATCCAGGGTCAACGCAGCCGTCTACCAGCAAGTTTTAGAGCACTTCATGCTTCCTGCTGCTGACCTGCTCTATGGAGATGGAGATTTCAAGTTCCAACAGGACTTGGCGCCTGCACACAGCGCAAAATCTACCCGTGCCTGGTTTACGGACCATGGTATTTCTGTTCTAAATTGGCCCGCCAACTCCCCTGACCTTAGCCCCATAGAAAATCTGTGGGGTATTGTGAAAAGGAAGATGCAGAATGCCAGACCCAAAAACGCAGAAGAGTTGAAGGCCACTATCAGAGCAACCTGGGCTCTCATAACACCTGAGCAGTGCCAGAAACTCATCGACTCCATGCCACGCCGCATTAACGCAGTAATTGAGGCAAAAGGAGCTCCAACCAAGTATTGAGTATTGTACATGCTCATATTTTTCATTTTCATACTTTTCAGTTGGCCAACATTTCTAAAAATCCCTTTTTTGTATTAGCCTTACACAATATTCTAATTTTGTGACACACGGAATTTTGGATTTTCATTTGTTGCCACTTCAAATCATCAAAATTAAATGAAATAAACATTTGAATGCATCAGTCTGTGTGCAATGAATAAATATAATGTGCAAGTTACACCTTTTGAATGCAATTACTGAAATAAATCAAGTTTTTCAAAATATTCTAATTTACTGGCTTTTACCTGTATATATATATATATATATATATATATATATATATATATATATATATATATATATATATATATATATATATATATATATATATATATATATATATATATATATACAGTACAGGCCAAAAGTTTGGACACGCCTTTTCCTCATTCAATGCGTTTTTTTAATTTTCATGACTATTTACATTGTAGATTGTCACTGAAGGCATCAAAACTATGAATAGACACATGTGGAGTTATGTAATTAACAAAGAAAAGTGAAATAACTGAAAACATGAAAGGTAGTCACCTGAAATGGTTTCCACTTCACCGGTGTCATAGTTTTGATGCCTTCAGTGACAATCTACAATGTAAATAGTCATGAATATAAAGAAAACGCACTGAATGCCTCTACTGTATATATATATATATATATATATATATATATATATATATATATATATATATATATATATATATATATATATATATACAACTTTATTGTGTTGTATACATTGTGTGTGTGATTTAGAGTAGTTATTTACTATTAGTAGAGAATTGGACATTTTATTAACCCACATTAACCGCCACTCCCTGTCCCTTCGCTGCTGTATTGGGGAGTAGAGAGGAAAAAGTAAAGAGGGAATAGCACCAAACAAATTGGATTATGAATGTTGCCTTTGCCTTTTTTTTTTTAATTAATATTTATTTATTTATTCATTTGACAGGGACATCATAATACAGATACTGAGAAAACAGACACTTTTTTTGGTTTCCCCCCCTCCCCAAAAAATACCAAAATAAAAAATTACAAAAAATAATAAAAGTAAAATAATAACACCCCCTCCCGCTCCCCGTCCTACATGTCAGTCACAGCGGGTAGCAAATGTACTGCCTTCCTCTTCACCACAAGCAGACAGACAATCACAGTAACTGAAAGGAAAAAAATTAACAACAAAAATGAAAATCACAGGTAGTGCAAAGACGGACATTTTTTTTTGTTCCTTCCCAGTAAAAAAAATTTAATTAAAAAAAATAAATTAAAAAACCTACATTTCAGTCACATTGGGTAGTAATGTACTGCCTTCCTCTTCACCACAAGCAGAGAATCACATTGACTAAAAGGAGAAAAAATAAATAAATTAATAAAAATCAAACATACAGAGAAGTGTCACTGAATAAAAACAACAACAACAACAACAAAAAAAGGAATTGAGGTAAGTGGAAAGGTTCATTGTCAACAGTGAGTCACATTTAACCTATCGTGTCTTTAATTTAGCTATGTAACTAATTATGCAGCCCCAGGTAAAGTCAAATTGTTTAGTTGTACCCCTCAGATTATATTTAATTTTCTCTAAATCTAAGAAAAACCTGAGGTGATTAAACCATAGGGAGGCCTTGTGATTTCCACTCCAATAAAATCCTTCTATACGAGCTATTAATGATGCAAAGGTGATACTATCCCTAAAAGTCTGCTTGATTTTTTTGATAGTTTGCCTTTTTGTATCGTTCAGTAGATATAGATCGGAAAGAACAAAACAAGTGTTGGTATTTATTTATTTATTTATCAAGTGATTTCTGGGCACTCAACAGTTTTTTCATTAAAAACGTCACAGACAGGTGTGTGCAAAGGTGATATCAATCATGCACTTGTGAGAGTGATGGAGAGTGTGGGAGGAGCCTGCAGCAATAAAAGGCTGCTCATCCACCCTCAAGAAAGGACTCCAGAATATTTTCTAGCTGAATTTATCTTCCCCAAATCGTCTCTTCTTAGCTACATTTTCTTCCATGATGAGTTGGATGAAGTGTTGTGTGTTCCCCCTGGTGCTGCTGTGCATGTGGCAGCTGCAAGGAGCACAAGCCTGCACATGTATTTATGACCATCCACAGACGCAGTTTTGCCAATCAGATGTTGGTAAGTTCAACATTAAAATGTTAGTTAATGTTTGGTTGTACATATTTAATGTTTGCATCCATGAATTATCCTTGCATGTTAAGAGGGAATACTGTGGAAAGTATTGCTAATATGAATCATTTGCTGTCTTATTTTATTTTCCCCCCTCAATGATTTCCTGTCAATTTGTGCCGAAGTGTGGCAATGCCAACTTTTATAAGTCTCTTATTTTCTCAGCTAGCAAAGTGGTGTTGCTAATGACAGTAATGAAGACTTTAGACCAGCGGTCCCCAAACTACGGCCCGCGGGCCGGATCCGGCCCCCCAGCATCCAAAATCCGGCCCACAGGAAGTCCCAAGTTAATTTTTATTTTAATTTTTAATTTTTTTAATCTTTCCTTTCTAATCCATTTTCTACCGCTTGTTACTCTCTGTGTCTCCTAGCCGCTCAGGCAAATCATATTGTCTAAAAATGAATTTTCCCATTGATAATGTGAACATCGATAATGTAAACATCAATGTTAGTTGATGTTAAATGACTGTGTGTACAGCCTGGCCCCCGGCCAAATTTTTTTTTAACCCAATGCGGCCCCCGAGTCAAAAAGTTTGGGGACCCCTGCTAACTATAAAAAAATAAATAATTATGTTTTACTCATCAGCCAAAAGGTATTCAAGTTTTATTTATTTTTTTAATGAAATGTAGATGCCAGGCTATACCTACTTTTTAACGTCTGGTTCAGTTAGTGTAAAATGCTGCTTAAAACATCACCTAAAAGCACTGTTTTTGACTTCTCTTTATACAATTAAATTATAAAATGTTCAAATGATTAAAGTTTACTTCTGAGATGATGCATTTAGGTGCCCTGAGAGCTTATATAAAATACTTGTTAGAGAATGCTAGCTCTGTCATGTTAAAAGTGGCTTTTTGTATTTAATAATCAACTTACTGTTTAACTGATGCCTTTTTGTTGGTTTTAGGGAGATTGTTTTTAATTCCAATCAAAGATTAACTGGCTTTTTTCTTCTAGCCATCAAGGCAAAGGTGGTTGCAAAGAAGGCTGTTGGTGGTAAATTTGACAATGAGATTAAGTATGACATCAAACTGATAAAGGTTAGTAATGTTAATGGTACATTTGACAATGAGATAAAGTATGACAAACTGATAAAGGTTAGTAATGTTAATAATTTTGTCTATGTATGCATGCAATTTTTTTTTTAATTTTCCAGATTTTGAAAGGCCCTAACAGACACTTTAGTACCATCTGCACTGCATCCTCTTCTGCAGCATGTGGTGTGACTCTGAACAAAGGTGTAGAATATTTTATCACAGGTAAAAAAAAAAAAAAATAAAAGATTTCAAAACTATTTTCCTACAGGGAGATGACTAGAAAAGATCTTGTCTGACTTGACATTTTCAGATTCTTTGGATTTTCGATCACCTGTCTTTTCCATTGCAGGCAAACTGAAGCCAGACGGGTCTCTGTACGTGTCATCCTGTAACTACCCTTTACCCTGGAAAAGCAGCCACAAGATCCTGGTAGAACGTTATAAGATGGGCTGTGATTGCAAGGTACGCAAACCTAATTGATGGTCAATTACATTTGAATTTAAATCCTAAACTTTGCTTTATCCTCCAGATCAATCGCTGCACCGCTGTCCTGTGTGACATCACTGGTCCTACTGAGTGCTTGTGGACGGCCTGGATGACGGGGAATTGGGTCAATAACGAGCACGACAAACAATGTGCTTGCATAAAGAGAAGGGATGGTTCTTGTTCCTGGTACCAGGAGGCCGCCTCACCCAAAAAGGGTTAATGAACATTATAGACCTTCAAAACCTCATGCAAAACATGTCAATTACGAATAAATCTATTTAAAGCAATGCAGTGTTTTTTACTATGAGATTGCATGGTCTTAAAATGACCATCTTGAGTTCAGCGCTTCTGCAAGAAAACCGTGCATTACTTCAACTTTTATTGCATTTGTCTTAACACCTGTTTTTTGTGGATTTTAATCACAGATTGGCTTTTTTTTTTGGCATGATTCTGGACTGAATCCAAACCCCTCCTATTTAGATGTGCTGTAATTTAACTGAAAATGTGTGTATTGTATTGTAGGCATGTTTGAAATAAACTTGCCTTTCTTGCAAGTGAAAACATCCTCTAAAATATTTCAATCATGGATAAAGCCAAAGCCAACATGAGCTGAAATTCTAATTTTAAGTATATATGTCAAACAAGAAATGTGTTTGTAAATTGGATATAGTTTTAGCATTGTTTTAAGTTATCTACATGTGAGCCTTAACACTAACTGGTATTGCATAAAGAAAAAAGGGTACATTTAGTTTTTTGTATCCGCAAACCTATTTTCCTGAGCTGAATCTCTTTTCTATGCACTGTGGAATTAAAGTTGCTAAGGAAACCGTCTAATGAGCAAGTATTTCTGCCAAAGTAACACAAAACTGGACAAACGTGTCCAGAAAAAATATCTGAAATGTTTCCTGTTAGCTAACAAAAACTCTTTTCAATTTTACATGTATAGTTTGGTTTAGTACATACACATCAAAGAACGTGCTGCAGTTTGCACACTTTATTTTTAATTAAAAAGGTAACAGGTGTGTGCAAAGGTGAAATCATCCAATTATTCAAATCTGATGTGTTTTTCTTGTTGGTTAGCAAAAACTGTATTGTGTTATTTAAATGACACTTATTGTTTGTTTAGTAAAATACTATTAAAAAGAAATTAGACATTTTTTGAACCCACATTAGCCGCCTCTCCCTGTCCTTTCTCTGCTGTATAGTGCAGTGAATCCCTCCGCCATCATTTGCTGGAGGAAAAAGAACCAAACAAATTGGATTATGAACGTTGCCTTTGCCTTCTTTGTGTGGGTCAGTACATATAGATCAGACAGGAAGGGAAAGTCGTTTCTTCATCATTCATTGTTTTGTTTTTTTTAATTAAGAACGTCACAGACAGGTGTGTGCAAAGGTGAAATCAATCATGCACTTGTGAGAGTGATGGAGAGTGTGGGAGGAGCCTGCAGCAATAAAAGGCTGATCATCCACCCTCCTCAAGAAAGTAGAAGTAGACCCCAGACTCACCACTGTATTACTTCTCTCAAATCATCTTTTCTTAGCTACATTTTTTTCCATGATGAGTTGGATGAAGTGTTGTGTGTTCCCCCTGGTGCTGCTGTGCATGTGGCAGCTGCAAGAAGGAGCACACGCCTGCACATGTATTTATGACCATCCACAGATGCAGTTTTGCCAATCAGATGTTGGTAAGTTCAGCATTAAATTGTTCACTTTGTGCTAAAAAGTCTGGCAAAACTATTTTTTTAAAGGTCCTTCTGCATAATTTAAAAGCTCTTTTGACATTTTCTCAGAAGATGACTTAGTGTTGCTTGCGATGGTATTGTTTATTTTTAATTTTTAATTCCAAAATGGCTATTGATAAGCATAGCAATGAGTAACACTCTAGCTACTTTTTATTTTATGCTTCAGCCAAGAGGTATTTATAAGCTTTTTATCAAGTTGTGATGCCAGGCTATACCTACTTTTAAAAAAAAACATCTTTCTGGTTCAGTTCCTGTCTTATTAGTGTAAAAACATTAACTAAAACTGCACTGTTGGCATCTATTCATACAATTTAAATATGTACATTTCAAAGTATTGCTAATAAGTTTACTTCTGAGATGATTCATTTAGGTGCCCTGAGAGCTTAGATAAAATACTTGTTAGAGATCGATAGCTCTGTCATGTTAAAAGTGGCTTCTTGTATTTAATAATCACCTTACTGTTGAGCTGATGCTTTTTGTCGGTTTCATGGAGATTGTTTTTAAATCCCATCAAAGAATAACTGGCTTCTTTTTTGTCTCTAGCCATCAAGGCAAAGGTGGTTGCAAAGAAGGCTGTTGGTGGTAAATATAACAATGAGATCAAGTATGACATCAAACTGATCAAGGTTTGTAATGTTAATTTTGTCTATGTATGCATGCACATTTTTATTTTTTGAATTATTCCAGATTTTGAAAGGCCCTAACAGACCCTTTGATACCATCGGCACTGCATCCTCCTCAGCAGCATGTGGTGTGACTCTGAACAAAGGTGTACAATATTTCATCACAGGTAAAAAAAAAAAAATCCTTACATTTGAGATTTCAAAATTGTATTTTCCTACAGGCAGTTGACTAGAAAAGAGCTTGTCTGACTTTTTTCTTTTTTTCTTTTCGGATTCTTTAATTTTTCAATCACCTGTCTTTTCCATTGCAGGCAAACTGAAGCCAGACGGGTCTCTGTACGTGTCATCCTGTAACTACCCTTTACCCTGGAAAAGCAGCCACAAGATCCTGGTAGAACGTTATAAGATGGGCTGTGATTGCAAGGTAAGCAAACTTAATTGATGGGCAATTACATTTGAATTAAATCCTAATCTTTGCTTTATCCTCCAGATCAATCGCTGCACCGCTGTCCTGTGTGACATCACTGGTCCTACTGAGTGCTTGTGGACGGACTGGATGACGGGGAATTGGGTCAACAACGAGCACGAGAAACAATGTGCTTGCATCAAGAGAAGGGATGGTTCTTGTTCCTGGTACCAGGAGGCCGCCTCATCCAAAAAGGGTTAATGAACATTATAGACCTTCAAAACCTCATGCAAAACATGTCAATTACGAATAAATCTATTTAAAGCAATGCAGTGTTTTTTACTATGAGATTGCATGTTCTTAAAATGACCATCTTGAGTTCAGCGCTTCTGCACAAATTTCTGCTTCAGCAAGAAAACCATGCATTACTTCAACTTTTATTGCATTTGTCTTAAAACCTGTTTTTTTGTGGATTTTAATCAGATTGGTTTTTTTTTTTTGCCATGATTCTGGACTGATTCCAAACCCCTCCTATTTAGATGTGCTGTAATTTAGCTGGAAATGTGTATTAAATTGTATTGTAGGCATGTTTGAAATAAACTTGCCTTTCTTGCAAGTGAAAACATCCTCTAAAATGTTTCAATCATGGATAAAGCCAAAGCCAACATGAGCTGAAATGCTAATTTTAAGTACTATGTCAAACAAGAAATCTGTAAATTGGATATAGTTTTAGCATTGTTTTAAGTTATCTACCTGTGAGTGTTAACATTGACTTGTATTGCATAAAGAAAAATAAGTACATTTAGTTTTTTGTATCTGCAGACCTATTTTCCTGAGCTGAATCTCTCTTTTCTATGCACTGTGGAACTCAAGTTGCTGTGGAAACCGTCTAATGAGCAAGTATTTCTGCCAAAGCAACACAAAACTGGACAAATGTGTCCAGAAAAAATATCTGCAATTTTTCCTGTTGGCTAACAAAAACTCGCTTTTCAAACTTACATGTAGGTTTGGTTTAGTACATACACATCAAAGAACATGCAGTTTGCACACTTTATTTTTTAATTAAAAAGGTAACAGGTGTGTGCAAAGGTGAAATCATCCAATTATCCAAATCTGATGTGTTTTTCTTGTTGGTTAGCAAAAACTGTATTGTTATTCAAATGACACTTATCGTGTTTGTTTAGTAAAATACTATTAAAAAGAAATTGGACATTTTTTGAACCCACATTATCCGCCTCTCCCTGTCCTTTCTCTGCTGTATAGTGCAGTGAATCCCTTCGCCATCATTTGCTGGAGGAAAAAGAACCAAACAAATTGGATTATGAACGTTGCCTTTGCCTTCTTTGTGTGGGTCAGTACATATAGATCAGCCAGGAAGGAAAAGTCGTTTCTTCATCATTCATTGTTTTGTTTTTTTAATTAAGAACGTCACAGACAGGTGTGTGCAAAGGTGAAATCAATCATGCACTTGTGTGAGTGATGGAGAGTGTGGGAGGAGCCTGCAGCAATAAAAGGCTGCTCATCCACCCTCTTAAAGAAAGTAGAAGTAGACCCCAGACTCACCTCTGTATTACTTCTCTCAAATCGTCTCTTCTTAGCTACATTTTCTTCCATGATGAGTTGGATGAAGTGTTGTGTGTTCCCCCTGGTGCTGCTGTGCATGTGGCAGCTGCAAGAAGGAGCACACGCCTGCACATGTATTTATGACCATCCACAGACGCAGTTTTGCCAATCAGATGTTGGTAAGTTCAGCATTAAAATGTTCACTTTGTGCTAAAAAGTCTGGCAAAACCAACTTTTTAAAGGTCCTTCTGCATAATTAACAGCTCTCTAGACATTTTCTCAGAGGATGACTTAGTGTTGCTTGTGATGGTATTGTTTAAAAAAAAAAAAAAGAAAAAAAAAAGTATTCCAAAATGGCTATTGATAAGCATAGCAATGAGTAACACTCTAGCTACTTTTTATTTTAAGCTTCAGCCAAGAGGTATTTATAAGCTTTTTATCAAGTTGTGATGCCAGGCTATACCTCTTTTTTTTTTTTTTTAAACATCTTCTTGGTTAGTTCCTGTCTTAGTGTAAAAACATTAACTAAAACTGCACTGTTGGCATCTATTCATACAGTTTAAATATGTAATTTTCAAAGTATTGCTAATGAAAGTTTACTTCTGAGATGATTCATTTAGGTGCCCTGAGAGCTTAGATAAAATACTTGTTAGAGATCGATAGCTCTGTCATGTTAAAAGTGGCTTGTATTTAATAACAATCACCCAACTGTTGAGCTGATGCCTTTTGTTGGTTTCATGGAGATTGTTTTTAATTCCAATCAAAGAATAACTGGCTTCTTTTTTGTTTCTAGCCATCAAGGCAAAGGTGGTTGCAAAGAAGGCTGTTGGTGGTAAATATGACAATGAGATCAAGTATGACATCAAACTGATCAAGGTTAGTAATTTGACAATTATGGCTATGTATGCATGCACATTTTTATTTTTTGTATTTTTCCAGATTTTGAAAGGCCCTAACAGACCCTTTGATACCATCTGCACTGCATCCTCCTCTGCAGCATGTGGTGTGACTCTGAACAAAGGTGTAGAATATTTTATCACAGGTAAAAAAAAAAATCCTTACATTTGAGATTTAAAAATTATATTTTCCTACAGGAAGATGACTAGCAAAGAGCTGACTTTGTTTTCTTTTCTTTTTGGATTCTTTAAATTTTCAATCACCTGTCTTTCCCATTGCAGGCAAACTGAAGCCAGACGGGTCTCTGTACGTGTCATCCTGTAACTACCCTTTACCCTGGAAAAGCAGCCACAAGATCCTGGTAGAACGTTATAAGATGGGCTGTGATTGCAAGGTAAGCAAACTTAATTGATGGGCAATTACATTTGAATTAAATCCTAAACTTTGCTTTATCCTCCAGATCAATCGCTGCACCGCTGTCCTGTGTGACATCACTGGTCCTACTGAGTGCTTGTGGACGGACTGGATGACGGGGAATTGGGTCAATAACGAGCACGACAAACAATGTGCTTGCATCAAGAGAAGGGATGGTTCTTGTTCCTGGTACCAGGAGGCCGCCTCAGCCAAAAAGGGTTAATGAATATTATAGACCTTCAAAATTTCAATTACGAATAAATATATTTAAAGCAATGCAGTGTCTTTTACTATAAGATTGCATGTTCTTAAAATGACCATCTTGAGTTCAGCACTTCTGCACAAAGTACTGATTCAGCAAGAAAACCATGCATTACTTCAACTTTTATTGCATTTGTCTTCAACACCTGTAATTTGTGGATTTTAATCAGATTGGCTTTATGTGGCATGATTCTGGTCTGATTCCAAACTAATATTTAGATGAGCTGTAATTTAACTGTAAATGTGTATTACATTGCAGGCATGTTCGAAGTAAACTTGCCTTTCTTACCAGTGAAAACATCACTTAAAAATGTTAATCATTGATATAGAGCCAAAGCCGACATGAACTGAAATGCTACTTTTTAAGGACTAAGTCAAGAGGAAATGTGTTGGTAAATAAGATATATAGTTTTACATGTTACTGCATTTAAAAAGTTATCTACCTGTGAGCCGCAACACATGAGAACTTGTATTGCATAAAGAAAAAGTAAATTTAGTTTTTTGTATCAGTAAACCTATTTTCCATGTCTTTTCTCTGCACTGTGGGACTCAAGTTGCTGTGGAAACCGTATAATGAGCAAATATTTGTCCGCCAAAGTACCAAAAAACTGGACAAACCTGTGTTCAGAAAAATTATCTGATACATTTTTCCTCTTAGCTAACAAAAACTCCGCTTTTCAAACTTACATGTATAGTTTGGTTTAGTACATACACATCAAGAATGTGCTGCAGTTTCTCTCAAGTATGGTTACAGACAGAGCACACATTTGTTTTAAATTAAAAAGGTAACATGTGTGCAATGATGAAATCAATCATCCATCCATTTTCTACCACTTGTCCCTATTAGGGACGCGGGGGTGCTGGAGCCTATCTCAGCTGCATTCAGGCGGAAGGCGGGGTACACCCTGGACAAGTCGCCACCTCATCGCAGGGCCAACACAGACAGACAACATTCACACACTAGGGTCAATTTAGTGTTGCCAATCAACCTATCCCCAGGTGCATGTCTTTGGAGGTGGGAGGAAGCCCATGCAGTCACGGGAAGAACATGCAAACTCCACACAGAAAGGCCCGGGGATCGAACCCAGGACCTTTGTATTGTGAGGCACATGCACTAACCAGGGGTGTCAAACTCATTCTAGCTCAGGGGCCGCATGGAGGAAAATCTGTGCACACGCGGGGCGGACTATTAAAATCATGGCATTAAAACTAAAAAATAAAGACAACTTCAGCTTGTTTTCTTTGTGTCACTTTGGCCAAAAATAGAACAACCACATTCTGAAAATATTACAATAAAAATATACAGAAAAATTCCAGCAGCGGTAAAGTTTAGATCCAGGACAGAAGAAAGTGAATGAATGTTTATAACTGAATAAATGTACATATGCATAACAATTTGTTTTCCTTTGTATTTTTTTTTTAATGAATTAAGTAACGTTTATGACAACCTTTTTCCAAAACACAATATAGCATGTGAGATATAACAGGATACATTTATCATTTGTTTTCAAAATGCTTACAAAAAAGTGGGACCCCAAAAATTTACTTTTTTATGACTTGATGGGGTTCCTGGGACCCCATTTTGAAAATTCTTAACGCCAACACTGATGGAGTATTGGTGCGTGCAAAACAGCAGCATGCGGCTGTGGCCTGCGGGCCGGTTCTAATACTAATCAAATATCATCCCGGGGGTCATAGATAATTAAATTGGCAACCCTTGACTTTGACACTTAGGTACTAACCCCTGTGCCACCTTGCTGCCCTAAATCAATCATCAAATTATCCAAATCTGATATGTTTTTCTTGTTGGTTAGCAAAAACTGTATTGTGTTATTCAAATTACACTTATTGTTTGTTGTTTAGTAATTAGACATTTTTTGAACCCACATTAGCCGCCTCTCCCTGTCCTTTCTCTGCTGTATAGTGCAGTGAATCCCTTCGCCATCATTTGCTGGAGGAAAAAGCACCAAACAAATTGGATTATGAATGTTGCCTTTGCCTTCTTTGTGTGGGTCAGTACATATAGATCAGACAGGAAGGGAAAGTCGTTTCTTCATCATTCATCATTTCATCATTTATTTATTAAAAACATTACAGACAGGTGTGTGCAAAGGTGAAATCAATCATGCACTTGTGAGAGTGATGGAGAGTGTGGGAGGAGCCTGCAGCAATAAAAGGCTGCTCATCCACCCTCCTCAAGAAAGTAGAAGTAGACCCCAGACTCACCTCTGTATTACTTCTCTCAAACCTTCTCTTCTTAGCTACATTTTCTTCTATGATGAGTTGGATGAAGTGTTGTGTGTTCCCCCTGGTGCTGCTGTGCATGTGGCAGCTGCAAGAAGGAGCACACGCCTGCACATGTATTTATGACCATCCACAGACGCAGTTTTGCCAATCAGATGTTGGTAAGTTCAGCATTAAAATGTTCACTTTGTGCTAAAAAGTCTGGCAAAACCAACTTTTTAAAGGTCCTTCTGCTTAATTAACAGCTCTCTAGACATTTTCTCAGAGGATGACTTAGTGTTGCTTGTGATGGTATTGTTTAAAAAAAAAAAAGTATTCCAAAATGGCTATTGATAAGCATAGCAATGACTAACACTCTAGCTACTTTTTATTTTATGCTTCAGCCAAGAGGTATTTATAAGCTTTTTATCAAGTTGTGATGCCAGGCTATACCTACTTTTTTTTTTAACATCTTCCTGGTTCAGTTCCTGTCTTATTAGTGTAAAAACATTAACTAAAACTGCACTGTTGACATCTATTCATACAATTAAATATGTAACTTTTAAAGTATTGCTAATGAAAGTTTACTTCTGAGATGATTCATTTAGGTGCCCTGAGAGCTTAGATAAAATACTTCATCGATAGCTCTGTCATGTTAAAAGTGGCTTTTTGTATTTAATAACAATCACCTTACTGTTGAGCTGATGCCTTTTGTTGGTTTCATGGAGATTGTTTTTAATTCCCATCAAAGATTAACTGGCTTTTTTTGTTTCTAGCCATCAAGGCAAAGGTGGTTGCAAAGAAGGCTGTTGGTGGTAAATATGACAATGAGATCAAGTATGACATCAAACTGATCAAGGTTAGTATTTGTCAATTTTGTCTATGTATGCATGCACATTTTTATTTTTTGTATTTTTCCAGATTTTGAAAGGCCCTAACAGACCCTTTGATACCATCTGCACTGCATCCTCCTCTGCAGCATGTGGTGTGACTCTGAACAAAGGTGTAGAGTATTTTATCACAGGTAAAAAAAAAAATCCTTACATTTGAGATTTAAAAATTATATTTTCCTACAGGAAGATGACTAGCAAAGAGCTGACTTTTTTTTCTTTTCTTTTAGGTATCTTTAAATATTCTTCACCTGTCTTTTCCATTGCAGGCAAACTGAAGCCAGACGGGTCTCTGTACGTGTCATCCTGTAACTACCCTTTACCCTGGAAAAGCAGCCACAAGATCCTGGTAGAACGTTATAAGATGGGCTGTGATTGCAAGGTAAACAAACCTAATTGATGGTAAATTACATTTGAATTAAATCCTGATCTTTGCTTTATCCTCCAGATCAATCGCTGCACCGCTGTCCTGTGTGACATCACTGGTCCTACTGAGTGCTTGTGGACGGACTGGATGACGGGGAATTGGGTCAATAACGAGCACGACAAACAATGTGCGTGCATCAAGAGAAGGGATGGTTCTTGTTCCTGGTACCAGGAGGCCGCCTCACCCAAAAAGGGTTAATGAACATTATAGACCTTCAAAACCTCATGCAAAACATGTCAATTACGAATAAATCTATTTAAAGCAATGCAGTGTTTTTTACTATGAGATTGCATGTTCTTAAAATGACAATCAGGAGTTCAGCACGAATGCACAAAGTACTGCTTCAGCAAGAAAACCATGCATTACTTCAACTTTTATTGCATTTGTCTTAACCAACACCTGTAATTTGTGGATTTAATCACTGATTGGCTTTTTTGTGGCATGATTCTGGACTGATTCCAAACCAATATTTAGATGAGCTGTAATTTAACTGGAAATGTGTATTACATTATATTGTAGGCATGTTTCTTACCAGCAGAGGTGGGTAGTAACGCGCTACATTTACTCCGTTACATCTACTTGAGTAACTTTTGGGATAAATTGTACTTCTAAGAGTAGTTTTAATGCAACTTACTTTTACTTTTACTTGAGTATATTTATAGAGAAGAAACGCTACTTTTACTCCGCTACTTTTATCTACATTCAGCTCGCTACTAATTTTTATCGATCTGTTAATGCACGCTTTGTTTGTTTTGGTCTGTCAGACAGACCTTCAAAATGCCTGCCTTACTGGTGACGTTTCACTTCGTTCCACCAATAAAATGCAGTCACTGGTGACGTTTGACTCCGTTCCACCAATCAGATGCAGTCACTGGTGACGTTGGACCAATCAAACAGAGCCAGGCGGTCACATGACCTGACTTAAACAAGTTGAAAAACTTATTGGGGTGTTACCATTTAGTGGTCAATTGTACGGAATATGTACTGTACTGTGCAATCTACTAATACAAGTTTCAATCAATCAATCAAAAGTGTGAAGGAAAAAAGACACTTTTTTTATTTCAAACGTACATTCCGTCACAAGCCTAAAGACTGACTGCACAGTTCCTGTCTTCACAATAAAAGTGCTGCTCCATCGCGCCAGCGCTTTCAAAATCCGAAAGCCAGCGCAAACAAGCTAGCAAGCTACGGAGTTTGCCGCCAATGTATTTCTTGTAAAGTGTATAAAAACGAATATGGAAGCTGGACAGATAAGATGCGAAAAACCAACCACTTTCATGTGGTATTAGACAGAAATGAGGAACTTTTTTTCTCCTCCATTTGAAAACGTGGACGCTATCAGCACTACTGTCTGATTACAGTCAATGCAAGTCATCAGAATCAGGTAATACACCAACTTATATTATTGTCTTCATGAAAGAAAGGAATCTATATGTGTTAAACATGCATGTATATTCATTAAAACACCTTTAACATGTAAACAAAAACTGCAAAATAAATAAATATAAATTATATACTGTATATATATATGTGTGTGTATATATATATATATATATATAAATGTGTGTATATATATATATATATATATATGTGTGTGTATATATATATATATATATGTGTGTATGTGTATGTATATATATATATATGTATATGATATGTGTGTGTATGTTACTCATCAGTTACTCAGTACTTGAGTAGTTTTTTCACAACATACTTGTTACTTTTACTCAAGTAAATATTTGGGTGACTACTCCTTACTTTTACTTGAGTAATAAATCTCTAAAGTAACAGTACTCTTACTTGAGTACAATTTCTGGCTACTCTACCCACCTCTGCTTACCAGTGAAAACATCCCCTAAAAATGTTAATCATGGATTTAGAGCCAAAGCCGACATGGATATAGTTTTACATGTTGCTGGATTTAAAAAAATATCTACTTGTGAGTTGCAACACATTGACAACTTGTATTGCATTAAGAAAAATAAGTACATTTTCTGAAAATATTACAATGAAAATATAGAAAAAAATACCAGCAGCGGTAAACTTTAGATCCAGGACAGAAGAAAGTGAATGAATGTTTATAACTGAATACATTTACATATGCATAACAATTTGTTTTCTTTCGTATTTTTTTTAATGAAATAAGTAATGTTTATAACCTTTTTCTAAAACAATATAGAATGTGAGATATAACAGGATAATGCATACGTTTATCAATTGTTTTCAAAAATTCACTTTTTTATGACTTGATGGGGTTCCTGACACCCCATTTTGAAAATTCCTAGCGCCAACACTGATGGAGTATTGGTGCATGCAAAATAGCAGCAGGCGGCTGTGGGCTGCAGGCCGGTTCTAATACTAATCAAATATCATCCTGGGGGCCGTAGATAATTTAATTGGCAACCCTTGACTTTGACACTTAGGCACTAACCCCTGTCCCACCGTGCTGTCCTAAATCAATCATGAAATTATCCAAATCTGATATGTTTTTCTTGTTGGTTAGCAAACACTGTATTGTGTTATTCAAATTACACTTATTGTTTGTTGTTTAGTAATTAGACATTTTTTGAACCCACATTAGCCGCCTCTCCCTGTCCTTTCTCTGCTGTATAGTGCAGTGAATCCCTTCGCCATCATTTGCTGAAAGAAAAAGAACCAAACAAATTGGATAATGAATGTTTTGTATTATCCCGTGAGGTGTATATTACATTTTTTTTGTTCGGTTTGTACTTCATGAAGTTTTGCACTTGTTGTGTTTTTTTGTGTGTTTTTTGTTTGTTTTCATTATATTTGGATATGTTTGTTTGGTTTGTATGATATCTATTGAATAAGACTATGTATTATGTTGAAGGGGGCAGGAAAATATACGATTTTTCTTCATCCTGCTCCTTCTCAGGCATTGGTGTGTAAATGTGTGTTTAGTTTCTAAAGTTTAATTGTCTATCGTTCAAAGATGCACATCAATGAAGGAGATAAATAAAAAAATGAAATTAAATGAAAAATGTTTCCTTTGTCTTCTTTGTGTGGGTCAGTACATATATATCAGACAGGAAGGGAAAGTCGTTTCTTCATCATTTCATCATTTATTTATTTATTTATTAAAAACATCACAGACAGGTGTGTGCAAAGGTGAAATCAATCATGCACTTGTGAGAGAGATGGAGAGTGTGGGAGGAGCCTGCAGCAATAAAAGGCTGCTCATCCACCCTCCTCAAGAAAGTAGAAGTAGACCCCAGACTCACCTCTGTATTACTTCTCTCAAATCGTCTCTTCTTAGCTACATTTTCTTCCATGATGAGTTGGATGAAGTGTTGTGTGTTCCCCCTGGTGCTGCTGTGCATGTGGCAGCTGCAAGAAGGAGCACACGCCTGCACATGTATTTATGACCATCCACAGACGCAGTTTTGCCAATCAGATGTTGGTAAGTTCAGCATTAAAATGTTTACTTTGTGCTAAAAAGTCTGGCAAAAACAACTTTTTAGAGGTCCTTCTGCATAATTAACAGCTCTCTAGACATTTTCTCAGAGGATGACTTAGTGTTGCTTGTGATAGTATTGTTTTTTTTTTTTTTAATTCTTTGTTCCAAAATGGCTATTGATAAGCATAGCAATGAGTAACACTCTAGCTACTTTTTATTTTAAGCTTCAGCCAAGAGGTATTTATAAGCTTTTTATCAAGTTGTGATGCCAGGCTATACCTACTTTTTTTTTTAAAACATCTTCCTGGTTCAGTTCCTGTCTTATTAGTGTAAAAACATTAACTAAAACTGCACTGTTGGCATCTATTCATACAATTAAATATGTAACTTTTAAAGTATTGCTAATGAAAGTTTACTTCTGAGATGATTCATTTAGGTGCCCTGAGAGCTTAGATCAAATACTTGTTAGAGAACGATAGCTCTGTCATGTTAAAAGTGGCTTCTTATATTTAATAATCACCTTACTGTTGAACTGATGCTTTTTGTTGGTTTCAGGGAGATTGTTTTTAATTCCCATCAAAGAATAACTGGCTTCTCTTTTGTCTCTAGCCATCAAGGCAAAGGTGGTTGCAAAGAAGGCTGTTGGTGGTAAATATGACAATGAGATCAAGTATGACATCAAACTGATCAAGGTTAGCATTTGTCAATTTTGTCTATGTATGCATGCACATTTTTATTTTTTGTATTTTTCCAGATTTTGAAAGGCCCCAACAGACCCTTTGATACCATCTGCACTGCATCCTCCTCTGCAGCATGTGGTGTGACTCTGAACAAAGGTGTACAATATTATATCACAGGTAAATAAAAATAAAAAAAAATATATATATATTTTCCTACAGGAAGATGACTAGCAAAGAGCTGACTTTTTTTCTTTTCTTTTTGGATTCTTTAAATTTTCGATCACCTGTCTTTCCCATTGCAGGCAAACTGAAGCCAGACGGGTCTCTGTACGTGTCATCCTGTAACTCCCCTTTACCCTGGAAAAGCAGCCACAATATCCTGGTAGAACGTTATAGGATGGGCTGTGATTGCAAGGTAAGCAAACTTAATTGATGGTCAATTACATTTGAATTAAATCCTGATCTTTGCTTCATCCTCCAGATCAATCGCTGCACCGCTGTCCTGTGTGACATCACTGGTCCTACTGAGTGCTTGTGGACGGACTGGATGACGGGGAATTGGGTCAATAACGAGCATGACAAACAATGTGCTTGCATCAAGAGAAGGGATGGTTCTTGTTCCTGGTACCAGGAGGCCGCCTCACCCAAAAAGGGTTATTTAAAAGGTTAATGAACATTATAGACCTTCAAAACCTCATGCAAAACATGTCAATTATGAATAAATCTATTTAAAGCAATGCAGTGTTTTTTACTATGAGATTGCATGTTCTTAAAATGACCATCTTGAGTTCAGCACTTCTGCACAAACTACTGCTTCAGCAAGAAAACCATGCATTGCTTCAACTTTTATTGCATTTGTCTTAACACCTGTAATTTGTGGATTTTAATCACAGATTGGCTTTTTTTTGGCATGATTCTGGACTGATTCCAAACCCCTCCTATTTAGATGTGCTGTATTTTAACTGGAAATGTGTATTACATTGTATTGTAGGCATGTTTTAAATAAACTTGCCTTTCTTGCAAGTGAAAACATCCTCTAAAATGTTTCAATCATGGATAAAGCCAAAGCCAACATGAGCTGAAATGCTAATTTTAAGTACTATGTCAAACAAGAGGAAATGTGTTAGTAATTTGGATATAGTTTAGCATTGTTTTAAGTTATCTACCTGTGAGCCTTAACACTGACAACTGGTATTGCATAAAGAAAAATAAGTACATTTATTTTTTTGTATCCGCAAACCTATTTTCCTGAGCTGAATCTCTTTTCTATGCACTGTGGAACTAAAGTTGCCGTGGAAACCGTCTAATGAGCAAGTATTTCTGCCAAAGCAACACAAAACTGGACAAACGTGTCCAGAAAAAATATCTGAAATTTTTCCTGTTAGCTAACAAAAACTTGCTTTTCAAACTTACATGTATAGTTTGGTTTAGTGCATACACAAAGAGAACGTGCTGCAGTTTGCACACTTTTTTTTAGTTGAGGTAACAGGTTTGTGCAAAGGTGAAATCATCCAATTATCCAAATCTGATGTGTTTTTCTTGTTTAGCAAAAACTGTATTGTGTTATTTAAATGACACTTATTGTGTTTGTTTAGTAAAATACTATTAAAAAGAAATTAGACATTTTTTGAACCCACATTAGACGCCTCTCCCTGTCCTTTCTCTGCTGTATAGTGCAGTGAATCCCTTCGCCATCATTTGCTGGAGGAAAAAGAACCAAACAAATTGGATTATAAACGCTCAATTGGTAGAGCGGCCGTGCCAGCAACTTGAGGGTTGCAGGTTCGATCCCCGCTTCCGCCATCCTAGTCACTGCCGTTGTGTCCTTGGGCAAGACACTTTACCCACCTGCTCCCAGTGCCACCCACACTGGTTTAAATGTAACTTAGATATTGGGTTTCACAATGTAAAGCGCTTTGAGTCACTTGAGAAAAAGCGCTATATAAATGTAATTCACTTCACTTCACTTCACACTTTGCCTTCTTTGTGTGGGTCAGTACATATAGATCAGACAGGAAGGGAAAGTCGTTTCTTCATCATTCATCATTTATTGTTTTGTTTTTTTTAATTAAGAACGTCACAGACAGGTGTGTGCAAAGGTGAAATCAATCATGCACTTGTGAGAGTGATGGAGAGTGTGGGAGGAGCCTGCAGCAATAAAAGGCTGCTCATCCACACTCCTCAAGAAAGTAGAAGTAGACCCCAGACTCACCTCTATATTACTTCTCTCAAACCTTCTTTTCTTAGCTACATTTTCTTCCATGATGAGTTGGATGAAGTGTTGTGTGTTCCCCCTGGTGCTGCTGTGCATGTGGCAGCTGCAAGAAGGAGCACACGCCTGCACATGTATTTATGACCATCCACAGATGCAGTTTTGCCAATCAGATGTTGGTAAGTTCAGCATTAAAATGTTTACTTTGTGCTAAAAAGTCTGGCGAAACCAACTTTTAAAGGTCCTTCTGCATAATTAACAGCTCTCTAGAAATTTTCTCAGAGGATGACTTAGTGTTGCTTGTGATAGTATTGTTTTTTTTTTATTCTTTATTCCAAAATAGCTATTGATAAGCATAGCAATGAGTAACACTCTAGCTACTTTTTATTTTAAGCTTCAGCCAAGAGGTATTTAAAGCTTTTTATCAAGTTGTGATGCCAGGCTATACCTACTTTTTTTTTTTTAACATCTTCCTGGTTCAGTTACTGTCTTATTAGTGTAAAAACATTAACTAAAACTGCACTGTTGGCATCTATTCATACAAATATGTAATTTTCAAAGTATTGCTAATGAAAGTTTACTTCTGAGATGATTCATTTAGGTGCCCTGAGAGCTTAGATAAAATACTTGTTAGAGATCGACAGCTCTGCCATGGTTAAAGTGGCTTCTTGTATTTAATAACAATCACCTTACTGTTAAAACTGATGCCTTTTTGTTCGTTTCAGGGAGATTGTTTTTAATTCCAATCAAATAACTGGCTTCTTTTTTGTTTCTAGCCATCAAGGCAAAGGTGGTAGCAAAGAAGGCTGTTGGTGGTAAATATGACAATGAGATCAAGTATGACATTAAACTGATCAAGGTTAGTGTTTGTCAATTGTGTCTATGCATGCATGCACATTTTTATTTTTTGTATTTTGTCCAGATTTTGAAAGGCCCTAACAGACCCTTTGATACCATCTGCACTGCATCCTCCTCTGCAGCATGTGGTGTGACTCTGAACAAAGGTGTAGAATATTATATCACAGGTAAAAAAAAAAAATCCCTACATTTGAGATTTAAAAATTATTTTTTCCTACAGGAAGATGACTAGCAAAGAGCTGACATTTCTTCTTTTCTTTTTGGATTCTTTAAATTTTCATCACCTGTCTTTTCAATTGCAGGCAAACTGAAGCCAGACGGGTCTCTGTACGTGTCATCCTGTAACTACCCTTTACCCTGGAAAAGCAGCCACAAGATCCTGGTAGAACGTTATAAGATGGGCTGTGATTGCAAGGTAAGCAAACCTAATTGATGGTCAATTACATTCAAATTAAATCCTAATCTTTGCTTTATCCTCCAGATCAATCGCTGCACCGCTGTCCTGTGTGACATCACTGGTCCTACTGAGTGCTTGTGGACGGACTGGATGACGGGGAATTGGGTCAATAACGAGCACGACAAACAATGTGCTTGCATCAAGAGAAGGGATGGTTCTTGTTCCTGGTACCAGGAGGCCGCCTCACTCAAAAAGGGTTAATGAACATTATAGACCTTCAAAACTTCATGCAAAACATGTCCATTACGAATAAATCTATTTAAAGCAATGCAGTGTTTTTTTACTATGAGATTGCATGTTCTTAAAATGACAATCATGAGTTCAGCACTTGTGCACAAAGTACTGCTTCAGCAAGAAAACCATGCATTACTTCAACTTTTATTGCATTTGTCTTAATCACCACCTGCAACTTGTGGATTTTAATCACCGATTGGCTTTTTTTGGCATGATTCTGGTCTGATTCCAAACCAATATTTAGATGAGCTGTAATTTAACTGCGAATGTGTATTACATTATATTGTAGGCATGTTCGAAATAAACTTGCCTTTTTTACAATCCCCTAAAAATGTTAATCATGGATATAGAGCCAAAGCCGACATGTACTAAAATGCTAATTTTTAAGGACTAAGTCAAGAGGAAATGTGTTGGTAAATTGGATAAAGTTTTACATGTTACTGCATTTAAAAAAAATTATCTACCTGTGAGCCGCAACACATTGACAACTTGTATTGTATAAAGAAAAATAAGTAAACTTCGTTTTTTGTATCAGTAAACCTATTTTCCATGTCTTTTCTCTGCACTGTGGGACTCAAGTTGCTGTGGAAACCGTATAATGAGCAAATATTTGTCCACCAAAGTACCGAAAAACTGGACAAACCTGTGACCAGAAAAATTATCTGATAGATTTTTCCTCTTAGCTAACAAAAACTCTGCTTTTCAAACTTACATGTATAGTTTTGTTTAGTACATACACATCAAGAATGTGCTGCAGTTTCTCTCAAGTATGGTTACAGACAGAGCACACATTTGTTTTAAATTAAAAAGGTAACGTGTGTGCAAAGATGAAATCAATCATCCATCCATTTTCTACCGTTTGTCCCTATTAGGGACGCGGGGGTGCTGGAGGCTATCTCAGCTGCATTCAGGCGGAAGGCGGGGTACACCCTGGACAAGTCGCCACCTCATCGCAGGGCCAACACAGATAGACAATATTTACACACTAGGGCCAATTTAGTGTTGCCAATCAACCTATCCCCAGGTGCATGTCTTTGGAGGTGGGAGGAAACCCATGCAGTCACAGGAAGAACATGCAAACTCCACACAGAAAGGCCCGGGGATCGAACCCAGGACCTTTGTATTGTGAGGCACATGCACTAACCAGGGGTGTCAAACTCATTTGAGCTCAGGGGCCGCATGGAGGAAAATCTGTGCACACGCGGGGCGGACTATTAAAATCATGGCATTAAAACTAAAAAATAAAGACAACTTCAGCTTGTTTTCTTTGTCTTACTTTGGCCAAAAATAGAACAAACACATTCTGAAAATATTACAATAAAAATATGCAAAAAAATACCAGCAGCGGTAAAGTTTAGATCAGGACAGAAGAAAGTGAATGAATGTTTATAACTGAATGAATTTACATATGCATAACAATTTGTTTTCTTTTGTATTATTTTATTTAATGAATTAAGTAACGTTTATGACAACCTTTTTCCAAAACACAATATAGAATGTGAGATATAACAGGATAATGCATACATTTATCATTTGTTTTTAAAACGCTTACAAAAAAGTGGGACCCCAAAAATTCACTTTTTTATGACTTGATGGGGTCCCTGAGACCCCATTTTGAAAATTCTTAGCGCCAACACTGATGGAGTATTGGTGCGTGCAAAACAGCAGCAGGCGGCCGTGGCCTGCGGGCCGGTTCTAATACTAATCAAATATCATTCTGGGGGCCATAGATAATTAATTCACAGGCCGGATCTGGCCCGCGGGCCTTGACTTTGACACTAGGCACTAACCTCTGTACCACCGTGCTGCCCTAAATCAATCATCAAATTATCCAAATCTGATATGTTTTTCTTGTTGGTTAGCAAAAACTGTATTGTCTTATTCAAATTACACTTATTGTTTGTTGTTTAGTAATTAGACATTTTTTGAACCCACATTAGCCGCCTCTCCCTGTCCTTTCTCTGCTGTATAGTGCAGTGAATCCCTTCGACATCATTTGCTGGAGGAAAAAGCACCAAACAAATTGGATTATGAATGTTGCCTTTGCCTTCTTTGTGTGGGTCAGCACATATAGATCAGACAGGAAGGGAAAGTCGTTTCTTCATCATTCATCATTTCATCATTTATTTATTTATTTATTAAAAACATCAGAGACAGGTGTGTGCAAAGGTGAAATCATCCAATTATCCAAATCTGATGTGTTTTTCTTATTGGTTAGCAAAAACTGTATTGTGTTATTTAAATGACACTTATTGTGTTTGTTTAGTAAAATACTATTAGAAAGAAATTGGACATTTTTTGAACCCACATTAGCCGCCTCTCCCTGTCCTTTCTCTGCTGTATAGTGCAGTGAATCCCTCCGCCATCATTTGCTGGAGGAAAAAGAACCAAACAAATTGGATTATGAATGTTGCCTTTGCCTTCTTTGTGTGGGTCAGTACATATAGATCAGACAGGAAGGGAAAGTCGTTTCTTCATCATTCATTGTTTTTTTTTTTTTAATTAAGAACATCACAGACAGGTGTGTGCAAAGGTGAAATCAATCATGCACTTGTGTGAGTGATGGAGAGTGTGGGAGGAGCCTGCAGCAATAAAAGGCTGCTCATCCACCCTCTTCAAGAAAGTAGAAGTAGACCCCAGACTCACCTCTGTATTACTTCTCTCAAATCGTCTCTTCTTAGCTACATTTTTTTCCATGATGAGTTGGATGAAGTGTTGTGTGTTCCCCCTGGTGCTGCTGTGCATGTGGCAGCTGCAAGAAGGAGCACACGCCTGCACATGTATTTATGACCATCCACAGACGCAGTTTTGCCAATCAGATGTTGGTAAGTTCAGCATTAAAATGTTCACTTTGTGCTAAAAAGTCTGGCAAAACCAACTTTTTAAAGGTCCTTCTGCATAATTAACAGCTCTCTAGACATTTTCTCAGAGGATGACTTAGTGTTGCTTGTGATGGTATTGTTTATTTTTAATTTTTTATGCCAAAATGGCTATTGATAAGCATAGCAATGAGTAACACTCTAGCTACTTCTTATTTTATGCTTCAGCCAAGAGGTATTTAAAAGCTTTTTATCAAGTTGTGATGCCAGGCTATACCTACTTTTTTTTAAACATCTTCCTGGTTCAGTTCCTGTCTTAGTGTAAAAACATTAAAACTGCACTGTTGGCATCTTTTCATACAATTAAATATGTAACTTTCAAAGTATTGCCAATGAAAGTTTACTTCTGAGATGATTAATTTAGGTGCCCTGAGTGCTGAGATAAAATACTTGTTAGAGATCGATAGATGATGCAAAAGTGGCTTCTTGTATTTAATAACAATCACCTTACTGTTGAGCTGATGCCTTTTGTTGGTTTCATGGAGATTGTTTTTAATTCCCATCAAAAAATAACTGGCCTCTTTTTTGTTTCAAGCCATCAAGGCAAAGGTGGTTGCAAAGAAGGCTGTTGGTGGTAAATATGACAATGAGATCAAGTATGACATCAAACTGACCAAAGTTAGTAATGTTAATAATTTTGTCTATGTATGCATGCACATTTTTATTTTTTGTATTTTTCCAGATTTTGAAAGGCCCTAACAGACCCTTTGATACCATCTGCACTGCATCCTCCTCTGCAGCATGTGGTGTGACTCTGAACAAAGGTGTAGAATATTATATCACAGGTATAAAAAAAAAAAATCCTTACATTTGAGATTTCAAAATCATATTTTCCTACAGGAAGATGGCTTGCAAAGAGCTGACTTTTTTTTCTTTTCTTTTTGGATTCCTTAAATTTTCGATCACCTGTCTTTTCCATTGCAGGCAAACTGAAGCCAGACGGGTCTCTGTACGTGTCATCCTGTAACTACCCTTTACCCTGGAAAAGCAGCCACAAGATCCTGGTAGAACGTTATAAGATGGGCTGTGATTGCAAGGTAAGCAAACCTAATTGATGGTAAATTACATTTGAATTAAATCCCGATCTTTGCTTAATCCTCCAGATCAATCGCTGCACCGCTGTCCTGTGTGACATCACTGGTCCTACTGAGTGCTTGTGGACGGACTGGATGACGGGGAATTGGGTCAATAACGAGCACGAGAAACAATGTGCTTGCATCAAGAGAAGGGATGGTTCTTGTTCCTGGTACCAGGAGGCCGCCTCACCCAAAAAGGGTTAATGAACATTATAGACCTTCAAAACCTCATGCAAAACATGTCCATTATGAATAAATATTTAAAGCAATGCAGTGTTTTTTACTATGAGATTGCATGTTCTTAAAATGACAATCATGAGTTTAGCACTTCCGTACAAAGTACTGCTTCAGCAAGAAAACCGTGCATTACTTCAACTTTTATTGCATTTGTCTTAACACCTGTTTTTTGTGGATTTTAATCACAGATTGGCTTTTTTTTTTGGCATGATTCTGGACTGAACCCAAACCCCTCCTATTTAGATGTGCTGTAATTTAACTGGAAATATGTGTATTACATTGTATTGTAGGCATGTTCGAAATAAACTTGCCTTTCTTGCAAGTGAGAACATCCCCTAAAATGTTTCAATCATGGATAGGGCCAAAGCCAACATGAGCTGAAATGCTAATTTTAAGTACTATATGTCAAACAAGAAATGTGTTTGTAAATTGGATATAGTTTTAGCATTGTTTTAAGTTATCTACCTGTGAGCCTTAACACTGACTTGTATTGCATAAAGGAAAAATAAGTACATTTAGTTTTTTGTATCCGTGAACCTATTTTCCTGAGCTGAATTTCTCTTTTCTATGCACTGTGGAACTCAAGTTGCCGTGGAAACCGTCTAATGAGCAAGTATTTCTGCCAAAGCAACACAAAACTGGACAAACGTGTCCAGAAAAAATATCTGAAATTGTTCCTGTTAGGTAACAAAAATTCGCTTTTCAAACTTACATGTATAGTTTGGTTTAGTACATACACATCAAAGAGAACTTGCTGCAGTTTCAGGGCCGGCCCGTGGCATAGGCCGTATAGGCAAATGCTAAGGGCGCCGTCCATCAGGGGGCGCCACGCCAGTGCCACAAATGTTGGGAGAAAAAAAAAAGAAAAAAAAAAAGTTGGTACTATTATTTCTAAATACAAAAAATAATCCCACGTTAATTAAAATGCAAAGTAAAGCCTATTTAATAGAAATATTATTTGTTACAACATCACGATACGCTCCCGTATCGTGACTCTTTTTGGACGTCCCCACATCAAAAAATCAACACTAGATGCCAAAACTGTCAGGTGCCCAGGGAAGAAAAAAGAGAAAAGAAGAGGAGAAACGAGAAAAGACAGAGGTAGCAGGTAGGTAACGTAGCCTACATGAAATTATTTGTCTGTTACAGAATGTGATAGTAACCTGGCTTTTTAGCATTAAGCTAATGTTACATGATTCGGCAATTGCTAATAGTTCTGTTTTAACGTCGGGTTAATATTGTGGAGGGGGCTAAATTGTTATGGAAAATAATAATGTAACGTTAGTTAATTACAGTACTCCCACCTTACATTCCTCAGGGACATTTCTTTCTTTCTTTAGTTTATTTCGAACATGAACACACTTACATCATAATACATCACACAATTTCATATCATTTCATTTTACATCATGCCCGAAAAGGAGTAGGAAGAAGCAAAGCTTATTTAATCCTACCTCTTTCCCACTTCAAAGCGTTTACAAATATATAGAATCATTTACTGACCTTTTTATATAATAAAATAACATCTATGAATTAGTATACAACAGTTTTGTAATATGTAATTAATTAATTAATTCAGTCATTATTAACATACTGAGATGAAGAATATCTTATTTTCAATAAGGTTGAAAGTATTTCTCATAATTCTTCTTCTTTGTACTCTGTAAGCACTATTATTTTGAACAACCTCTTAAACTGGATCATATCAGTACAATTTTTAACTTTTTTACTTAATCCATTCCATAATTTAATTCCACATACTGATATGCTAAAAGTTCTAAGTGTTGTACGTGCATATAAATGTTTGTATTAGATCTCTCTCAAGCAGGTGTTTTTTGTTTACATTGTTATTGCCTTCTGGTTAGCTAATGTTTGCCCTGCAGGTAATAGTCACTTTTTCACCCCTTTATATATTAGGTATAGTTGTAAGTAAAAAAAAAAGGTCAAAGACAAAGCTATTCGGGTTCTTGTGAGTACATACACTTCACTGCCGATGTGGGGGGGCGCCACCTAAAATCTTGCCTAGGGCGCCAAATTGGTTAGGGCCGGGCCTGTGCAGTTTGCACACTTTTTTTTAGTTGAGGTAACAGGTGTGTGCAAAGGTGAAATCATCCAATTATCCAAATCTGATGTGTTTTTCTTGTTGGTTAGCAAAAACTGTATTGTGTTATTTAAATGGCACTTATTGTGTTTGTTTAGTAATGAAACAGTAGTCTTATGTCATTCTCGCCATTACCGGGTCTAATTTGGCTGTCAAAATGTACCAACTCGTTGGAATACGTCAAACTTCTGCTATCCAGGTGAGAGGCATGATTTATGATCTAGAAAAAACTTTTGAGAAAGCAGCAGACCACTCAATGTAAATATAGCAGCATGAACTGGTGATCACGTTGTCACTATAGTTTGTCTACGTTAGCGCTGATAATATCACTATTTGGATAATCAAGTCACAAAATGTAAATTGAGTATTGTTGGTGTTTTTGAATGGTTATTTATTGGGTATTATGGGCGGAATAGACGACCTCCCATTGGCTCTGCTGTAAGCAGACTTTTATTTACACGTTAAGATGCATTAAAAGAAATCAGTCGGTGGTCATGTCTAGGCAACATTCCAATAAAGTCCAGTTCTCCATTAATGTCTCTTTTGTGAGACATATTTTGTTCTTTTGGCCAGGTTATTGTCATTTTGCCACTGTGCTTTCTGTTAACAGAGTAATTTGTTCTCTGCTGGAAAGTTTCCATTAGAGTATATGTTATGGTGTTTATCATTATTATTGTTTCACTGCCTTTTATTTAGTTTCCTGTGTTTTTTCCCCTCATTTTGTAGATAAGATGTCAGGTTCAAACACTGATGACATCTATTAAACAAGACAAAAAGGCAAGGAATCAAACAGAGACAGAATTACATTTGGACTCAATTGAGGAGATAACCCACGCTCTGACGAAGAAGGTTTTCGTCTCCTCTTTTATTTAGATGTTCAATGTTTACGCAACAACACATTTCTCAACAGGAATGGGGAGTATGTAAACAGTCTTGTTTTCGGTCACATTGAAGACAAAAGAAGATCCCTCAGGCTTGGGCTCGTCCTGGATCCAGCTTGGGCAGGTTTTCGAGGACAATGGATGACCCCTCCCGTCTCATTCCACCGTGCACAGCGGCATCTTCCAAGCGTTTGGCTTGGTGCAACAAAGACAGCTTCTTGTCTGTTCTTTGGAAACTCAGAACGGAAAGTTTTTGGATAATTTAAATATAATTTTTCTGACAATACGCAATTAAAAAGAAATGTTAAAAAGCCACACCCAGGGCATATCTAGCTCGGGTTTATTTTAATAAACTATCAAAATGAGCATTTTTTCTCTTGTTTGGTGGAAAGTTGTTAAGTTATATATTTATATGATTTGGCTTTAATTTAGCAAGCTACTGAAGTGTATTAATTAACTCATATTATGTTTTACATATGGTAAATGTTCATATTCATCTTGGAGAAAGCAAACCTTCAAGTTTAAAGGGGAACATTATCACAATTTCAGAATTGTTAAAACCATTAAAAATCAGTTCCCAGTGGCTTATTATATTTTAAGTTTTTTTCAAAATTTTACCCATCACGCAATATCCCTAAAAAAAGCTTCAAAGTGCCTGATTTTAACCACCCGTCCATTTTCCTGTGACGTCACATAGTGATGCCAACACAAACAAACATGGCGGAAAGAACAGCAAGCTATAGCGACATTAGCTCGGATTCAGACTCGGATGTCAGCGGCTTAAGCGATTCAACAGATTACGAATGTATTGAAACGGATGGTTGTAGTGTGGAGGCAGGTAGCGAAAACGAAATTGAAGAAGAAACTGAAGCTATTGAGCCATATCGGTTTGAACCGTATGCAAGCGAAAACGACGGAAACGACACGACAGCCAGCGACACGGGAGAAAGCGAGGACAAATTTGGCGATCGCCTTCTAACCAACGATTGGTATGTGTTTGTTTGGCATTAAAGGAAACTAACAACTATGAACTAGGTTTACAGCATATGAAATACATTTGGCAACAACATGCACTTTGAGAGTGCAGACAGCCCAATTTTCATCAATTAATATATTCTGCAGACATACCCTCATGTCAGCAGGCCAGGGAAGCTAGGGTCGATTTTCTTCTCTTGATCATCTTGGGACGGTGTGAGCCAAGACATCCAGGGGGGTTTAGCTCGCTCGTCTGCGGGAACAAACTGCCGCCATTGCTTGCCGTGCTACCGAGGACCTTTGTCCCTGAATTGCTCACACACTCCGGCAGATTCAATGGGGGTCTGGCGGCAGATTTCTTTGACTTTACCGTTGGAAATGCATCTGCTTTGAGTGTCGCAGGATATCCACACATCCTTGCCATCTCTGTCGTAGCATAGCTTTCATCGGTAAAGTGTGCGAAACAAACTTCCAATTTCTTGCCACTTTCGCATCTTTGGGCCACTGGTGCAACTTGAATCCGTCCCTGTTCGTGTTGTTACACCCTCCGACAACACACCGACGAGGCATGATGTCTCCAAGGTACGGAAAACAGTCGAAAAAACGGAAAATAACAGAGCTGTTTTGACCCGGTGTTTGAGAATAATGGCGGATTGCTTCGAGAGCGAATATTTAATTCGCCAAAATTTACCCATTTAGAGTTCGGAAATCGGTTAAAAAAATATATGGTCTTTTTTCTGCAACATCAAGGTATATATTGACGCTTACATAGGTCTGGTGATAATGTTCCCCTTTAAGTAAACAGTGGTATTTCAGTTTCAGCGCATGATAAGATAAGGCCCCTTAGTTTGATATTTGCAGGTGAATTGGATCGCTTCTTGTAGGAAGGAGGCCCTAATTGAGACTTCGGAATGCAAAAGTGATAGCCATATCCTTGAGAAGAGACTACCTGTCAAGTACAGACGCCAATCTTTAAGTTATGACTTAACCCTTGTGTAATGTTCTTATTGTTGTTACTCAGCCAGCGTTTGTGGGTCTGATGGACCCGTTGCATTTTGTGGCTTTTAATGCCTCACAATCAAACACTTTTATGTTAAAATACTGAACAGATGTTTACCTTATCCCAATAAACATCTGTTCAGTATTTTAACATAAAGTGTTTGATTGTGAGGCATTAAAAGCCACAAAATGCAACGGGTCCATCAGACCCACAAACGCTGGCTGAGTAACAACAATATGAACGTTGCACGGAAAATTTCTCTGCCAGTTTCTGCATCCCACAGGGATTCTTCTTTTGTGTTTCTGCACCTGCGGTTCCCACACAAGGTTGCAACATTGTTTGTCAACACTGTCTGCTCTCATTTTCTCGCACATTTGACCCTCTGATGTTCTGTGTACCTACACTCTGTCCTCCTCCTGTCTAGGCCTGCTGTGTGTGTGTGTGTGTGTGGTACACAGAACATCAATTTCCACACTTCTATTAGCTCCGGGTCCACTGGACCCGGACATCTTATATGTAATAGAAATGTGTAGGGGGGTTGTATGGTGTGTGGTCATTAAATGTGTATTCTGATATATGTTCTTCACAGAAAATGAGCCAAAGTCAGTGAGTCTCAGTTTGAAAAATTAATTAATTGTATCATTTTTCTTTCTGAAAACGGGTCCCACAGATCCGAACACCACACAAGCAGTTTTTTACAGACACTTACACACAAACATCTCCTTTTATGGTCAGGTGGTGCTTTTTAGACTTAGCGCACACCCAGACAGACAAAGAAGGAACTGATGGTTTGGCTTTCCCGAGGCAGGAATCTTCCATTTTTTGACTAAGATTCCTCCGGGTACTGCAGACCTGTTTAAATGACGCTCGCTTGTAATAAAGCAACTTTTGGTTCAGCAAAGAGTCTCCGACGTCTCTTTTGATCCAACTACAAAGCCGCGTCGTCCCAAGACCAGAAATACACTTGACTACTTTTGCCGTGTAGCTTGTGGTGTAGCTTGCTACAATTCTCTGGGAACAGCTTCCCCTGTAGCTTAGCTACATTTAATCAAAAGTAACTAGTAGCTTAGCTTACTACATTTTCCAAGTAGCTTGCCCATCACTCTATATAAGCTGTACATCGCTATCATTAGCGCTACACTGCAAAATGTCAGTGTTCAAAAACAAGAAAAAAAAAATACAAAAATGAGGGGTATTTTATTTGAAGTAAGCAAAATTATCTGCCAATAGAACAAGAAAATTTGGCTTGTCAAGACTTTCCAAAACAAGTAAAATTAGCTAACTTCAATGAACCCAAAAATACCTTAAGATAAGTATATTCTCACTAATAACAAGTGCACTTTTCTTTGTAGAAGAAAAAAAAAGGATTCTTTTTTTCTCAATATGTTGAAAAATATTCTTAAATTAAGTAAATGCTAGTGCCATTATCTTGACATAATGATATGCGCTCGGCTTTACATTTGTTGAAACCAGCAAACTTATACTAAAAACTAATTTATTGTTCTTAATGGAAAGGCAACAAGGCAACCGCTTGTTACTCTCGGGGTCTCCTAGCCGCTCAGGCAAATCATATTGTCTAAAAATGCATTTTTCCATCGACAACATGACATCATCGTGCCAAGTGCGTGCTCTTTCAGTCAATTAGTGCGCATATATACAGCCTGGCCCCCGGCCAAAACATTTTTAATTGTAATTTTGAAGAATTTATCTGAATGTGCATGAACTATTTCTGTTCAAAATTGTTAGAAATGTCACATGTTAAATGTTTAAATATTAACTGTCAGTTTACTGTACTGTGCTAACTGTACTACTTTATGAGTACGTATTTTCTATTGTTTCATTGAAAATAAAACAGCAGAGTCCATTTGGTTGTCATCTGTTTTAATTATGAGACACAGTTGTGTCAGTCATGATTTTTTTCATGCTTGAAATAAGAAATGATAACTTTAAAAAAGTAGTTTTATACTTGTGAGTGTTGATGACACAGCTTTGCAATAGTTGACATTTTAGTTTCAAGCATGTTTTACTCAATATAGGTCATCAAATCTCAGCAACAAGCTGTAATATCTTACTGAGATCATTTAGGACCAAAACCATTAAAACACGTAAAACACTCTAACATGAAATCTGCTTGGTGAGAAGAAGTATATTATCAGACAGAAAATAAGCAAATAACACCCTTATTTGAGGTATTCAATCTTACTTAGATTTCAGTTTTTGCAGTGTAAGTCTGTTTCATTCTTCATTCACCGTGTTTGAGGGTTGCAGGAAGAGTGCATATTTTCCCATAAGTTGTTTTTATTCAGACAAGGCAAGCGCAAAAAGAACTTTCTTGAATTCCGACGCCTCAACCGGAACACTTACAACTCGGCTGCGACGTCATTCCCAGCTTCGACTTTCAACTTCCGAAGTAAACGGAACGCAGCACGAGTCTCCCTGTCCTTTCTCTGCTCTGTGGGGCGGTGGAGCCTCCCCCCTCAAGTGGTTTCTGTTATTTTAGGAGAGTTCATTGACAGTCATGATTTAGTCAATTTAAAGGGGAACATTATCACAATTTCAGAATGGTTAAAACCATTAAAAATCAGTTCCCAGTGGCTTATTATATTTTTCGAAGTTTTTTTCAAAATTTTACCCATCACGCAATATCCCTAAAAAAAGCTTCAAAGTGCCTGATTTTAACCATCGTTATATACACCCGTCCATTTTCCTGTGACGTCACATAGTGATGCCAACACAAACAAACATGGCGCATAGAACAGCAAGCTATAGCGACATTAGCTCGGATTCAGACTCGGATTTCAGCGGCTTAAGCGATTCAACAGATTACGCATGTATTGAAACGGATGGTTGTAGTGTGGAGGCAGGTAGCGAAAACGAAATTGAAGAAGAAACTGAAGCTATTGAGCCATATCGGTTTGAACCGTATGCAAGCGAAACCGACGAAAACGACACGACAGCCAGCGACACGGGAGAAAGCGAGGACAAATTTGGCGATCGCCTTCTAACCAACGATTGGTATGTGTTTGTTTGGCATTAAAGGAAACTAACAACTATGAACTAGGTTTACAGCATATGAAATACATTTGGCAACAACATGCACTTTGAGAGTGCAGACAGCCCAATTTTCATCAATTAATATATTCTGTAGACATACCCTCATCCGCGCTCTTTTCCTGAAAGCTGATCTGTCCAGTTTTGGAGTTGATGTCAGCAGGCCAGGGAAGCTTGGGTCGATATTCTTCTTTTGATCATCTTCGGTGGCATAAGGGACGGTGTGAGCCAAGACATCCAGGGGGTTTAGCTCGCTCGTCTGCGGGAACAAACTGCCGCCATTGCTTGCCGTGCTACCGAGGTCCTTTGTCCCTGAATTGCTCACACACTCCGGCAGATTCAATGGGGGTCTGGCGGCAGATTTCTTTGACTTTATCGTTGGAAATGCATCTGCTTTGAGTGTCGCAGGATATCCACACATTCTTGCCATCTCTGTCGTAGCATAGCTTTCGTCGGTAAAGTGTGTGGAACAAACGTCCAATTTCTTGCCACTTTCGCATCTTTGGGCCACTGGTGCAACTTGAATCCGTCCCTGTTCGTGTTGTTACACCCTCCGACAACACACCGACAAGGCATGATGTCTCCAAGGTACGGAAAACAGTCGAAAAAACGGAAAATAACAGAGCTGATTTGACTGGTGTTTGAGAAAATGGTGGATTGCTTCCCGTTGTGACGCCACGTTGTGACGTCATCGCTCCGAGAGCGAATATTAGAAAGGCGTTTAATTCCCCAAAATTCACCCATTTAGAGTTCGGAAATCGGTTAAAAAAATATATGGTCTTTTTTCTGCAACATCAAGGTATATATTGACGCTTACATAGGTCTGGTGATAATGTTCCCCTTTAATTATAGTACTCGGTAAAAGGTTTATTTTAAGGCCAAAAACAGATATTCACCTAGTATTACTTTCTTTTAAAACATTTATTCAGTATTTTTTAACTTTAGAAAGTTACATGGTTGAAAACGATAAAGATGCCAAAAAAACATAAAAAAAGATGGGAAGTCCTCAAAGGCTTATTATGAAATTGTAATTATGTTTATAGATTACCATATTTTTCGGGGTATAAATCGCACCGGAGTATAAATCGCACCTGCCGAAAATGCATAATAAAGAAGGAAAAAAACATTATGCAACTTTCATAAACTATGAAAAAAACTGTGACTTATAGTCCGAAAAATACGGTATATGCTATCTGTTGTTGTGTTCCCTAATTTGAGTGACCTGGACATAATCTGGACTGTACATAAATGCTTATTTTGAAAATGTAATTTTGCTTATAAATTCTATGCAATCTGTTGTGTTCCCTAATTTTTCAATGTACATGGATGAAGGTGTGTGTTGCTGAGCCCGACTTGGACATTATCTGGACTGGACCTGGTTTTAAAAACCCTTTAAACAAATCTAATTTCATTGACAACCTGGTCTAGTGAAGATAAAGTCCTTTTTAAAAAAATAAAATAAAATAAGATAAATAAATAAAAAACATTTTCTTGGATAAAAAAGAAAGTAAAACAATATAAAAACAATTACATAAAAAATAGTAATTAATGAAAATGTTAGTGGACCAGCAGCACATACAATCATGTGTGCTTCAGGGACTGTGTCCCTTGCAGACCATGTTGTCTATGTTGTGAGAACCAGAATATTGGTAGCAGTATTGTGTGAGTGGGTGTGGATGAGTGTGAATGGGGGAGGGAGGTTTTTTGGGTTGATGCACTAATAATTGAAAGTGTATCTTGTGTTTTCTTATGTTGATTTAATAAAAAAAAAAAAAAAAAAAGTTGCCATGGAAACAGTATAATGAGTGAATATTGACCTTGTCTGCCTATAGCCCAGGAAACTGGACAAGAAAAAAAGAACCCGTTGCATTTTTCCTGTTAGTTAACGAAAACTCTGTATTGTGTGGTTTAGCACATACATAAAGAAAAAATTGCTGTAGATTTTCTAATTTATAGTTCCAGTACAAAGTGCGCATTTGTTTTCATTAAAAACGTCACAGGCAGGTGTGTGCAAAGGTGAAATCAATCATCTAATTGTGCAAGAGATGGAGAGTGTGGGAGGAGCCTAGATGAGCAATAAAAGGCTGCTCATCCACCCTCCTCAAGAAAGTAGAAGTAGACGACTCACCTCGGCATTACTTCGCTCAAATCGTCTCTTCTTGGTTACATTTTCTTCCATAATGAGTTGGCTGAAGTGTTGTGTGTTCCCCCTGGTGCTGCTGTGCATGTGGCAGCTGCAAGAAGGAGCACACGCCTGCACATGTATTTACGACCATCCACAGACGCAGTTTTGCCAATCAGATGTCGGTAAGTTCAACATTAAAATGTTAATAGTTTACTTTAGGCAAAAGCAATTTTTAAAGGTCATTTTGCATAATTACAGTTAACTAAACATCTTCTTCCAAGATGTCTTAGTGTTGCTTGTGAATGTATTGAAGACTTTAAAAAAAAAATGTTTTTAAAGCCAAAATGGTTCATTATAAGCTTGGCAAGTAACAGTCTGGTGTCAAACTCATTTTAGATTGGGGGCCACATGGAGAAAAATCTACTGGACTGGTAAAATCACAGCATAACTTAAAATTAAGACAACTTCAGGTTTTCTTTTGTTTAAAAATAAAACAAGCACATTCTGAAAATGTACAAATCATGTTTTTTTTGTTTTTTTTTACACTTACCGTATTTTTCGGAGTATAAGTCGCACCGGAGTATTTTTTAATTTTATTTTTTTTTTTACACTTACCGTATTTTTCGGAGTATGAGTCGCACCGGAGTATAAGTCGCATCTGCATAATAAAGAAGGAAACAAACATAAATCGCACTAGAGCCCGGCCGAACTATGAAAAAAACAAAAACTGCGACTTATAGTCTGAAAAATACGGTACATGTTGCGGTTAATGGTGTATATATATATATTTTTTGTTTATTCTGTCTGACTAAATGTGATAATGTTCATCAGTCAACTCATTGGTTTTCATTTTCAGTCTATCAAGATAAAATGAAATCAAATTACAGGATGTTATTTTTGTAGTTTGCTAATTTTCCTCGACTGGTGCACTATCATGTGGTTTTTATTTTTTTGCATATGTAAAATCATCTACAAAGAATTGCTGTTGCGACATCTAGTGGACACATTTAGAGCAGCAGTTTTTTTTCATTGAAAAATTTCGGCTCAGTTTTATACTTGGCAAACTCATCCTGTGGGCCGTATAAAACCTGTTTGCGGGCTGTACGTTTGACACCCCTGCTCTAGCTAAACTGTTTATCTCATGTCAGCCAAGAGATATTTGTAAGGTGTTATAAAGTTGTTTTTTTAGGGAAATGTAGATGCCAGGTGATACTTACCTGTGGAAGTCTACATTTCTGGTTCAGTGCAAAAATTACTCCTGTAAGACATTAGCTAAATTAACAGCAATGTTTTTGACATATGTATAATCCAAGTATTGCTAGATTAATATTTTTAAGCATTTTGCAGATGCACTAAATTTTAAGTTGACGCCTTGTGCAGAATTGGCTATTTTTTAGAATTCCATCAAAAAATTAAGCAGACTTTTAGGGATAGTATCGCCTTTGCATCATTAATAGCTCATAGAAGGATTTTATTGGAGTGGAAATCACAACATGCCCCAAAGGCCTCCCTATGGTTTAAGGACTTATGTTTTTCTTAGATTTAGAGAAATAAATATAATCTGAGGGGTACACCAAACAATTTCACTTGACCTGGGACTCAGAATTAGCTACATAGCTAAATTAAAGACACTATAGGACAAATGTGACACTCACTGTTTACAATGAACCTTTCCACTTACCTTTTTTTGAGGGGGGAAACAGGGAAAAAAAGTGTCTGTTTTCTCAGTACCTATCGTATAATTTCCCAATCAAATGAGTATATATATTAAAAAAGTGTTGCTAATGAAAGTTTACTTCAGAGTTGATGCTTTTGACTACCCTGAGAGCTTGGCTAAAAATACATGGAGATTGAATCTGCAAGCGTCTGTCACATTTATGTTAAGTGGCTTTTTGTATTAAATGTCACCCTACTGTTTAGCTGATGCCTTTGTTGGTTTTAGGTAAATTGTTTTAATTCTGATCAAAGATTTTCTTTTTGTTTCTAGCCATCAAGGCAAAGGTGGTTGCGCAGACGACTGTTGGTGGTAAATTTAACAATGAGATCAAGTATGACATCAAACTGATCAAGGTTGTATATTTTATAGTCTATTATGTCCATGTATGCATGCACATTTTTATACATTCCCCACCCCCCAGATATTGAATGGCCCCAACAGACCCTTTGATACCATCTACACTGCATCCTCCACTGCAGCATGTGGTGTGATTCTGAACAAAGGTGTAGAATATTTTATCACAGGTAAAATAAAATCCTTGGATGCAAAATTGTAGAACTTTGATTGTAAAACTTGAATTATATTTTCATATTTCTTAAATGTTATCACCTGTCCTTTCCATTGCAGGCAAACTGACGCCTGACGGGTCTCTGTACGTGTCATCCTGTAACTACGTTGTTCCCTGGAAAAGCAGCCACAAGATCCTGGTAGAACGTTATACGATGGGCTGTGATTGCAAGGTAAGCAAACCTAATTGATCAATTTTTTAATTAAATCCTAATCTTTGTTTTATCCTCCAGATCACTCGATGTCACTCTGTCCCTTGCGGAATCGGTGGTCCAGCTGAGTGCTTGTGGACGGACTGGCTGACTGGGAATTGGGTCAATAACGAGCACGACCAACAATGTGCTTGCATCAAGAGAAGGGATGGTTCTTGTGCTTGGTACAAGGAGGCTGCCTCACCCAAAAAGGGTTAATGAACATAATAGACCCTAAAAACTCCACCATGCAAAACATGTCAATTCTGAATAAATCAATTAAATGCAATGCAGTTTGTTTTTGTTGAGGTTGCATGTTTTTAAAAAGGTCAATCAGGAGTTGTTCAACCAACAAAATGGAATCCTCTCAAGAAAACCATGCATGACTTTGACTTTTATTGCATTGCTGTCAAAAGCAAAACAAGTAATTTTGTGGATTTTGATTTCTAGTAAAAGGGCTTTTTGGCGTGATTTAGTATGACTCAAAACCACTTTAAATTTGTTGCCAGTGAGGGCATCTTCTAAAAATGTTCATTGGAAGACTCAAAGCAGACATGAGCTGACCAACTCACTTTACTTGCTGTAAAGATGCCAAACAATGGAGCATGTTTGTACACACACTTTTTTTTAATGTTTGTGTTTATGTATAAACAGATGGAAGGCATACTTGTGATACATTCACAATTTCTGCAAAAATTATTGTAAAATGTTTCATTTTAATCTACATTGCATTAACTCTCTAAATTATGTTAAATATTACTACTCTGTGGTTAGAGCAGGGGTGTCAAACTCAAATACAGAGTGGGCCAAAATTTAAAACTGAAAGCCGTGGGTCAAGGTTGAACAAATTAACCTTTTAATAAGGACCCAAACATGTTTTGCATTGAATATTGAACAAGTAAGGCTTATATAACTTTATAGTGACGTGCAAAATTGAGTTTCAAATTAAAAAAAAAAAATAATGGCATATCAAATACAATTTAAATAAAAATTGAATGCCTCTTTTCTATTTGCAGCCTTCTGAGGTAAACTTTTTCCACAGGCTAATAAATTTGAAAATAAAATAATGAAAAAACCAACCATTCAGGACTTTAAACTGCTCAGTTTGCAACACACTGATCTAATCTGATGTGCCCAAGCCATGTACCTGCCATCTTTTCTTGGATGCTAGTTCATTAATGTCGGGGCTCAGGCTTTGAGCTGAGGCAACCTTCATTATCGAACGAAGGTGTTCATCAGTCATATCTCGTATTCCACAGTCTTGGGGGCGTGCCTTGTAGGCACTGCTTTTAACGTCCTTTACAAGCTGACGTCACGTCCGCTTTTCATACATTCTAACGTGCCTGCTCAGTCACAGGATATGTGAGGCTCTTGTACGCACACATATGTAAATGCAACGCATACTTGATCTTCAGCGATACAGGTCACACTGAGGGTGCCAGTATAAAAAACTTTAACATTGTTAGAAATATACGCCACACTGTGAATACACACCAAACAAGAATGACACACATTTTGGGAGAACATCCGCACAGTAACACAACATAAACACAACAGGACAAATACCCAGAACCCTTTGCAGTACTAACTCTTCAGGTGTTGTGCCGGATAATGCACCCCCGGCGTAGAATGCACCCCCTGACGGGAGTGTTATATCAACTAAAGCCCACACTTAAAGTTTCCACGTGCAAGATTGAATCTATTTAAGCAATAATGTTCGTGTTGGAGGAGTTGTGAATGAATGAAATATGAAAACCTTGCTGCAGTCGCTGCTGGGCCACAACATTAGGTACACCTGCAGACTGCAGCACGGATTTCAGATTTCATTCATTCACAACTCCTCCAGCACGAACATTATTGTTTTTGCACTTTTGGCTTCTTATTAAATAACTTTTTCAAATAGATTTAATCTTGCACGTGGAAACTTTAAGTGTGGGCTTTAGTTGATATAACACTCCCATCAAGGGGTGCATTCTACGCCGGGGGTGCATTATCCGGCACAACACCTGGACGCTATAATATACACCCCCGCTACCTCCAAACCCCGCCGCCAAACTCCCCCCCCCCCCCGCACACACACACCTTGTAGCGTCCTGGAAGAGTTAGTGCTGCAAAGGGTTCTGGGTATTTGTTCTTTTGTGTTTACGTTGTGTTACGGTGCGGATGTTCTCCCAAAATGTGTTTGTCATTCTTGTTTGGTGTGGATTCACAGTGTGGCGTATATTTCTAACAATGTTAAAGTTTTTTATACTGGCACCCTCAGTGTGACCTGTATCGCTGAAAATCAAGTATGCTTTGCATTCACTTCTGTGTGCGTGTCAAAGCCGCACATATTATGTAACTGGGCCAGCTCTTGTTGGACTGGACGAAAAAGGAATGTTATAATTCTCGTGAGAGGCACTGAAATTTGGGAGTCTCCCGGGAGGTCAGGCAAGTATGAGAATTAGCGATGTACCGCGCCACCGCCGCCGATATTCGGCGGGCCAGCTCTAGTGTTACTTTGTTATCGCCTCATGGGCCAAGTGAAATTACGAGGCAGGCCAAATTTGACCCACGGGCCAGAGTTTGACACCCATGGGTTAGAGTGTCTGCCCTGAGATCGGTAGGTTGTGAGTTCAAACCCTGGCCGAGTCATACCAAAGACTAAAAAAATGGGATCCATTACCTCCCTGTTTGGCACTCAGCATCAAGGGTTAGAATTGGGGGTTAAATCACCAAATATGATTTCCGGGCGTGGCACCGCTGCTGCCCACTGCTCCTCTCACCTCCCAGGTGGTGAACAAGGGGATGGGTCAAATGCAGAGGACAAATTTCACCACACCTAGTGTGTGTGTGACAATCATTGGTACTTTAAGTAACTTATGTCAACTTCATACAGAGCCTGTTTAAAACTTTTGTAATAGACCCCTAAAGCCTCTTTGATCTGAACTGACCATGATCAAACTGATCATGTACTGTACTTTTTGTGTTTTTTTAACAAATTGGGGTTTTACAATGACATGAAAGTTAATTTACATGGACTGAAGTGAAACTCTGCTTTCTATAAGTGTTGGTAATGTAATTTTTTTCAGTAATGAGTAATCTACTGTTCCCATTGCCGTTACTGAGAATGTGAAGTGATAGTTACTTTGATTCCTTCAGGAGGGTTCCATCAGGAAAATTTAAATTCCAGCAGCACTGTACAGAATTGAGATTGAATTTTAAAAAGTAAATGGGGGTATAAATGGAAATACAATAGAAACATATTACAATAAGAATAAAAACAAAGAAACCAGGCAGTAGTGACCATGTTATGAAAAAGTATTGCGCTGTTTTGCATCCCCTGTCATCCTAGTACCCCCCCTTCCCACCAGAGAGGAGTTGTACAGTCTGATGGAGTGTGGGACAAAGTTTTTTTTTAGTCTATTAGTCCTGCACTTGGGATGAAGCAGTCTAGCACTGAACAGGCTACCGATAACGGTATGCAGAGGGTGACTGGCATCACTGTCCTCTTCTCTGCCACCGTCACCAGTGAGTCCAGTTTTATTCTGATCGTAGAGCCGCCCCACCTGATCAGTTTCTCCAGTCTGGAGCTGTCCTTAGATGTACTGCCCGCACAGCACACTACCATGTAGTACAGAACACTGGCAACCACAGACTGGTAGTACATCCACAAGAGGTTTTTTTTACAGATATTGAAGGAGCACAGTGTCCTCAGGAAGTACAGCCTGCTCTGTCCTTTCCTGTACAAGTGGTGCGTTACTACAGTTTGGTCGTGTGATTTTTGTCAGATTTCTGCCAGAGAGCAAGGGTGATGACAAAAATATCGGCAGTAATGGAGAAATCTGATTAAAAAGGGACACAAATCAATTTAAGTGGACCCCGACTTAAACAAGTTGAAAAACTTATTCGGGTGTTACCATTTAGTGGTCAATTGTACGGAATATGTACTTCACTGTGCAATCTACTAATAAAAGTCTCAATCACTCAAAAAACGATACACCAGTGGCAGGCCGTACGTTTCTCACCTCGGCCTTCAATGATGTCCTACTTAGTCCGACTTCACCTCTCAAAATACCGTAATTGGAGATAATTGGAGAAGTGGAGATACTATACAGAAGCCCATTTGCACACTACTGTGCAATGGATCCTCTCAACACGGTCCAAAAGGGTCTATTTTTTGGCGCATTTAAAGGGGAACATTATCACCAGACCTATGTAAGCGTCAATATATACCTTGATGTTGCAGAAAAAACCCCATATATTTTTTTTAACCGATTTCCGAACTCTAAATGGGTGAATTTTGGCGAAATAAACGCCTTTCTAATATCCGCTCTCGGCGCGATGACGTCACAATGTGACGTCGCATCGGGAAGCAATCCGCCATTTTCTCAAACACTGAGTCAAATCAGCTCTGTTATTTTTCCGTTTTTTCGACTGTTTTCCGTACCTTGGAGACATCATGCCTCGTCGGTGTGTTGTCGGAGGGTGTAACAACACGAACAGGGACAGATTCAAGTTGCACCAGTGGCCCAAAGATGCGAAAGTGGCAAGAAATTGGACGTTTGTTCCGCACACTTTACCGACGAAAGCTATGCTACGACAGAGATGGCAAGAATGTGTGGATATCCTGCGACACTCAAAGCAGATGCATTTCCAACGATAAAGTCAAAGAAATCTGCCGCCAGACCCCCATTAAATCTGCCGGAGTGTGTGAGCAATTCAAGGACAAAGGACCTCGCTAGCACGGCAAGCAATGGCGGCAGTTTGTTCCCGCAGACGAGCGAGCTAAACCCCCTGGATGTCTTGTCTTACACACCGTCCCTTATGCAACCGAAGATGATCAAGAGAAGAATATCGACCCTAGCTTACCTGGCCTGTTGACATGAGGGTATGTCTCCAGAATATATTAATTGATGAAAACTGGGCTGTCTGCACTCTCAAAGTGCATGTTGTTGCCAAATGTATTTCATATGCTGTAAACCTAGTTCATAGTTGTTAGTTTCCTTTAATGCCAAACAAACACATACCAATCGTTGGTTAGAAGGCGATCGCCAAATTTGTCCTCGCTTTCTCCCGTGTCGCTGGCTGTCGTGTCGTTTTCGTCGGTTTCGCTTGCATACGGTTCAAACCGATATGGCTCAATAGCTTCAGTTTCTTCTTCAATTTCGTTTTCGCTACCTGCCTCCACACTACAACCATCCGTTTCAATACATTCGTAATCTGTTAAATCGCTTAAGCCGCTGAAATCCGAGTCTGAATCCGAGCTAATGTCGCTATAGCTTGCTGTTCTTTCCGCCATGTTTGTTTGTGTTGGCTTCACTATGTGACGTCACAGGAAAATGGACGGGTGTATATAACGATGGTTAAAATCAGGCACTTTGAAGCTTTTTTTAGGAATATTGTGTGATGGGTAAAATTTTGAAAAAAACTTCGAAAAATATAATAAGCCACTGGGAACTGATTTTTAATGGTTTTAACAATTCTGAAATTGTGATAATGTTCCCCTTTAAGATTCAACAAACCAAATGAAACATGAAAAAATAAAGGAATAAAATATTTGAACTCGACGCCGTATAAGCCAGTGGTGCCGCTCGTAGTCGGTTGATTCGTGTAAAAGTGGCGGGTAAACCATTTCGCCGCTGGTGTTGTGTCAAAATGTGATTGCCTGCCAAAAATGGATTTCCGTCACCGGAGCGAGCACCGCTTGCTAAACCTGCATTGCTTGGCTTCGTCTGTCCACAGCGGATTACTAGGTGTAAGACAAACACTTTATCTTTGTGTTTACTATACCATTGAGTTTTCTGGAGCTTTCTACGGCTCGTATGGTTCCGGTGCCACTTCCTGTTTTCGCAACTTGTGATTGGATACTCACTTGGGACTCCCAAGTGAGTAGGACAAGTTTGGAATATATCCAATTGCTATTTTCTATTAGCAACAAATATGAGAGAGGGTGGGAGTTAGCGACAACATAGAGCCAATCAGATGATTCTCTTTGTCAGATGACAAAGTCTAAATTCTCACGGTCACCAGCAGTGTGGATTTGACATGTTCCACTTTGTGATATGTGAACATCAGCAGGCGAGCCGTCGACCGTGACATGTAAATTAGCTATGTGTACTTGCTGCCTCTACCGCACTCATAAACAAATGATGATAAAGGCATGCTCTGTAATTCAGTTTCAAAGCACACATACACACCTGCTTAGCCAGAGGCGTCGCATTAAAATATTTTTTATGTTCCTCTGTGTAAATAAGTGGAGAATACAGAAACTTTGAGGCATGATACAGACCTAGTTTGAGAAGGATGCTTTTGTATTATTCATAAGATCACTGTATTTTGCTGTTTTGTAAATATTAAATACTGTGTGTGAAGTCCTACTTAACCTCTTAAGGCCCAAGCTGTTTGTATACATGCTTTTTTTATTTCTCTTTGCTATTTGGGCTTATTGGACCCTAATTAGAATAAAAACTGAAAATCATCTTTTGATATGATGTACTTAGTCCATAAGTACACAAACGTGTACTTCAAGTGTAGTGACATGCTAATTTTTATTTTTCCACTTTTTTTCCCCCACATTCCATTGTATGTTATACTCTTCTGACACCACCAGATAGCAGTATAAGTGTCTATATGTCGGCATAAGACCCCAATAATTTTGGAAATAAGAGCTAAAAGGTGCTGTCCACGCATGTGGCCACTAAGGCCTTTAGAGCAGGGGTCCCCAAACTACGGCCCGCGGGCCGGATCCGGCCCCCCAGCATCCAAAATCCGGCCCACGGGAAGTCCCAAGTTAAAAAAAAAGTTCTTATTTATTTATTTTTATTTTATTTGTATTTTTTTTCATCTTTCCTTTCTAATCCATTTTCTACCGCTTGTTACTCTCGGTGTCTCCTAGCCGCTCAGGCAAATCATATTGTCTAAAAATGCACTTTCTCATCGATAACGTGACAATGTTAAATGTCAAAACGGATTAAAAAGACAATGTATATATATATATATATATATATATATGTATATATATATATATATATATATATATATATATATATATATATATATATATATATATATATATATATATATACAGCCCGGCCCCCGGCCAAATTTTTTTAACCCAATGCGACCCACGAGTCAAAAAGTTTGGGGACCCCTGCTTTAGAGGTTAAGGTTACATTAAATTTAAGAATTTTGCCATCAAGTTAAGATAAACCTTGTGATGGTTAATAAAATGCGAACCAATGTCAATGTCAACTTCCTTTATTTAACCAGCTAAAGACTCATTGAGATTAAAATCTCTATTTTCAAGAGCGACCTGACAAAGAGGGCGGCACATACAAAGTTACACTAATAATTACAACAAGACAATACAACAGAACAACAGCAGTCATACCACAACTGGTCAAAAATAATTTAAAACAAAATAATAATTCAATTTAAAAGCAAGTACATTGCCCAAAGAAGTGGTTTCTCGATCTTATAAAATGGACTTTTAAAAGTACCACTGATAGTCACACACACACTAGGTGTGGTGAAATTACCCTCTGCATTTGACCCATCCCCTTGTTCCACCCCCTGAGAGGTGAGGGGATCAGTGAGCAGCAGCGGTGGCTGCGCTCGGGAATCTTTTTGGTGATTTAACCCCCAATTCCAACCCTTGATGCTGAGTGAGATAACGAGTCCTATTTTTAAGAGTCTTTGGCATGACTTGGCCAGGGTTTGAACTCACGACCTACCGATCTCAGGGCGGACACTCTAACCATTAGGCCACTGAGCAGGCTAAACTCCCCCAAAGTGATCAATTCTGGTAGCCTCAGATCTTTCTGGATGTCATTCCATGACCAGGGAGCAGCATAACTGAAAGCTAGTGGCCGTGCCAGCAACCTGAGGGTTCCTGGTTCAATTCCCAGCTTCTACCAACCGAGTCACGTCCGTAGTGTCCTTGAGCAATACTTCACCCTTGCTCCTGATGGGTCGGGGTTAGCGGCTTGCATGGCAGCTCCCGCCATCAGTGTGTGAATATGTGTGTGAATGGATGAATGTGGAAATAGTGTCAAAGCGCTTTGAGTACCTTGAAGGTAGAAAAGCACTATACAAGTATAACCTATTTATCTCGTGAGCATAAGCTGTAATGACTGGAGTCTACACACAAAGGAACACAGATAGGTGGGGACAAGTCTAAGAAGACATTTATATATAAAAACTATCCATCGGGAAAGTCTTTGGGCAGTTAAAGATGGACAGTTTGCCTTTGCATACAAAGTGCAGCGGTGGACAAGATTTCCACAACCAGTAATAAAACATAAGGCACAGTGATATACAGTGTCTAGTTTCTTCAAGTAATTGCCAGGTGCATTCATAAAAAGCAAGTCTCCATAATCAAGAAGTAAAGGAATAAAGGTGGATGAGATCAGATGTTTCCTAACTTTTAGGGAAAAACACTTATTTTTGAAAAATAAGCACAATTTAATTTTATGCTTAGAGACAAGCTTGTCTATGTGTGCTTTAAAAGACATACATAGGTACCTACGCTCCCACATACATACACAAATACAGTGCATACCTACATACTCAAAGTTCATACATCCACACGCGCATTCACTCTACAAACATACATACTGTACATGTACATTCACTGTACAAACATACATATACACATACTGTACATATACATTCACTGTACAAACATACATATACACATACTGTACATATTAGAGATGCGCGGTTTGCGGACACAACCGCGGAGTCCGCGGATAATTTGCGGGTCGGGCGGGTGACATGACGAAAAAAATAGATTTTAAATAGATGCGGGCGGGTTGCGGTTGAACCAATTCGGAAATAAATATGCATAGTTAAATGTTGTTACTCACATACGAAAAACGTATAGATTTTATTGGTCCTTTAGGTGGAGCTGATGGTGCATCACCAAAAAAGAAAAGGATTGACTTCACAGAATGGGAGGAGGATACACCTGTGCTTGTTGATGAAATAGAGGATTATTCCTCTACAAACTTGCATCTCGACGGATCAGCAGAAGAAAATCTACTTTCCTTTTGGGGGAAACAAGGACAATCATTCCCACGACTACAACACCTTGCCAAGAGAATCCTATGCGTCCCAGCAACAAATGGCGCAAGTGAGCGCTCCTTCAGCGCAGCAGGGCGCATTTTAGAGGCCAGGCGCTCTCGCCTGAATCCTGGCACTGTAGATGCCATTTTATTCCTGCATAGTGCTAACAAAAAAAAAAAGTAAGTAGACATACGGTTGGATATGTTAAACGAATTAGTCTACGTTACCTAGGCTATACCAAATAAGCCCATGTCTAACCTATATTGAGTTCGGTCAGCTGAATAATTTTGATGGTTACGTGAGGTTTGGGCGCACTACAATGCAAAGGAATTAAGGCAATTGCGTTGTTTATTGTGTTTTTTTCTATTCGAGATACACTACTGTGTGTTAATTATTTGGCCTCGCTTTCAAGTGAAGCGCATCTCCGATTGGCTACAATGTAAGGCTATTTAGCCTGCTTTGTTTGTCGCGACCGTCTATTTTCATTATAATTCAAGTTTGATGATAAAGTGCAGTCTGATGGGTTTGATTTCCCCCCTTCAGCTATTTGCCTTGGCCAATAAGTAGCAGACAATTTATTATTATTATTTATTTAATTTATTTTTGTTTAAATAGGTATGACATACATATGGTATTGTATAATTTAAGTTTGTGCGCGTGATTGACAGCCTAAGGCTTATGAGGCACATTTTTTATTCATTTTTTTATTTCAACTTAAAAACGTATGAGCCTATATGCCTATGCCTACAACAAAGGCTATGTGTTCATCTTTATTTTCCTGCCTGTCGTTGACAATGGAGATTGTCTGATATTTTGTCATGGCTGCAGATCAATCAATAAAAGTTCATCTTTGTCGCGAAATTGTTCACTGCTTCACTGTGCACCCCGCCCTCGTCCCTATTTGAGCATTATAACGTCAACAAGTTAATATTCATTGAAATAAATTCAGAAACATTTTTTTACCTAACGAAAATATAGGCCTAGTCTTTCTAAAACATTTTTTTAACTTCTTAAAAGCATCGTTCTGCTTGCTGGAACTGCGCACACAAAGTGTGAGGAACGCACTCCTGATCTGAGGGCATTGGCAACAATAGTCAACACTTTCTTAATGGAAATGACAATAATACTATAATAATGATAAATAATATTATCACGCTTTGAATGTCTCTGCTGCATTGGATCAGTCTCCTTTCTTTAACAGGCAAAAGCTTTCTAACCTCACTAATGCCTTGCATCGTCTATATTAGATATATAACAACTGGCGGATGGCGGGCGGGTGTGGTTTTGATAAAATGTTGGTTGGGTGAATGGCGGATGGATGACGACTTTTGTGATGCGGTTGCGGATGAAATAATTGCCTATTCGTGCATCTCTAGTACATATACATTCACTGTACAAACATACATATACACATACTGTACATATACAAGTACATATGCATACGTACACTCATGCACATAATCACGTTTCATCAAACATATATTAATGTTGTTGCCCTACGGTAAACTGGGTAACACATGGCACACTGACAAAGCTTAACCTATTGATACTATAACAATCTACAAGGTTAATATAGGTTGCTTCTCTTTCCTCCCCTCCATTTATCGGCATTATTTTGTATCTCTAGTTATCATTACGTATATGTATTGTTGCATTCGAACAACTGTATTGTTGATAATAAAGGTAAATTATTGGTATTGTTCATTATCAATAGTGCTATTTCTATTGGTATTCGTATTGCTCCATTTGTAGTGTAATAATGCTCATTGTCATTTCTGTATTATTATTTATTTTCGCTAACTGCTTCTTTGCTATCAATTTTACCATCATATTTGTGCATGTCGTATTTGCTGATGTTGCTCTATTGTTGTTGTTTTTGTTGTTATTGTTGTGTTTGCTGTTGTTGTTTTTGTCTCTCTGTCTAATCCCCCTCTTGTCCCCACAATTTCCCCCTCTGTCTTCCTTTCTTTCTCTTTCTATCCCCTCCTGCTCCGGCCCGGCTGCACCAAATGATAATATAAATACATTTAATAAAGTCAAATACAAATAAATAAATTGATTAAAGTAAATATGAACAGCTGATATGGGCATCCACATAGACTGTATGATTTGCCTGAGAAGCTGGACAGGACAAAAAAAACAAAAAAACAATCTCTCATCAATAATAATTTCTAAGTACTTATATGTTGTGACCAACTCAAGCTGAACCCCATGAGCAGTCAATATTTTAGGGATGTTCAATGGCAGCCGTTTGCCATTTGAGAATAACATCACTTTAGATTTCTCCGCATTTAGCACTTGCCTAAGTTGGGTCAGCTGGGACTGAACAACATCAAAAGCAGACCGGGGATGAACAATATATGAGCGTGATAAAATGCGAATGAAGGATACTTAATTGTATTTATTTTATTTTATTTTGTATTTTTCCCCTCTGAGGGATATCCCCCATATTGTGGTCAAGGGGTTGCATACCTCAGTGACCTTAAGTCCTACACCAGCAGGAACATAGTCTTCAGGTGGGACACCCAAGTTGTACAAGTGTGAAGGCAGAGGTCCACTTCTCCGGGTTGGAGTTGGACATATACTGTAGCTAACGACCAAATCCAATGAAGAAGGCAGGTCGATCCTCAGGCCATGTTGCAAAAGATGTTGATTGTGTCTAAAATCTGGACTAAGTACAAACATGGGAAGTTTGTAAAAGGCAAGCAAGCATACTGGTAGACCAAGGAAAACATTAAAAAAATTAAAGGCAATCAATCAATCAATGTCAATCAATGTTTATTTATATAGCCCTAAATCACAAGTGTCTCAAAGGGCTGCACAAGCCACAACGACATCCTCGATTCAGATCCCACATAAGGGCAAGGAAAAACTCAACCCAGTGGGATGACAATGAGAAACCTTGGAGAGGACCGCAGATGTGGGTCATCCCCCCTCTAGGGGAGACCGGATGCAATGGACGTCGAGTGGGTCTAGCATAATATTGTGAAAGTCCAGTCCATAGTGGATCTAACATATTAGTGAGAGTCCAGTCCATAGTGGATCTAACATAATAGTGAGAGTCCAGTCCATAGTGGATCCAACATAATAGTGAGAGTCCAGTCCATAGTAGATCTAACATAATAGGGAGAGTCCAGTCCATAGTGGGGCCAGCAGGAGACCATTCCGAGCGGAGTATATGTCTCGATAACAGAAAGGCATGGAATCATTAAAAACGAGCAAACAAAAAACACTCCTACACACCACTAGTACTTTATTGCACTACCTCTGGCTTTTAAAACAGCTTGCAGTCTCTGAGGCATGGACTTAACGCAGGGGTGTCAAAGTCAAGGCCCGCGGGCCAGATCCGGTCCGTGAAAGAATTATCTATGGCCCCCGGGATGATATTTGATTAGTATTAAAACGGGCCCGCAGGCCACAGCCGCCTGCTGCTGTTTTGCACGCACCAATACTCCATCAGTGTTGGCGCTAGGAATTTTCAAAATCATCAAGTCATACATTTTTTGGGGTCCCATTTTTTAGTAAGCGTTTTGGAAACAATTGATAAATGTATGCATTATCCTGTTATATCTCGCATTATATATTGTGTTTTGGAAAAAGGTTGTCATAAATGTTACTTAATTCATAAAAAAAAAATAATACAAAAGAACAAAAATGTTTATGCATATGTAAATGTATTCAGTTATAAACATTCATTCACTTTCTTCATTCCTTCATGGATCTAAACTTCACCGCTGCCGGTATTTGTTTTCTATATTTTTGTTGTAATATTTTCAGAATGTGTTTGTTCTATTTTTGGCCAAAGTAAGACAAAGAAAACAATCTGAAGTTGTCTTAATTTTTTAGTTTTAATGCCATGATTTTAATAGTCCGGCCCGCGCGTGCACGGATTTTCCTCCATGCGGCCCCTGAGCTAAAAGGAGTTTGACACCCCTGACTTAACGAGTGACGAACAGAACTCTTCGTCAGTCTTGCTTTAACGTTCTCTGATTGCTGTTGTCGGATCAACTTTGCAGGTTAAATTCTTGTCATGGACCACCTTCTTGCTGTGTGGGGCAGTGGAGCCTTTTACCCCAAGTTGCTATGGAAACAGCATATTGAGAAAGAATAGAATGTGTCTGCCTTGCAACAAGAACCAGAAAAAATACTTTTTCCTGTTAGCAAGCAAAAACTCTGCTTGCTTTTTAACATAACGAGACTGTGTTGTATTTTTTTTTTCTCTAATTTATAGTTACAGTAAGTGGTTGCTGGGTGCATAAGCATTTTTAAAAAATAAAACAAAACGTCACAGACGGGTGTGTGCAAAGGTGAAATCAATCATCTACATGTGATGGAGAGTGTGGGAGGAGTCTGCAGCAATAAAAGGCTGCTCATCCACCCTCCTCAAGAAATTATTTCCTGTTGAACTTCTTGTCCCCAGACCTTCTCTTTGTTAGCTACATGTTCTTCCATGATGAGTTGGATGAAGTGTTGTGTGTTCCCCCTGGTGCTGCTGTGCATGTGGCAGCTGCAAGAAGGAGCACACGCCTGCACATGTGTTTATGACCACCCGCAGATGGCGTTTTGCCAATCCGATGTCGGTAAGTTGGACCTTCAAATGTTAATCTGTTGTCTGTTGTACATAATTGTTTGCCGCCATTAATTATTCATTCGTGTATGTTTACAAGAAGGAATGTTGAACGTGGTCAAAGTGTGGCTAATTATATTCTTTCTTTCTTTCTTTAGTTTATTTCGAACATGAACACACTTACAGTATAATACATCACACAATTTCATATCATTTAATTTTACAACATGCCCGAAAAGGAGTAGGAAGAAGCAAATCTTATTTAATCCTACCCCTTTCCCACTTCAGAGTGTTTACAAATATATAGAATCATTTACTGACCTTTTTATATAATAAAATAACATCTATGAATTAGTATACACAACAGTTTTGTAATATTTAATTAATTAATTCAGTCATTATTAACATACTGAGATGAAAAATATCTTATTTCCAATAAGGTTGAAAGTATTTCTCAAAATTCTTCTTCTTTGTACTTTGTAAGCACTATTATTTTGAACAACCTCTTGAACTGGATCATATGAGTACAATTTTTAACTTTTTTACTTAATCCATTCCATAATTTAATTCCACATACTGATATGCTAAAAGTTTTTTCCTCTAAGGTTATATTTCTCCTCTTTAGTTGAGAAGAATCGTTGTACATTCTTTGGTAGCAGGTTATAGTTTGCTTTGTACATCATTTTAGTTGTTTGCAATTTTACCAAATCACCGAACTTTAATATTTTTGACTCAATCAATAATATAAAATATTCCTTAAACAATGCGCCAATTTTTGTATATTTTTCTAACCAAGCATGTGTGATTTGTGTCAAAAAAAAAAGTCTGGTGAAACCAACTTTTAAAGCACTTTTTGCATTACTTACAGCTCATAACTAAACATGTTCAGTTAGCAAAGTGACTTGCTACGGAGCCCCTAAAGGACACGGGGGAATTTTTTTAATTTTTTTAATTTTATTTATTTATTTTTTTAGACATGTATCTCGTATTTTAAAAGTTTCTCGTGCGCACAAGATACATATCTAAAAAAAAAAAAAATTCCCTCATGTCCCATGGCTCCGTGACTTGGTGTCAGTAATAGACATTTTTTTTCTTCGGCAAAAATGGCTTGCAAGTTTTGGAAAGTAACACATTGGCTTTTTTTTTTTTTTTTTTGTTACACATCGTTCAAGTTTTTTTTTTTTTTTTTTTTTTTTTTTTTTTAGGGGAATGTGTTACCTACCTTTTTTGACTACTTTCGGTTGAGTTTCTGTTTAATTCGGGGGTCGGCAACCCGCAGCTCTTTAGTGCCGCCCTAGTGGCTCCCTGGAGCATTTTTAAAAAAGGATGGAAAATGGAAAAAGATGGAGGATCATTTGTTTTTGTTTGAGGACAAACATGACACAAACCTTCCCAATTGTTAGAAAGCCCACTGTTTAATATGTTTGTGTGTATGCTTCACTGATGATAGTATTTAGTGAAAATCGTTTTATCCTACTAATTTCGGTGGTTCTTGAACTCACCATAGTGTGGACTGTGACGCAACAATTTGTTTACATGTGAAATCTTCCACTCCTGTCTAATTTTGTCCACCAAAAGTTTTATGCTGTGCGTGAATGCACAAAGGTGCGCTTTGTTGATGTTATTGATTTGTCGGGGTGCTAATCAGGCATATTTGGTCAGTGCATGACTGCAAGCTCATCAATGCTAACATGCTATTTAGGCTAGCTTTGTGTACATATTGCATCATTGTGCCTCATTTGTAGCTATATTTGAGCTCATTTAACATCCTTTATTTGTATCCTCTTTGTATATAATTTAGTTTTGCACGTCTCATGACACATTATCTCTATGTAATATTGACTGCATTTCTGATAGTTGTTTGTGTGCCATGTTGTTCCAGACCACAGCAAACATTACCTATCTTGCCAAAGATTGTAATGAATGTATTAAAAAAAAAGACAGCCTGCCATTTCTCTAAAGGCTTAGTGGCCACATGCGTGGACAGCACCTTTTTAGCTCTTATTTCCAAAATTGGGTACACTACTGAATTGGGGTCTTATGGCCGCTTATGTGGACACTTACACTGCCATCTGGTGGTGTCAGAAGAGTATAACATACAACGGAATTTGAAAAAAAATAAGAATTAGCATGTCACTAAACATGAAGTACACATTTGTGTACTTATGGACTAAGTACATCATAGAGAATAGAATAGAAAGTACTTTATTGATCCCTGGGGGAAATTCAGCAGCACAGTTCGCTCACAATAGACAAGAATAATAATAAATAATATAATATATATATTATATAAATATATACTACATATACTCTACATATACTCTTAAAAGATCAAAAGTTCAAAAGATGATTCTTAGTTTTTATTCTAATTAGGGTCCAATAAGCCCAAATAGCAAAGAGAAATAAAAAAAGCATGTAAAAAACAGCTTGGGCCTTAAAAAGTTAACTTGTACACACACATCTATACCTTTGGCCATTAAAAGCCAGTCATGTCCAGGAGTTATCTCATCTTCTGAGTAGCCTCTAATTTACTAATGGTTTCTAATGTTGTAAAAATGTGTACAATAAATATTACATTTCAACATTTCAGTCAACGAAGATTTGCTTCAGCCTGCGACACATAGTCATTTTGATAGTAGGCTAATATAGCTAATATAGACACTTACGTCATGTGTTGCCTTCATTATAAGACTTATATACGGCTTTTCATTTTTTTGTGGCTCCAGACAGATTTGTTTTTTGTACTTTTGGTCCAATATGGCTCTTTCAACATTTTGGTTTAAATAAATGCAACAATTGCTGTTCGATGTAATAACCCAACAACACTGTTTTTTTTTTAACTTCCATATATTCATAGGCTTTTAAAGGAAAAGTAATGCTAATGAAATTTTACCTACGAGTTGTCATTTCCTCTTGGCTTGGTGTTAAAATGGTTACCATGAGTGCTTTGCTAAAATAATGCATGTAAAGTGATGCTCTGAACGCACATTTAAGTAGCTTAACATTCATTCATTGAGCAATATTCTGGAAAGATCTAATCAAACTAGTGGACATGATTTTCTTACGATACATTGAGGTTTATGCATGATCTACGTTTAAGCATTTATTTTCGCACTAATGCCAGTCAACTCCGCTTCATGACTTTATGATCAACAGATGCCTTTTGTTGGTTTTAGGGACTTTGTTTTTAATTTTAGTCAAAGATTAACTAGCTTATCTTTTTGTTTCCAGCCATCAAGGCAAAGGTGGTTGCAAGGAAGGCTGTTGGCGGTAAATTTAGCGACAACATCAAGTATGACATCAAACAGACCAAGGTAGTTAATTATAGTCAATTTGTATGTTGATGTTTGCATGCATTTTTATTGTATATTTTTTTCTAGATATTTAAAGGCCCCAAAAGACACTTTAATACCTTCTACACTGGATCCTCCTCTTCAGCATGTGGTGTGAATCTGAACAAAGGTGTACAATATTTTATCACAGGTAAAAAAAAAAAAAAGGAAACAACTAAAAAACCAACTATTCAGTTTCTAAAATTTTTACTTTTTTATTAATTTTTTTTTTTTTTACATTGCAGGCCAACTTCAGACTGACGGGTCACTGCGCGTGTCATCCTGTAACTACGTTGTTCCCTGGAAAAGAAGCCACAAGATCCTGGTAGAACGTTATAAGATGGGCTGTGATTGCCAGGTAATCAAACCTGATTGACTGTCAATGACATTTTATTCAAATCCTAATCTTTGCTTCATCCCTCAGATCACTCGCTGCTATGGTGACCCGTGCGGGGACCGCCAACCAGCTGGGTGCTTGTGGACGGCCTGGCTGACGGGGAATAACCAGTCGGACAAACAGTCTGCTTGTAGAAAAAGAAATGATGGTTCTTGTGTCTGGTACAAGGAGGACGCCTCACCCACAAAGGGTTAATGGATTAAAGACTCCAAAATCCCCACCTTGCAGGAAATAAAAGAAAAATCACAAATCTATTTAAAGCAATGCAGTGTCTTTTACTATGTTGAGTTTGCGTGTTTTTAAAATGACAAGCATGAGTTCAGCACAAAGTACTATCTCAATGAAATCGCCACAAAAAACTGTTTTGACTGTTTTTGCATTGATGTCATAAACCAAACATGTAATTATGAATCTTAGTTACGCTTAAATTAGCTACTTGGCATGTGGTTAATTCCCAAATATGAAATGAAACGGGCTATTATCTTCCTTGCCAGTAAAGTCATCTTCTAAAATGTTTTTCAGATGTCATACACCATTTGAGTAACAGTAAAACTGTCAAACTAGGACATGTTTGACGCGGGTGACTTAATAGCTCGTAGAAGGATTTTATTGGAGTGGAAATCACAACATGCCCCCAAGGCCTCCCTGTGGCTTAAGGACCTCATGTTTTTCTTAGATTTAGAGAAAATTAAATATAATCTGAGGGGTACACCTAAACAATGTGACTTTACCTGGGGCTGCATAATTACATAGCTAAATTAAAGACACTATAGGATAAATGTGACTCACTGTTGACAATGAACCTTTCCACTTACCTCAACTCTTTGTGTTTTTGTTTTTATTCAGTGACACTTCTCTGTATGTTTGATTTTTATTTATTTATTTTTTCTCCTTTTAGTCAATGTGATTCTCTGCTTGTGGTGAAGAGGAAGGCAGTACATTGCTACCCAATGTGACTGAAATGTATTTTTTTTAATTTATTTTTTTTATTACATTTTTTTTCTGGGAAGGAACAAAAAAAAAATGTCCGTCTTTGCAGTACCTATATTATGATTTCCCAATCAAATGAATAAATATTATTAAAAAAAAAAAAGGGTGACTTGTCAGCCACAACACCTTGTTCTGCAGGAAAGAACCTAGGATAATTAAATTTTTGTCATTTTAATTTGTATGGCATTAACTCATGTTCTCAAGGCACTTTTCATGTTCCTCCAAGGTTTCTCATTGTCATCCCATTGGGTTGACTTTTTTCTTGCCCCGATGTGGGATCTGAGCTGAGGATGTCGTTGTGGCTTGTGCAGCCCTTTGAGACACTCGTGATTTAGGGCTATATAAGTAAACTTTGATTGATTGATTGATGAATATATTCAATATGCCTCACATTATTTTGATGCAAACTGACTGACAAAACTATATTGTACTTTGTGTATTCAAAACAAATGTCGAGTTTTGACATGACAATCTTAATCGAGCGGTTCCTTTTTTGATAAAACACAACTTAAAAAGTTTGTGGTAATAAATCCGACCTTGTTTTTCAACTTTATTTTTTATTACATTTGGTGTCATGCACACTTTTGCCTTTCAAAATATGGAACAATTCCTTGGAAAATGGGAAGAAATGAGGGATTTTAATTTTCATCACAGGTTGCTGTATATATAGAAAATCCCTAGATGGGATTTATTGCCAGATCTTGAGAAACCGTTCCTTTTTTTTAAGAGCCATTCAAAAGACTATTGTTTTTTGTCCTAGTTACAGCAGTTACAGGAAACGGATTAGAATAATTCAGATTTATACCAATTTGTGTTCTATTTGAGGGATATTGATTCTCATTTTTTGTTGTTGCTTGTTTTCATTGGAAGCATTCTATAAGGCAAGGGTGGGCAAACTACGCCCCGCGGGCCACATCCAGCCCGGTGGTCCCTTTTAACGCGGCCCGCCAAATGTTAAAACAGAATTGAGCAAATATTTGTTTTTCCCCAACAAAACTAATACTAGACTTAGGGCAGGGGTCGGCAACCCAAAATGTTGAAAGAGCCATATTGGACCAAAAATACAAAAACAAATCTGTCTGGAGCCTCAAAAAATTAAAAGCCATATTATTAAAAGCATGTTAGCATCGATTAGCTTGCAGTGACCAAATATGCCTGATTAGCACTCCACACAAGTCAATAACATCAACAAAACTCACCTTTGTGCATTCATGCACAACGTTAAAACTTTGGTGGACAAAATGAGACAGAAAAAGAAGTGGCATAAAACATGTCTTAGAAAGTCGGAGAAAGTTATACATGTAAAAAAACTAGGGTGAGTTCAAGGACCGCCAAAACTAGTACGACAAAACGGCGCTCGCCAAATACTCGAATCAGTGAAGCATGTTTAATATAAACAATGTGATTTATAACAATTAGGGAGGCTTGTGTCATGTTTGTCCTCCTACAGAGACCATATTAACACAAAAAATATGTTTTTTTCCCCTCATCTTTTTCCATTTTTCATACATTTTTGAAAAAGCTCCAGAGAGCCACTAGGGCGGCGCTCAAGAGCCGCATGTTGCCGACCCCCGACAAGTTGGCGACTTAGGGGGATCAACAACACTGCTCCCGCTGAAAGAGAATGTAAGTGTTAACCATGCAAATGGTATTAAATGGTTATTTGATGTTCTGATATATTAGAAAATAGATGTATTATGATTCAAATAGACCATGTTTCAGAAGCCTACTCTTAGTTCCAAGAGATATGATATGCTTTAAAATGCATCATGTGCTCGCCCGGCCCAAAAGCCAATGTGGCCCCTGAGCCAAAAAGTTTGCCCACCACTGCCATAAGGTGTTACTTTTTTCTATGCTTTTTCAATAAAATTACAATAAAAAAATCAAGATTCAAGATTCAAGATTGTTTATTGTCATATGCACAGTTAAACAGACAGTTTGCCGTACAATGAAAATCTTACTTTGCTAGTCCACCTCTCAACAAGTCACACGGTACCTAGCTAAAAATAAAAAATAAAAATAAAAATAAAAATAAAAATAAAAATAAAAATAAAAATAAAAATAAAAATAAAAATAAAAATTAAATTTAAAATTAAAAATTAAAAATTAAAAATTAAAAATATTTCCTTACCGAAAAAATGTATACAAATACACAATCTACGGATCATTTCAGTGCAAAACAATATTACTGTAAAAGGTTCTACACAAGAGCATTTTAACAATACAGAAAATAAACAGCCGACAAATACAAATTAGGACTCTATAGGAAACTTGCATTAACACTATTTTAACTCTAAATGTAAAATACATCCAAGTGTTATAATATTTCTTTGAACCTTTATTTTTATTTTTTTTTACCCTTTTGTTGTTGTTGTGGCTCTCGTCCAGTTAGTTGGATGGATATGAAGGGAGAGTGGGTCAATTACTTATAAAAATGGCTCACAACATCATATCAGTTCTGGTCCACTTAAAAAAAACATTCAAAAAACTTGACTCGTTCAAACGTTACATATACCTATGAAGTCATTATTTCCTGAGATATCCACTCTGACCCACACATAATGCACTAACTCTGCTAAACCTACATGTATTGTGTGGTTTAGAACATATAAATCAAACACAAACCTGCATAAAACTTCTGAGTGAGGACCCTCGTAATATTAAATACATGGAAATAAAAATGGGGCTGTGAATTAAGACACGAAGGGAAAGAAGGACACAACATGGAAAAGGTTGATGGGGATTGGTGCTGCATTGGAAAAAAATTGCTTTCTTTTTTTAAATTCCAATGAAAAAATACCAGCGATGCTTTTGTTTTGGTAGACTAATAACAGTCTGTTGTTTTTTGTGTTCCTATACCGAGTGTCCATGTCCTTGCTCTGCACTGTGGGGCAGTGGAGCCTTCTACCCCAAGTTGCCATGATTGAGAATTTAATGTCTGCCTAGCAACAAGAAACTGGACAAACACCACAAAAAAAACGTGTTTTTCTTGTTAGTTAACACAAACTCTGCTTGCTTTTTTAAACGTATGCATTGTGCGGTTTAGAACATATACATCAAACACAAAGAGAAATAGTTTTTCTTATTCATCCAGTAAATAGTTGCTGGGTGCACACACATTTTTTTTTTTAAGTACAAAAAGTCTCAGACAGGTGTGTGCAAAGGTGAAATCAACCATCCAATTGTGAGAGTGATGGAGAGTGTGGGAGGAGCCTGCAGCAATAAAAGGCTGCTCATCCACCCTTTTCAAGAAAGTAGACCCCAGACTCACCTGTGCATTACTTCTCTCAAATCGTCTCTTCTTAGCTGCATTTTCTTCCATGATGAGTTGGATGAAGTGTTGTGTGTTCCCCCTGGTGCTGCTGTGCATGTGGCAGCTGCAAGAAGGAGCACACGCCTGCACATGTCCTTATGACCATCCACAGACACAGTTTTGCCAGTCAGATGTTGGTAGTGATGGGTTGATGAGGCGTCATGAAGCGTTTCGACACATTGCAAAACTGTATTGATACTGTGTCGATATTGTGTCACTAAATACTGACATCTGCTGGACATTAAAAATCCCTACAGGCAACCTATGGACCGACTCAACTGACACTGATTTTATGACCTAGTACAGTGGTTCTCAAATGGGGGTAAGCGTACCCCTGGGGGTACTTGGAGGTATGCCAAGGGGTACGTGAGATTTTTAAAAAATATTCTAAAAAATAGCAACAATTCAAAAATCCTTTATAAATATATTTATTGAATAATACTTCAACAAAATATGAATGTAAGTTCATAAACTGAAGCACAAGCTCAGGTTTGTCACTAAAATGTCTGTCAAAAAGAACTGTGAAAAGAAATGCAACAATGCAATATTCAGTGTTGACAGCTAGATTTTTTGTGGACATGTTCCATAAATATTGATGTTAAAGATTTTTTTTTTTGTGAAGAAATGTTTAGAATTAAGTTCATGAATCCAGATGGATCTCTAATACAATCCCCAAAGAGGGCACTTTAAGTTGATGATTACTTCTATGTGTAGAAATCTTTATTTATAATTGAATCACTTGTTTATTTTTCAACAAGTTTTTACGGTAGTTATTTTTATATCTTTTTTTACAAATAGTTCAAGAAAGACCACTACAAATGAGCAATATTTTGCACTGTTATACAATTTAATAAATCAGAAACTGAAGACATAGTGCTGTATTTTTTTTTTCAACCAAAAATGCTTTGCTCTGATTAGGGGGTACTTGAATTAAAAAAAATTCACAGGGGGTACATTGCTGAAAAAAGGTTGAGAACCACTGACCTAGTATATACAATAATATAAACCAAGTCATTGTATTTCATTTAGGATTATTTCATGACTTCATTTAAATAAAAATATATTTTTTGTCTTTTTTAGATACAGTCAATAAACAATGTGAACATGTATCATAACATGGAAATCTAAGAGAACGTGTTGTGAATGAGGATGCTTGTGGACCTGGAAATTATTATTATTTTTTTTTTTTTACACATTTTTATTAAAAAAAAATAACAGTTTTTCCAACGTATTCAATTTTAGACGCTTTCTCTTCTTAGTTATTATTTCTCCGGCTGTAGAAAAGACCCGCTCACAGGGCACAGAGTCAGCGTCAGTGCGACACAGTTCGCGTATCGGTCACGTGACCAAAACAGCTCATGATCGGTCACGTGACTTTCTAAAAGCGGTACGCGCACCGACACAGGGTTTCGCTCTATGAGCTCGACGCATGCGCCGATGCATCGGTGTTGCCGGACCCATCACTAGATGTTGGTAAGTTCAACATTAAAATGTTTTGGGTTGTACATAATGTTTGCCTCCATGGATTGTCCGTGTATGTTGACAAGGAACGCTTCTAAATGTGGTCGAAATGCGACAAAAAACAGAATCGTCCCGTATTGAGCTGCCAAGGTTTATTTAGTACACTGCAAAAAGTCAGTGTTTAAAAACAAGAAAAAATAATGCAAAAATAAGGGGTATTTTATTTGAAGTAAGCAAAATTATCTGCCAATAGAACAAGAATATTTGGCTTGTCAAGACTTTCCAAAACAAGTAAAATTAGCTAACCTCAATGAACCCAAAAATACCTTTTTTTTTAAAGTAAGTATATTCTCACTAATAAGTGCACTTTTCTTGGTAGAAAAAAAAAGAGACCTTTTTTGCTCAATATGTTGAAAAATATTCTTAAGTAAAGTAAATGCTAGTGCCATTATCTTGACACAATGATATGCACTCGCATTACATTTCTTGAAACCAGCAAACTTATACTAAACTAGTTTATTGTTGTTAATGGAAAGGCAACCGCTTGTTACTCTCGAGGTCTCCTAGCCGCTCAGACAAATCATATGGTCTAAAAATGCATTTTTCCATCGATAACATGACATCATCGCGCCAAGTGCGTGCTTTCAGTCAATTAGTGCGCATATATACAGCCCGGCCCCCGGCCAAAATGTTTTTAATTGTAATTTTGAGGAATTTATCTGAATGTGCATGAACTATTTCTGTTCAATTGTTAGAAATGTCATTTTAAATGTTTAAATATTAACTGTCAGTTTACTGTACTGTGCCAACTGTACTACTATGAGTACGTATTTTCTATTGTTTCATTGAAAATAAAACAGCAAAGTCCATTTGGCTGTCATTAGTTTAATTATGAGACACAATTGTGTCAAAATCATGATTTTTGTTTTTCATGCTTGAAATAAGAAATTATTACTTTAAAAAAGTAGATTTATACTTGTGAGTGTTGATGACACAGCTTTGCAACAGTTGATATTCTAGTTTCAAGCATGTTTTACTCAATATAGGTCATCAAATCTCAGCTACAAGCTGTAATATCTTACTGATCATTTAGGACCAAAACCCTTAAAACAAGTAAAACACTCTAACATGAAATCTGCTTAGTGAGAATGATCTTATCAGACAGAAAATAAGCAAACATCACCCTTATTTGAGATTTTTAGTCCTACTTAGATTTCAGTTTTTGCAGTGTATTCATGTTCCGGGTTTGGTGTGTCCTGTAGAGGAAAAAAGGTCAATCGTGACGTCACTCGCCAGTTTTGACAGAGCAGTTTTGCAACAATAACCAACATCATTTACTTTTATTACTTATGGAGCATATTGTGAATAAATTGAGAATGGCAATTGAACACAAGTTTTAGCAACTGCTATGTAAAGGAACAGGGGTAGGATTAAATAAGCTCTGCTTCTTCCTACTCCTTTTTCGAACATGTTGAATAGAGAAACTGGAAACTGATGTATCATGTTGTATGCGTGCATGTTCCAAATAAACTTAAACACACACTGAGCAGGTGTGTTGTCAGTGCATTAGATAATTAAAGTGTGTAAAACTACAAGTTGTGGTTTATGGTTGCAAAAGGCAACCTGGCTCAAACCAGACGAATTTTTTGCGCTAAATGAGGCATCTCCTCCTAACTATACGAATGCGCATATTGCCCGTCCCCTTAAAAGGGGTGGGGGGGTCGCATTAATATACAATGAAAACTTTAACCTTACCCCTAACCTAAATAATAAATACAAATCGTTTGAGGTGCTTACTATGAGATCTGTCGCACCGCTGCCTCTCGATATGGCTGTTATCTACCGCCCCCCAGGGCCCTACTCGGACTTTATTAATGAATTCTCAGAGTTCGTTGCTGATCTAGTGACGCACGCAGACAATATAATCATAATGGGGGACTTTAATATCCATATGAATACCCCATCGGACCCTCAGTGCGTGGCGCTCCAGACTATAATTGATAGCTGTGGTCTTACACAAATAATAAATGAACCTACGCATCGCAACGGCAATACGATAGATCTAGTGCTGGTCAGGGGTGTCACCACCTCCAAAGTTATGGTACTCCCGTATACTAAAGTAATGTCCGATCATTACCTTATAAAATTCGAAGTTCTGACTCATTGTCAACAAACTAATAATAATAATAACTGCTATAGCAGCCGCAACATTAATGCCGCCACAACGGTGACTCTTGCTGACCTACTGCCTTCGGTAATGGCACCATTCCCAAATTATGTCGGCTCTATTGATAACCTCACTAACAACTTTGACAATGCCCTGCGCAAAACCATTGATAGTATAGCACCGCTAAAACAAAAAAGGGCCCCTAAAAGGCGCACCCCATGGTTTACAGAGGAAACCAGAGCTCATAAATTATCATGTAGAAAGTTGGAACGCAAATGGCGCGCGACCAAGCTTGAGGTTTTCCATCAAGCATGGAGTGATAGTTTAATATCGTATAAACGCATGCTTACCTTAGCTAAAGCTAAATATTACTCAAATCTCATCCGCCTCAACAAAAACGACCCTAAATTTTTGTTTAGTACAGTAGCATCGCTAACCCAACAAGGGACTCCTCCCAATAGCTCCACCCACTCGACAGATGACTTTATGAATTTCTTTAATAAGAAAATTGAACTCATTAAAAAGGAGATTAAAGACAACGCATCCCAGCTACAACTGGGTTCTATGAACACAGATACAACTGTATCTACGACGGATACTGCAATACAAAATAGTCTCTCTCTTTTTGATGAAATAACATTAGAGGAACTATTACAGCGTGTACGTGGGATAAAACAAACAACATGTTTACTTGACCCACTTCCTGGGAAACTTATCAAGGAGCTTTTTGTATTATTAGGTCCATCAGTGCTAAATATTATAAACTTATCACTTTCCTCTGGCACTGTTCCCCTAGCATTCAAGAAAGCGGTTATTCATCCTCTGCTCAAAAGACCTAACCTTGATCCTGACCTCATGGTAAACTACCGACCGGTGTCCCACCTTCCCTTTATTTCGAAAATCCTCGAAAAAATTGTCGCACAGCAGCTAAATGAACACTTAGTGTCTAACAATCTCTGTGAACCTTTTCAATCCGGTTTCAGGGCAAATCACTCTACGGAGACAGCCCTCGCAAAAATGACTAATGATCTACTGCTGACGATGGATTCTGATGCGTCATCTATGTTGCTGCTTCTTGATCTTAGCGCTGCTTTCGATACCGTCGATCATAATATTTTATTAGAGCGTATCAAAACACGTATTGGTATGTCAGACTTAGCCTTGTCGTGGTTTAACTCTTATCTTACTGACAGGATGCAATGCGTCTCCCATAATAATGTGACCTCTGACTATGTTAAGGTAACGTGCGGAGTTCCTCAGGGTTCGGTTCTTGGCCCTGCACTCTTTAGTATTTACATGCTGCCGCTAGGCGACATCATACGCAAATACGGTGTTAGCTTTCATTGCTATGCTGATGACACCCAACTCTACATGCCCCTAAGGCTGACCAACACGCCGGATTGTAGTCAGCTGGAGGCGTGTCTTAATGAAATTAAACATTGGATGTCCGCTAACTTCTTGCAACTCAACGCCAAGAAAACGGAAATGCTGATTATCGGTCCTGCTAAACACCGACATTTATTTAATAATACCACCTTAACATTTGACAACCAAACAATTACACAAGGCGAATCAGTAAAGAATCTGGGTATTATCTTCGACCCAACTCTCTCGTTTGAATCACACATTAAGAGTGTTACTAAAACGGCCTTCTTTCATCTCCGTAATATCGCTAAAATTCGTTCTATTTTATCCACTAGCGACGCTGAGATCATTATTCATGCGTTCGTTACGTCTCGTCTCGACTACTGTAACGTATTATTTTCGGGTCTCCCTATGTCTAGCATTAAAAAATTACAGTTGGTACAAAATGCGGCTGCTAGACTTTTGACAAGAACAAGAAAGTTTGATCATATTACGCCTATACTGGCTCACCTGCACTGGCTTCCTGTGCACTTAAGAAGTGACTTTAAGGTTTTACTACTTACGTATAAAATACTACACGGTCTAGCTCCGTCCTATCTTGTCGATTGTATTGTACCATATGTCCCGGCAAGAAATCTGCGTTCAAAGAACTCCGGCTTATTAGTGATTCCCAGAGCCCAAAAAAAAGTCTGCGGGCTATAGAGCGTTTTCTATTCGGGCTCCAGTACTATGGAATGCCCTCCCGGTAACAATTAGAGATGCTACCTCAGTAGAAGCATTTAAGTCCCATCTTAAAACTCATTTGTATACTCTAGCCTTTAAATAGCCCCCCTGTTGGACCAGTTGATCTGCCGTTTCTTTTCTTTTCTCCTCTGCTCCCCTTTTCCTTGAGGGGGGGGGGGCACAGGTCCGGTGGCCATGGATGAAGTGCTGGCTGTCCAGAGTCGGGACCCGGGGTGGACCGCTCGCCTGTGCATCGGCTGGGAACATCTCTACGCTGCTGACCCGTCTCCGCTCGGGATGGTGTCCTGCTGGCCCCACTATGGACTGGACTCTTACTATTATGTTGGATCCACTATGGACTGGACTCTCACAATATTATGTCAGACCCACTCGACATCCATTGCTTTCGGTCTCCCCTAGAGGGGGGGGGGTTACCCACATATGCGGTCCTCTCCAAGGTTTCTCATAGTCATTCACATCGACGTCCCACTGGGGTGAGTTTTTCCTTGCCCGTATGTGGGCTTTGTACCGAGGATGTCGTTGTGGCTTGTGCAGCCCTTTGAGACACTTGTGATTTAGGGCTATATAAATAAAGATTGATTGATTGATTGAATTATAGGAGTGTGTTTTGTTTAGTCACTCAGTGCAGTTGGTTCTGCAGGTGGAGTGCGTGCCGTCTTTCACGGGTCCACTTTGCACCCTTTTGATGAGCATGTAACCATTTGTGTGCTCGTACAACACTTAAAACCTTTTAGCATATCTATGTGGAATTAAATTATGGAATGTGTCAAAGCACCAATATGATTCAGTTTAAGAGACTGTTCAATCTACAAGTGTTCACAAAGTACACAGAACAAGAATTGTTTACTTTTTTTATTGAGACAAAAATTTATTTGTTTAGTTACAATGGTATATTTATTATTCACTGTTATGTTACAGAGAACAAGAACATTGGATAACAATGCTATGGTATAAAAAGGGGTAGGATTAAATAAGCTCTGCTTCTTCCTACTCCTTTTTGGACGTGCTGTAATGAAACTGGAGTAGTGTGATGCATTACATTGTATCGTATGAATGTTTGAAATAAACTGGAACTGAAAGATCTGTGGCTTCAACTATTAGTGGCGTGCGATGGCTTCATTTAATGAGAAATTAACACGATATAGCATAAAGACAATAGCCACAGAGTGGAGAGTTCCTTCAGCACCTATTAACCTTCTGTTTAGTAATTTAGCACATTTAGTTTGCCATGTATTTATATGAATCCAAAACCTGTGCATCTAATTAAATTCTGGTTGGAGTGGAATGGTTAAAAAAAAGTTGATTGTGAGTAATCCACAAAGGTTGAATGGAAGCAATTGTGAAACATCTTAAGAGTTCAGTTGCCTCCACTCAACCTTTGTGGATAGTAGAAGACTCCTTTCACACAGAGGCTCAAACAATTTAGGTCGACCAGCCCTGCAAGGTGTCCCTTCTTTTTTGTAGAATTACACTTCCTTTATTGTCATTCAAATTTGAACTTTACAGTACAGATACAAATTACATTTCATTGCATTAGCTTGTTGTTTTGCAGGATAAAAGGGCAACAAAGGTGCAGATATAAATGGATTTACTGTACAGATAAAAAGTTGCACTTTTGTATATGCATCCACGTTTGAATTTAGACTTCCTTTTATTGTCATTCAAATTCAGTTTACGGATGTTATACTGTTTTATAGTCCAGCATAATGATTATTTTCAGGGAGTTGGCAACCGTAACAATATGAATTAAACAATGAAATGTATTTTTCCAACAATTTCCTACTGTATCTACTTTGTGCCAAAAAGTCTGGCAAAACCATCTTTTAAAGATTTTTTTTTTTTTTTTTTTTCAGAAGTTACAACTCCTAACCATATTTTCACAAATATGCTGTCATTAAAAACTTGGTGTTTTTAATGACAATTTTATAGAGAAAATGTATAATGGTTCGACAAGTAACACATGCACTCAATTTGAGTTTTACATACCAGCCAAGATATTTTTGCCTGCTTTACTGTTTTTTTTTAATCAAGTTTAGTAGAGGAATGTAGCCTGACTACATTTTGACATTTCTGGTTGACTTCCTGTCTAACCGGGCACATTTCTTCAATAAGACTAAATCAAAATAACAGCACTGTTTTGACCTTAGATTTAGACTTCCTTTTATCGTCATTCAAATTTGAACTTTACAGTACAGATAAGAACACAATTTCGTTGCATTAGCTCGTTGTAGTGCAGGATAAAAGAGCAATAAGGTGCAGATATAATTTGCTTTTTTTGCATATGCATCCAAGTTTATGGATGGATGTTATATTGTCTTTATATTCCAGCGAGTTAATCCGTTTTTGGGGGGAATTGAGGGGATTATTATGATGCGTTCAAGAGTCTTATGGCCTGAGGGAAGAAGCTGTTACAGAACCTGCAGGTTCTGCTACGGAGGCTGCGGAACCTCTTTCTAGAGTCCAGCAGTGAAAACAGTCCTTGGTGGGGGTGGGAGGAGACTCTACAGATTTTCTGAGCCCTGGTCAGGCAGCGGCTTTTTGCAATTTCCTGGATAGGAGGAAGGGGAGTCCTGATCTTTTCCGTCGTCCTCACCACTCTCTGCAAAGACTTCCAGTCTGACCTATAATATAGCTTTCTATTTCTTCATCTCTTTAGATAAATTAAACTCAATTTGAGTTCTCACATGACTGTTTAGCAGATGTCTTTTATTGGTGTTTGCTTAAATTCTAGTCAAAGATTGACTGGCATTTTCTTTCTAGCCATCAAGGCAAAGGTGGTTTCAAAGGCGATGGCCGGAGAATTGAAGTACGACATCACGTATGACATCAAACTGACCAAGGTTATTAATTATAGTCAATTATGTCAATGATTGCATGCAAATTCTAATTTATATACATTTTTCCAGATATTGAAAGGTCCTATCAGGCACTATGATACCATCTGCACTGCATCCTCCTCCTGCAGCATGTGGTGTGACTCTGAACAAAGGTGTAGAATATTTCATCACAGGTAAAACAAAAAACATCCTTGGGTTTTATGATTTGAAATATTTCTTCCTGCAAGAGTATAAAATAAACAGTTCAGCTTGTTTGACTAAAGTTTCTCAATTGCAGGCCAACTGAAGCCTGACGGGTCGCTGCGTGTTTCATCCTGTAATTATGTTGTACCCTGGAAGAGCAGCCATGATATCCTGGTAGAACACTTTATGATGGGCTGTGATTGCAAGGTAAGCAGACCTAATTTATGGTAAATGTTATGTAAATCCTAACCTTTGCTGTATTATCCAGATCACTCGCTGCTCCTCTGTGCCGTGCGGGATCGGCAGCCCAACTGAGTGCTTGTGGACAAATACAATTGACGAGCAGGACAAACAATCTGCTTGCATCAAGAAAAGTGATGGTTCTTGTTCCTGGTACAGGGAGGAACTTAATGGACATTAAAGACCCTAAACTCCCAAGCAGAAAATGTCAGATACAAATAAATCTTTTTAAAGAAATGAAGTGTATTTTACTGTTGAGGGTTTTTAAAATGGCAATTGGTTCAGCCATTGGTGGTGTCAGGTCTATTTTACGGAGGCTTAAGCCTCAAACTTTTCAGTTTTACTAAATGCAGGAATATGAATTAGAATATAACCTGTTGTTTTTCACTATTACTCATTTGAAGACAAGTACTTAATATCTGTTCCATCAGCAACACCCGCATTACTGTATGGAAAACCCAGTCCACTTTTTCACTGTTACCATAGCAAGGTCGAGCAGGATATCATTAAGGCTAGTTCAGTGAGTTGAACACTACTGGGTAGGTTATCCAATTCAGCTTTTTTTTTTTTTCTTTTTGTCAAATCTGATTTTGTGTAGGCCACATTACTTAAAAAATGTCCAGATTCCAATGTGAATGCAAACTGACCCGAACACAGACATGGCAGTTTGACGTCACACGTCCTGCAGTGTTTACTGAAGTAAACATGCTTAATTCTAGTCTCAGTACTGGCACATTTGTGGCTATTTCAAGGATTCTGTGCAATCAAAGGCCTTGTTTACATTGCAAATCAGATTATTTTACCCTCAAGTGATTTTTTTTTTTTTGCTAGTCTAAATTCTTCAAAGTGAACAAATCTGATCTTTTGGCATCAGTCAGGCCACATCAGGAGGTAGTCCTGAATCTGATTATCTGATCTTTTCAAATGTGACTTAAATCAAAACTCAATATGACCTGAATTACTTTTTTTTTTTTTTTTTCCCCATCAGTTTAGGGCGAGCTACGTCACTCGTGCGCCGGAAAGAAGCAGTCGCCAGCGAAAATGTATATTTCATCACTTGTGGTTTCGGTTTTTATTTAAGACGACCAAAATTTTGATGCATCACTTGTCAATAGTGCGCAAATAGGCTATAAGTAATGTTAATTCTGAAGAAATAGCATTTCTGTGGCGCATTTACCTACATGTGAGTTGAAAAATAAAGTTCACATAGATCCACTCTAACAACCATAAAACGATCACAACCCTGCCAAATATATTACACTATATACAGCCATTCATACATCATATTTAATTTTCACATAAAACATTTTAAGGTGTTGCTGCTTTTATTTTATTTTGTAGTAGCTACTTGTCAACTTTGTTTTCACTATTGAAGTGTGCATGTAAAGTGACATGGAGGTCACATTAGGGCTGTGCACGTTTACACTGGAGTCAGGTCAAAATCACATTTTACTTGCAGTGTAAACAGTCAGCTAGAAAAAAGTCCAATTCGGGCCACTTTGTCCTGCAGTGTAAATGTCAAAGTCAACAGTTTTTGAGACTATAAAAATGGGACCCATTACCTCCCTGCTTGGCACTCTGCATCAAGGGTTGGAATTGGGGGTTAAATCACCAATAATGATTCCCGGGCGCAGTCACCGCTGCTGCTCACTGCTCCCCTCACCTTCCAGGGGTTGATCAAGGGTGCTGGGTCAAATGCAGAGACACCTAGTGTGTGTGTGACAATCATGGGTACTTTAACTTAACTTTAACTACAGAGAAGATTATGAAAGACGTCTCTCACAGTTGTGGGGACACTTGCCTCAATGTCTGCTCTGAAGAGCGAGTTGTGGAACATTGACGTGAATCCTTATTAAATCTTCGCCTGTTTCTGCTCATTCGTCAACTATTTTGCATCGGTCTATTTTGGTGAGCTTATGATGAGCGTCATTATTTGCCATTATGCGACCGGCGTGCACCATAACTCTATCTGATTGATTTATAATATAAAACTGATAGTCTTTCATATTGCTGACAGAAAAATAACTTCCATACCGTATGATAAGCAAATCCCACTACTACAGCTTTGCAGCATAGGTGTGCTACTTAAACTTAATTGATGTAGTTTAATAGTGGTGTGGCCTAACATAAATCATGATCATTAATTAATAAAAGTTAATTTTATTTTGAATTGAGTTTCCATAAATATATAAAAGTATTCATCATATTCTCTTCATGTCATATTAGGCTCCAGTGCCATAATTGGCCCGCGGGTCGTAATTTGGACACCGATTGTCCAGAATTAACTTTCACCAGTTTAGAAAGGATGCACCAGCAGCAGCAGGTTACATTTAGTATGTCAATATAGCTTCATTAGCTGGTTAGCTCTTTGTGTTAAATGCGCCGCTGAAAATTAGTTTGCCTGCGTTAGTGTTTATAATAACAATATCGCTAATATTTAGTTAATATACAGTTCACTAGATGTTAATGGAGTACTGTTGGCGGGTTTTGGATGTTTTTATAGAGGGCTTTGTGGGCGAAATAGTGTTGACACCATTGTTTTTACAATTTAGAATTCATGAAAAAACAAAAACATGTCTTATACATAGGGATTGTGAATGTTAAACAACACATCCCTTTCCAATTTGTGCATACATCCAGTATGACTGATCTGAGTTCTCACCGTGACGGCATCACAACGGAAATTGACGAAGCCTTTTTGAGCAGTAAATTCTAAACGGCCGTTTGATATTGTGGCGTTTTGTGGATGCTTAGACGATATTTTCACATGTTTTGCGGACTGGAAATATCATTGGATATTGTTTTTTAATGGATAAAATTAAACCCATTTCAACATATAAATAGCATTTATTTTTCCATTATACTGGTACTTTATTAAAAAAAAAGAAAGAAAGACAAAGTGCTCTAGTTTTCCGAAGTTATATTTACAGAAAGTGTTTGCTGGGTGCACACACATTTTTCATTAAAAACATCACAGACAGGTGTGTGCAAAGGTGAAATCAATCCTCCACTTGTGCAAGTGTGGGAGGAGCCTGCAGCAATAAAAGGCTGCTCATCCACCCTTGTCCAGAAAGGACACCAGAATAGTTTCCTGCAAAACTTCTTTTTCCAAAATCTTCACTTTATCTACATTTTCTTCCATGATGAGTTGGATGAAGTGTTGTGTGTTCCCCCTGGTGCTGCTGTGCATGTGGCAGCTGTAGTGATGGGTTGATGAGGCGTCATGAAGCGTTTCGACACATTGCAAAACTGTATTGATACTGTGTCGATACTGTGTCACTAAATACTGACATCTGCTGGACATTAAAAATCCCTACAGGCAACCTATGGACCGACTCAACTGACACTGATTTTATGCCCTAGTACAGGGGTCACCAACCTTTTTGAAACCAAAAACTACTTCTTGGGTACTGATTAATGCGAAGGGCTACGAGTTTGATACACACTTAAATAAATAAATATATTGTCATTTGTAAGTTACACGTAAGTGTGATTTAAACAAGAATTGCTAAATAAATAAATTTATATATATAAAAAAATGGGTATTTCTGTCTGTCATACATTTTTTTTTTCCTTTTATGGAAGGTTTTTTGTAGAGAATAAATGATTAAAAAAAAAAACTTAATTGAACGGTTTAAAAGAGGAGAACACACGAAAAAAATTAAAATACAATTTTGAAACATAGTTTATCTTCAATTTCGACTCTTTAAAATTCAAAATTCAACCGACAAAAAGAAGAGAAAAACTAGCTAATTTGAATCTTTTTGAAAAAATTAAAAAATAATTTATGGAACATCATTAGTAATTTTTCCTGATTAAGATACATTTTAGAATTTTGATGACATGTTTTAAATTGGTTAAAATCCAATCTGCACTTTGTTAGAATATTTAACAAATTGGACCAAGCTATATTTCTAACAAAGACAAATCAGTATTTCTTCTAGATTTTCCAGAACAAAAATTTTAAAAGAAATTCAAAATACTTTGAAATAAGATTTAAATTTGATTCTACAGATTTTCTAGATTTGCCAGAATAATTTTTTTGAATTTTAATCATAGTAAGTTTGAAGAAATATTTCACAAATATTCTTCGTCGAAAAAACAGAAGCTAAAATATTTATTATTCTTTACAATAATAATAAAAAAAAAAAACTTGAACATTGATTTAAATTGTCAGGAAAGAAGAGGAAGAAATTTAAAAGGTAAAAAGGTATATTTGTTTAAAAATCCTAAAATCATTTTTAAGGTTGTGTTTTTTCTCTAAAATTGTATTTCTAAAAGTAATAAGAAGCAAAGTAAAAAATAAATGAATTTATTTAAACAAGTGAAGACCCATCCATCCATCCATTTTCTACCGCTTATTCCAAGTGAAGACCAAGTCTTTAAAATATTTTCTTGGATTTTCAAATTCTATTTGAGTTTTGTCTCTTTTAGAATTAAAAATGTCGAGCAAAGTGAGACCAGCTTGCTAGTAAATAAATAAAATTAAAAAAATAGAGGCAGCTCACTGGTAAGTGCTGCTATTTGAGCTATTTTTAGAACAGGCGAGCGGGCAACTCATCTGGTCCTTACGGGCCACCTGGTGCCCGCGGGCACCGCGTTGGTGACCCCTGCTCTAGTATATACAATAATACAAACCAAGTCATTGTATTTCATTTAGGATTATTTCATATCTTCATTTAAATAAAAATATATTTTTATCTTTTTTAGATACAGTCAATAAATAATGTGAACATGTATCATAACATGGAAATCTAAGAGAACGTGTTGTGGATGATTGTGGTCTGGGATTTTTTTTAATTTTATTTTTTTACACATTTTTATAAAAAAAAATAAAAAAAAGTTTTCCGACGTATTACATTTTAGACGATTTCTCTTCTTAGTTATTATTTCTCCGGCTGTAGAAAAGACACGCTCACAGGGCACAGAGGAGGCGTCAGTGCGACACAGTTCGCGTATCGGTCACGTGACCAAAACAGCTCATGATCGGTCACGTGACTTTCTAAAAGCGGTACGCGCACCGACACAGGGTTTTGCTCTATGAGCTCGACGCATGCGCCGATGCATCGGTGTTGCCGGACCCATCACTAGACAGCTGCAAGAAGGAGCACATGCCTGCACTTGTCCTCTCACGCATCCACAGACCGCCTTTTGCCAGTCAGGTGTCGTCGTGTAAGTGAGATCCTGCATTTAAATTTAGGACTGATGCCAGTTGACTCTGCTTGAATTTGAATCACGTTTATGATTTTACCAAACAGATGAAGACTGACTGAGGCTTTTTTCAGTTCTTAGGGAGTTTGTTGTAATTCTAGTCTTTTCTGTCTTTCTAGTCATCAGGGTAAAGGTGGGTTTTTTTTGTTTTGTTTTGTTTTTTCTGAAAAAAAAACAAACAAAAAAAACAAACAAACAAAAAAAAAAAAACGGCGTTGGTAAATTTAACGACGTCAAGTATGACATCCAACACATTGCGGTAATTATGAGGCATTAATACAAATTAATGAGGCTTATGCATGAATAAACATTTTTCATTTGGTTATTTGATTTTCCAGACTTACAGAGGACCTAAGAAGCTCTTTGGTACCATCTACACTGCATCCAACTCTGCAGAATGTGGTGTGAGTCTGACCAGAGGTGTAGAATATTTGATCACAGGTAAGCATTTTATATGCTGGTAGATCTCAAAAGGTTTTATTTTTCCAGCATGAAGATAATTGAAATGAGTTTGAGTCACTTGTTCATCACAACTTTCATCAACTGTAACGCTGTTTTGACTGTGGTTCAAATGTTCGACTTTAGAACTGAAGGGTTTTGGCTCTTCGAGATTCAGAATTTCGTTGCAAAATATGCTAGTGTGAAATGTACATGCTGTAGTTTAAATTAAGGTTATGTAAACATTGATATAAAATGTAACAAAGCCTAGTTAAAGTGGTGGACTTGTGCAGCCCTTTGAGACACTTGTGACTGCCTTCTCTTCGGTGCAATAACCCATTCCACCAACCACCCTGTTTTTGTTTTTGTTTTTTTCATGTATATATTCATTTCACACCATATTCATTGCACTTCTACATTTTTTATATTTTTATATATTTGCACATTGTTTTTCTAGCATGCACACATCGCACTGTATGGAATGGCCTCAATCTCGTTACCTTGCGTAATGACAATAAAGCTGATTCTGATTCTGATTCTGATTAAGGGCTATATAAATAAACTTTGATTTTACCATAGGATGAGGATATCTAAGTGGGGCATATTCTCTGTTCAGCTTTTTCGTCACCCATATTTCCCTTTTTTTTAGGCCAAATGAGATCTGACATTGTGTGACTACATTGTTCCCTGGAAAAGCAGCCACAAGATCCTGGTGGAGCGTTATTCAATGGGCTGTGATTGCAAGGTAAGCAAACCTAACGGTCATCATTTCCAAGAACGTGTTCAATCCTGATCGGGTTTTATCCTCCAGATCACTCGCTGTGACTCTGTCCCGTGTGGGATCAGCGGCCCGACTGAGTGCTTGTGGACGGAAAAGCTGTTTGGTGATTCAGGGCAGGACAAACAATGTGCTTGCATCAAGAGAAGGGATGGTTCTTGTGTCTGGTACAAGGAGGCCGCCTCACCCACAAAGGGTTAATGGATTAAAGACTCCAAAATCCCCACCTTGTTTATTATTATTAAAAAAAAAAAAAGGTGACTTGTCAGCAACAACACTGTCACCTTGTCCTGCAGGAAAGAACCTAGGATAATTTAATTTTTGTCATTTTAATTTTTATGGCATTAACTCAAGTTCTCAAGGCACTTTTCATGTTGTAGAAGCATGTTTCTCATTGTCATCCCATTGGGTTGAGTTTTGAAGTATTTGAAGTGTATTTTTTTTGAGGGTTTTTAAAATGGCAATTGGTTCAGCCATTGGTGGTGTCAGGTCTATTTTACGGAGGCTTAAGCCTCAAACTTTTCAGTTTTACTAAATGCAGGAATATGAATTAGAAAATAACCTATTATTTTTCACTATTACTCATTTGAAGACAGTACTTAATATCCGTTCCATAAGTAACACCTGCATTACTGTATGGAAAACCCAGTCCACTTTTTCACTGTTACCTTAGCAAGATCGAGCAGGATATCGTTAAGGCTAGTTCAGTGCGTTGAACACTGCTGGGTAGGTTATCCAATTCGGCTTTTTTTTTTTGTCAAATCTGATTTTGTATAGGCCACATTACAAAAAAGAATGTCCAGACTCCAATGTGAATGCAAACTGACCCGAACACAGACTTGGTAGTATGACGTCCTGCGGTGTTTACTGAAGTAAACATGCTTCAATACTAGTCTCAGTACTGGCACATTTGTGGCTATTTTAAGGATTCTGTGCAATCAAAGGCCTTGTTTACATTGCAAATCAGATTATTTTACCCTCAAGTGATATATATATTTTTTTGCCATCTAAACTCTTCAAAGTGATCAAATCTGATCTTTTGGCATCAGACAGGCCACATCAGGAGGTAGTCCTGAATCTGATTATCTGATCTTTTCAAATGTGAATTCAATCAAAATGCAATGTGACTTTTTTTTCCATCAGTTTAGGGCGAGCTAAGTCACTCGTGCGCCGGAAAAAAGCAGTCGCCAGCGAAAATGTATATTTCATCACTTGTGGTTTCTTTTTTCAAGACGACCAAATTTTCGATGCATCACTTGTCAATAGTGCGCAAATAGGCTATAAGTAATGTATTTTGATTCCGAAATCTTGGCAATTGTTGAAGGACCTAAATGACGCTGTGGCGCATTTACCTACATGTGAGTTGAAAAATAAAGTTCACATAGATCCACTCTCTAACAACCATAAAACCATTACAACCTTTCCAAATATATTACACTATATACAGCCATTCATACATTGTATTGAATTTTCACAAAACATTTTAAGGTGATGCTACTTTTATTTTATTTTGTCGTAGTAGCTACTTCCTGTCAACTTTGTTTTCACTTTATTGAAGTGTGCATGTAAAGTGACATCGAGGCCACATTAGGGCTGTGCAGGTTTACACTGGAGTCAGATCAAAATCACATTTTACTTGCAAACAGTCAGCTGGAAAAATCAAATTCGGGCCACTTTGGCCTACAGTGTAAATGTCAAAGTCCACACTTTCTGAGACTATAAAAATGGGACCCATTACCTCCCTGCTTGGCACTCTGCATCAAGGGTTGGAATTAAGGGTTAAATCACCAAAAATGATTCCCGGGCGCGGCCACCACTGCTGCTCACTCCTCCCCTCACCTCCCAGGGGTTGATCAAGGGTGATGGGTCAAATGCAGAGAATAATTTTGCCACACCTAGTGTGTGTGTGTGTGACAATCATGGGTACTTCAACTTAACTTTAACTACGGAGAAGATTATGAAAGACGTCTCTCACAGTTGCGAGGACATTTGTCTCAATGTCTGCTCTGAAGAGCGAGTTGTGGAACATTGACGTGAGTTCCTATAACATTTTCGCCTGTTTCTGCTCATTCGTCAACTATTTTGTATCGGTCTATTTTGGTGAGCTTACGGTGGGCGTCATTATTTGCCATTATGCGACTGGAGTGCACCATTACTCTATCTGATTGATTTATAATATAAAACTGATAATGTCTTTCATATTGCTGACAGAAAAATAACTTCCATACCGTATGATAAGCAAATCGCACTACTACAGCTTTGCAGCATAGGTGTGCTACTTAAACTTAATTGATGTAGTTTAATAGTGGTGTAGCGTAACATAAATCATGATCATTAATTAATAAAAGTTAATTTTCTTTTGAATTGACTTTCCATAAATATATAAAAGTATTCATCATATTCTCTTCATGTCATATTAGGCTCCAGTGTTGCTCTTTTAAGTTAGAGCTTTTATCCAATCAGAATCCAGCTAGCTTGTTGCCAGCGCTGTATGAATTCTGCCGGAGGCCTTCTGACCCAACATGAGAAATGGGAGCATGGGGAAAATCCCCTGAAGAGCAGGAAAACCTGCGAAACAGGCTTGTAGGGATTTTTTCCTGACCTAACGTATATTCCGCTCTACCCCGGTATTGAGCACAGTATAACGGATAAACCACAGAAACCTCGACTATACATATATATATATATGTGTATATATATATATATATATATATATATATATATATATATATATATATATATATATATATATATACACAGATATTTAAATTTCATATGATAACACCCTGCCTGACCAGATTGCTTGTTGACCTTGTGCTGTCTCACGGGGAAAATTTAAGGTGCCATAATTGGCCCGCGGGTCGTAATTTGGACACCGATTGTCCAGAATTAACTTTCACCAGTTTAGAAAGGATGCACCAGCAGCAGCAGGTTACATTTAGTATGTCAATATAGCTTCATTAGCTGGTTAGCTCTTTGTGATTAATGCGCCGCTGAAAATTAGTTTGCCTGTGTTAGTGCTTATAATAACAATATCGCTAATATTTAGTTAATATACAGTTCACTAGATGTTAATGGAGTACTGTTGGCGGGTTTTGGATGTTTTTATAGAGGGCTTTGTGGGCGGAATAGACGAGCCCATGTTGACACCATTGTTTTTACAATTTAGAATTCATGAAAAAACAAACACATATATGTCTTATACATAGGGATTGTGAATGTTAAAAAGCACATCCCTTTCCCATTTGTGCATACATCCAGTATGACTGATCTGAGTTCTCACCGTGACGACATCACAACGGAAATTGACGAAGCCTTTTTGAGCAGTAAATTCTAAACGGCCGTTTGATATCGTGACATTTTGTGGATGCTTAGACAATATTTTCACATGTTTTGCAGACTGGAAATATCATTGGATATGTTTTTTTAATGGATAAAATAAAACCCATTTCAACATATAAATAGTATTTATTTTTCCATTATACTGGTACTTTATTAAAAAAAAAAAAGAAAAAAGCAGACCCTCACGGGTTCAAACTTGTGTCCATTGTATCGTCCAGGAAAGAAGGAAAAAAATCATGATTTCTTCGGAAAAATGGAAGGGTAGAGAGGTAATGGCACTGCAGTGAAAAAAGTTACTTTATTATCTAAAAATGTGTAATATTAAAAAATGTAAGTGATGATTTTGTATCAGTAAACTATTATTAGTCTATTGTTTTGTCTTTGTGTCTTTTCTCAGCTCTATCGGGCCAAGTTGCCGTGGAAACAATATAACGAGCCCTAATTGAATATATCTAGAAACTTGACCAGAAAAATACTCTGGTTCCTGCGTGTTGTTTTAAATGACGTTTATTGTCTGGGTGCTTTAGTGCAGACACATCACACAGAAAGACAAAGTGCTTTAGTTTTTCTAAGTTATATTTACAGAAAGTGTTTGCTGGATGCGCACACATTTTTCATTAAAAACGTCACCGACAGGTGTGTGCAAAGTTGAAATCAATCCTCCACTTGTGCAAGTGTGGGAGGAGCCTGCAGTAATAAAAGGCTGCTCATCCACCCTTGTCCAGAAAGGACATCAGAATATTTGCCTGCTGAACTTCTTTTCCCAAAATTGTCTCTTCTTAGCTACATTTTCTTCCATGATGAGTTGGATGAAGTGTTGTGTGTTCCCCCTGGTGCTGCTGTGCATGTGGCAGCTGCAAGAAGGAGCACACGCCTGCACTTGTCCTCTCACGCATCCACAGACCGCCTTTTGCCAGTCAGGTGTCGGTAAGTGAGATCCTGCATTTAAATTTAGGACTGATGCCAGTTGACTCTGCTTGAATTTGAATCTCTTTTATGATTTTACCAAACAGATGAAGGCTGACTGAGGCTTCTTTTGGTTCTTAGGGAGTTTGTTGTAATTCTAGTCTTCAGAGATTGACTGGCTTCATTTTTGTCTTTCTAGTCATCAGGGCAAAGGTGCTTGCAAAAAAAACCGGCGTTGGTAAATTTAACGACGTCAAGTATGACATCCAACACATTGCGGTGATTATGAGGCATTAATACAAATTAATGAGGTTTATGCGGAATAAACATTTTTCTTTTGGTTTGATTTTCCAGACATTCAGAGGCCCTGAGAAGCTCTTTGGTACCATCTACACTGCATCCAACTCTGCAGCATGTGGTGTGAGTCTGACCAGAGGTGTAGAATATTTGATCACAGGTAAGCATCTTATATGCTGGTAGATCTCAAAAGGTTTTATTTTTCCAGCATGAAGATGATGGAAATGAGTTTGAGTCACTTGTTCATCACAACTTTCATCAACTGTAACGCTGTTTTGACTGAGTGGTTCAAATGTTCGACTTTAGAACTGAAGGGTTTTGGCTCTTTGAGATTCAAAATTTCCTTGCAATATATGCTAGTGTGAAATGTACATGCTGTAGTTTAAATTAAGGTTATGTAAACATTGATATAAAATGTAACAAAGCCTAGTTAAAGTGGTGGACTTGTGCAGCCCTTTGAGACACTTGTGATTAAGGGCTATAGAAATAACTTTGATTTTACCATAGGCTGACGATATCTAAGTGGGGCATATTCTCTGTTCAGCTTTTTCGTCACCCATATTTCCCTTTTTTTAGGCCGAATGAGATCTGACGGGTCTCTGTACATCTCATTGTGTGACTACATTGTTCCCTGGAAAAGCAGCCACACGATCCTGGTGGAGCGTTATTCAATGGGCTGTGATTGCAAGGTAAGCAAACCTAACGGTCATCATTTCCAAGAACGTGTTCAATCCTGATCAGGTTTTATCCTCCAGATCACTCGCTGTGACTCTGTCCCGTGTGGGATCAGCGGCCCGACTGAGTGCTTGTGGACGGAAAAGCTGTTTGGTGATTCAGGGCAGGACAAACAATGTGCTTGCATCAAGAGAAGGGATGGTTCTTGTGTCTGGTACAAGGAGGCCGCCTCACCCACAAAGGGTTAATGGATTAAAGACTCCAAAATCCCCACCTTGCAGGAAAATTAAAAAAAATCACATCTATTTAAAGCAATGCAATGTCTTTTACTATGTTGAGTTTGCATGCTTTTAAAATGACAATCATGAGTTCAAAAATGTCAGTCTTTGCAGTACCTATATTATGATTTCCCAATCAAATGAATAAATATTATTTAAAAAAAAAAAGGTGACTTGTCAGCCACAACACTGTCACCTTGTCCTGCAGGAAAGAACCTAGGATAATTTAATTTTTAATTTTTATGGCATTAACTCATGTTATCAAGGCACTTTTCATGTTGTAGAAGAATGTTTCTCATTGTCATCCCATTGGGTTGAGTTTTGAAGTGTATTTTTTTGAGGGTTTTTAAAATGGCAATTGGTTCAGCCATTGGTGGTGTCAGGTCTATTTTACGGAGGCTTAAGCCTCAAACTTTTCAGTTTTACTAAATGCAGGAATATGAATTAGAAAATAACCTGTTATTTTTCACTATTACTCATTTGAAGACTGTACTTAATATCCGTTCCATCAGTAACAACCGCATTACTGTATGGAAAACCCAGTCCACGTTTTCACTGTTACCTTAGCAAGATCGAGCAGGATATCGTTAAGGCTAGTTCAGTGCATTGAACACTGCTGGGTAGGTTATCCAATTCAGCTTTTTTTTTTTTTTGTCAAATCTGATTTTGTATAGGCCACATTACAAAAAAGTATGTCCAGACTCCAATGTGAATGCAAACTGACCCGAACACAGACTTGGCAGTATGACGTCCTGCGGTGTTTACTGAAGTAAACACGCTTCAATACTAGTCTCAGTACTGGCACATTTGTGGCTATTTTAAGGATTCTGTGCAATCAAAGGCCTTGTTTACATTGCAAATCAGATTATTTTACCCTCAATTGATATATATTTTTTTTGCCATCTAAACTCTTCAAAGTGATCAAATCTGATCTTTTGGCATCAGTCAGGCCACATCAGGAGGTCGTCCTGAATCTGATTATCTGATCTTTTCAAATGTGAATTCAATCAAAATGCAATGTGATTTTTTTTCCCATCAGCTTAGGGCGAGCTACGTCACTCGAGTGCCAGAAAAAAGCAGTCGCCAGCGAAAATTTATATTTCATAACTTGTGGTTTCGGTTTTTATTTAAGACGACCAAATTTTTGATGCATCACTTGTCAATAGTGCGCAAATAGGCTATAAGTAATATATTTTGATTCCGAAGACTTGGCAATTGAAGGACCTAAATGACGCTATGGCGCATTTACCTACATGTGAGTTGAAAAATAAAGTTCACATAGATCCACTCTCTAACAACCATAAAACCATTACAACCCTCCCAAATATATTACACTATATACAGCCATTCACACATATTTAATTTCCACATAAAACAAAACATTTTAAGGTGTTGCTACGTTTATTTTATTTTGTAGTAGTAGCTACTTCCTGTCAACTTTGTTTTCACTTCATTGAAGTGTGCATGTAAAGTGACATGGAGGCCACATTAGGGCTGTGCACGTTTACACTGGAGTCAGGTCAAAATCACATTTTACTTGCAGTGTAAACAGTCAAAATGTAAATGTCAAAGTCAACAGTTTCTGAGACTATAAAAATGGGACCCATTACCTCTCTGCTTGGCACTTTGCATCAAGGGTTGGAATTGCGGGTTAAATCACCAAAAATGATTCCCGGGCGCGGCCACCACTGCTGCTCACTGCTCCCCTCACCTCCCAGGGGTTGATCAAGGGTGATGGGTCAAATGCAGAGAATAATTTTGCCACACCTCGTGTGTGAGTGACAATCATGGGTACTTCAACTTAACTTTAACTACGGAGAAGATTATGAAAGACGTCTCTCACAGTTGTGGGGACATTTGCCTCAATGTCTGCTCTGAAGAGCGAGTTGTGGAACATTGACGTGAGTTTTTATTACATTTTCGCCTGTTTCTGCTCATTCGTCAACTATTTTGCATCGGTCTATTTTGGTGAGCTTATGATGAGCGTCATTATTTGCCATTATGCGACCGGAGTGCACCATAACTCTATCTGATTGATTTATAATATAAAACTGATAATGTCTTTCATATTGCTGACAGAAAAATAACTTCCATACCGTATGATAATTAAATCCCACTACTACAGCTTTGCAGCATAGGTGTGCTACTTAAACTTAATTGATGTAGTTTAATAGTGGTGTGGCCTAACATAAATCATGATCATTAATAAAAGTTAATTTTATTTTGAATTGACTTTCCATAAATATATAAAAGTATTCATATTCTCTTCATGTCATATTAGGCTCCAGTGTTGCTCTTTTAAGTTAGAGCTTTTATCCAATCAGAATCCAGCTAGCTTGTTGCCAGCGCTGTATGAATTCTGCCGGAGGCCTTCTGACCCAACATGACAAATGGGAGCATGGGGAAAATCCCTTGAAGAGCAGGAAAACCTGCGAAACAGGCTTGTAGAGATTTTTTCCTGACCTAACGTATATTCCGCTTTACCTCGGTATTGAGCACTGTATAACGGATAAACCACAGAAACCTCGACTATACATATACATATATACATATATATATATATATATATATATATATATATATATATATACTGTATATATATATATATATATATATATATGTATATATATGTATATATATTTTAGGGCTGCGAATCTTTGGGTGTCCCACGATTCGATTCAATATCGATTTTTTTTCTCGATTCAACGGGATTCTCGATTTAAAAACGATATTTTCCCGATTCAAAATGATTCTCTATTCATTCAATACATAGGATTTCAGCAGGATCTACCCCAGTCTGCTGACATGCAAGCAGAGTAGTAGATTTTTGTAAAAAGCTTTTATAATTGTAAAGGACAATGTTTTATCAACTGATTGCAATAATGTAAATTTGTTTTAACTATTAAATGAACCAAAAATATGACTCATTTTATCTTTGTGAAAATATTGGACACAGTGTGTTGTCAAGCTTATGAGATGCGATGCAAGTGTAAGCCACTGTGACACTATTGTTCTTTTTTTTTTTTTTTTTTTTTTTATAAATGTCTAATGATAATGTCAATGAGGGATTTTTAATCACTGCTATGTTGACATTGTAACTAATATTGATACTGTTGTTGATAATCATTTTTGTTTCACTACTTCTGGTTTGTTCTGTCGTGTTTGTGTCTCCTCTCAATTGCTCTGTTTATTGCAGTTCTGAGTGTTGCTGGGTCGGGTTTGGTTTTTGGAATTGGATTGCATTGTTATGTTATTGCTGTGTATTGTTTTGTTGGATTGATAAATTAAAAAATAAATAAATAAAATAAATCGATTTTTAAAAAATGAGAATCGATTCTGAATCGCACAACGTGAAAATCTCGATTCGAATTAGAATCGATTTTTTTTTCCCACACCTAATATATATATATATATATATATATATATATATATAGATATATAAAAAACCGATACATAATTGTTCATATAACATTTTCATTCATTATTAGAAGTGGATATTAAGAATATGTGAATGTTCAACTTCTACTTTGTTTATCTTTGTGATGACCGCCTTAAAGTTTTGTAATCATTTAGAAATATCAAGTAGCTAAAATGCGCCAAACATGAATAAGTGTGGAGAGAGTTTTTTTGCATTTTTCCCATCATGATTTGCAATGGATTTAAATGGGTGTGATTTTTTATTTTTTATGGTGGTTGACTGTTTTTAAAAAATATATATTTACAAAGTTCAGTGAGCAGGTTGTGTTATGTCTGATATGTTGACTTTTTTGCACCATGACTAAGGAAGGTTGTTTGGATTCGGTCATAAACAAGCTGCGCTCAATGGTCACCGGGCTAAGTCGTCCCCAAAATGGCAACAAGTATGCTCTTATCAAACCCCCAGATATTTAAATTTCATATGATAACACCCTGCCTGACCAGATTGACCTTGTGCTGTCTCACGGGGAAAATTGAAGGTGCCAATTGAAGGACCAAAACCCTTAAAACAATTAAAACACTCTAACATAAAATCTGCTTGGTGAGAAGAATTATCTAATCAGACAGAAAATAAGCAAACATTGCCCTTATTTGAGATTTTTAATCCTACTTAGATTTCAGTTTTTGCAGTGTATTCATGTTCCGGGTTTGGTGTGTCCTGTAGAGGAAAAAAGGTCAATCGTGACGTCACACGCCAGTTTTGACAGAGCAATTTTACAACAATAACCAACATCATTTACTTTTATTACTTATGAAGCATATTGTGAATAAATTGAGAATGGCAATTGAACAAAAGTTTTAGCAACTGCTATGTAAAGGAACAGCGGTAGGATTAAATAAGCTCTGCTTCTTCCTACTCCTTTTCGAACATGTTGAATAGAGAAACTGGAAACTGATGTATCATGTTGTATGCGTGCATGTTCCAAATAAACTTAAACACACACTGAGCAGGTGTGTTGTCAGTGCAGCAGATAATTCAAGTGTGTACAAGTTGTGGTCTATGGTTGCAAAAGGCATAATCATGGGAGTGTGTTTTGTTTAGTCACTCAGTGCAGTTGGTCCTGCAGGTGGAGTACGTGCCGTCTTTCACGGATCCACTTTGCACCCTTTTGATGAGCATGTAAACATTTGTATGCTCGTACAACACTTAAAACCTTTAGCATATCTGTATGTGGAATTAAATTATGGAATGTATCAAAGCACCAATATGATTCAGTTTAAGAGACTGTTCAATCTACAAGTGTTCACAAAGTACACAGAACAAGAATTATGATTAACATCTTGAACCTTTTTTTTTTATTGAGACATTTATTTATTTAATATTTGTTTAGTTACTATGGTTTATAATTCACTGTTCTACTACCGAGAACAAGACAATGGGATAAAATTGCTATGGTGTGAAAAGGGGTGGGATTAAATAAGCTCTGCTACTTCCTACTCCTTTTTGGACGTGCTATAATGAAACTGGAGTAGTGTGATACATTACATTGTATCGTATGCATGTTCAAAATAAACTGGAACTGAAAGATCTGTGGCATAACTATTAGTGGTGTGTGATGGTTTAATTTAATGACAAACTAACACGATATAGCATAAAGACAATAGCCACAGAGTGGAGAGTTCCTTCTGTTTAGAAATTTAGCACAAATATATTATTTAGTTTGCCATGTATTTATATGAATCCAAAACCTGTGCATCTAATTAAATTCTGGGTGGAGTGGAATGGTTAAAAAAAAAAAAAGGTAATTGTGAGTAATCCACAAAGGTTGAAAGGAAGCAATTGTGAAACATCTTAAGAGTTCAGTTGCCTCCACTCAACTTTTGTGGATAGTAGAAGACTCCTTTCACACAGAGGCTCAAACAATTTAGGTCCACCAGCCCTGCAAGGTGTCCCTTCTTTTTTGTAGACTTACACTTCCTTTATTGTCATTCAAACTTGAACTTTACAGTACAGATAAGAATGACATTTCATTGCATTAGCTTGTTTTGCAGGATAAAAGGGCAACAAAGGTGCAGATATAAATATATTTATTGTACAGATAAATATGTTGCTCTTTTGCATATGCATCTACGTTTAAATTTAGACTTCCTTTTATTGTCATTCAAATTCAGTTTACGGATGTATGTCAGACTGTTTTATAGTCCAGCATAATGATTATTTTCAGGGAGTTGGCAACCGTAACTATATGAATTAAACAATGAAATGTCTTTTTCCAACAATTTCTTACTGTATCTACTTTGTGCCAAAAAGTCTGGCAAAACCATCTTTTAATTTTTTTTTTTTTTTTTCATAAGTTACAGCTCCTAAACATATTTTCACAAATATGCTGTCATTAAAAACTTGGTGTTTTTAATGACAGTAATGAGAATTTTAGTTTTATAGAGAACATGTATAAGGGTTTGACAAGTCACCCATGCACTCAATTTGAGTTTTACATACCAGCCAAGATATTTTTGCCTGCTTTACTGGTTTTTTTAAATCAATTTTAGTAGAGGAATGTAGCCTGACTACATTTTGACATTTCTGGTTGACTTCCTGTCTAACCGGGCACATTTCTTCAATAAGACTTAATGAAAATAACAGCACTGTTTTGACCTTAGATTTAGACTTCCTTTTATCATCATTCAAATTTGAACTTCACAGTACATATAAGAAGGAAATTTTGGTGCATTAGCTCGTTGTAGTGCAGGATAAAAGAGCAATAAGGTGCAGATATAATTTGCTTTTTTGCATATGCATCCACGTTTATGGGTGTATGTTATATTGTCTTTATATTCCAGCAAGTTAATCCGTTTTTTGGGGGGGGAATTGAGGGGATTATGATGCGTTCAAGAGTCTTATGGCCTGAGGGAAGAAGCTGTTACAGAACCTGGAGGTTCTGCTACGGAGGCTGCGGAACCTCTTTCTAGAGTCCAGCAGTGAAAACAGTCCTTGGTGGGGGTGGGAGGAGTCTCTACAGATTTTCTGAGCCCTGGTCAGGCAGCGGTTTTTTGCAATCTCCTGGATAGGAGGAAGGGGAGTCCTGATCTTTTCCAGCGTCCTCACCACTCTCTGCAGAGACTTCCAGTCTGACCTATAATATAGCTTTCTGTTTCTCCATCTCTTTAGAGAAATTAAACTCAACTTGAGTTCTCACATGACTGTTTAGCAGATGCCTTTTATTGGTGTTTGCTTCAATTCTAGTCAAAGATTGACTGGCATTTTCTTTCTAGCAATCAAGGCAAAGGTGGTTTCAAAGGCGACGGCCAGTGAATATAAGTATGACATCACGTATGACATCAAACTGACCAAGGTTAATAATTATAGTCAATTATGTCAATGATTGCCAGTGTTGGGACTAACGCGTTACAAAGTAACGCGTTACTGTAACGCCGTTGCTATCGGCGGTAACTAGTAATCTAACGCGTTATTTTTTATATTCAGTAACTCCGTTACCGTTACTACATGATGCGTTACTGCGTTATTTTGCGTTATTTTTTATGTAGTATCGGCTAGAAACTGAGAAGATCTGAGTGTCGCTGCTGAAGAGGCGACAAAAAAGAGGCGCGCCGCGCGCTGTCTGTGTGTACGTGTGTGTGTGTGTGTGTGTGTGTGTGTGTGTGTGTGTGTGTGTGTGTGTGTGTGTGTGGGAGGGGGCGTGTCTGTGTCTACTATCAAGACGTCATGGCGAACCCCGAAGCCGAGTTTCTTAAAATGGAGATATTTTCAGTACGTTTCTTTTATCGACCACAAAGAAAATAACATTTTAGCTGAATGTAAGTTTCAAATATGCTGAAACAGCGACAAAAACAACATGCTTCGACGAAGCTAGTAAAGAGACACACTCACCTCCACCTCCAACAGCGGCTGGATTTTAACGAGGCACTGCACACGTGAAGGTACACACACTCTGTCAATTCTCTTATATACTCTTTCATTTTAAACTTTTAGAGTGTTTGATTATCACATCACTCTAAATGTTTAGACTATAAAGTTCACAAACCTAGAGAGGGATACTAGTGGGCCAGGCTAATATTTCCTTTTCTCTAAACTAAGTGGGGAAATGTGTAGAGTGTTCTGGGCTTCAGACATGATTTTATTTCAGAATTCCTTGAGAAAACGCCTGGTTAGGCTTTATGTATGTAGTGTGTGCCTTTCTTGTTTTACAGCTATGTTGTTATTATGCTGTTTGTTACTTATGTATGTTAAGTTGCAGCTATTTAAAATAGTTTTGTCAATTTGTTCTGGTCTGAAACAAATTGGCCCTTTAAAACATATCTTTGTCTTTGTATGTTGTATGTAGAGCACATTGCTTAGCAGAGTTCAGTGATGCAAATGCATGTCAAGTTGAACAACAGATTGTATTATTCTCCAGTGCAATAACAGTACTAAAATGAAGGCTAAAAGGGCATTATGGGGCCTTAAAAATTTTTAAAAATATATATATAAGTAACTAAATAGTTACTTTTCACAGTAACGCATTACTTTTTGGTTTAAGTAACTGAGTTAGTAACTGAGTTACTTTTGAAATAAAGTAACTAGTAACTGTAACTAGTTACTGGTTTTCAGTAACTAACCCAACACTGATGATTGCATGCAAATTCTAATTTATATAAATTTTTTCAGATATTGAAAGGTCCTATCAGGCACTAGTGATGTGATCGGCAGTTCTTTTGACTGTACTGAATCACTAGAATCAGTTCCTTAAATTTATTCTTTCCAAAAATTCGTTCACCGAATCACCCCCCCCCCCCCCCCCCCCCAAAAAAGGAGGGGGGGGGGGGGGCGTGCGTAGTACAGTACAGTGCTAGTGATGGGATCGGCAGTTCTTTTGACTGTACTGAATCACTAGAATCAGTTCCTTAAATTTATTCTTTCAAAAAATTTGTTCATCGAATCACCCCCCCCCCCCCCCCCCCCCCCCCAAAAAAAAAGGAGGGGGGGGGGGGGGGGGGGGCGTGCGTAGTACAGTACAGTGCAGCAGGGCCGGCCCGTGGCATAGGCCGTATAGGCAAATGCTAAGGGCGCCGTCCATCAGGGGGCGCCACGCCAGTGCCACAAATGTTGGAGAAAAAAAAAAAAAAAAAAAAGTTGGTACTATGATTTCTAAATACAAAAAATAATCCCACGTTAATTAAAATGCAAAGTAAAGCCTATTTATTAGAAATATTATTTGTTACAACATTACGCCCCCCCCCCTCCCCCCGCACGGTGCGCCCCGCCCTTCCTTTCCGGTATCACGACTCTTTTTGGACGTCACCACATCAAAAAATCAACACAAGATGTCAGGTGCCCAGGGAAGAAAAAAGAGAAAAGAAGAGGAGGAGAAACGAGAAAATACAGAGGTAGCAGGTAGGTAACGTTAGCCTACATGAAATTATTTGTCTGTTACAGAATGTGATAGTAGCTGGCTTTTTAGCATTAAGCTAATGTTACATGATTCGGCAATTGCTAATCAATAAATAGCTAGTTCTGTTTTAACGCCGGGTTAATATTGTGGAGGGGGCTAAATTGTTATGGAAAATAATAATGTAACGTTAGGTAATTACAGTACTCCCACCTTACATTCCTCAGGGACATTTGTATTAGATCTTTTAAGCCGGTGTTTTTTGTTTACATTGTTATTGCCTTCTGATTAGCTAATGTTTGCCCTGCAGGTAATAGTCACTTTTCCACCCCTTTATATATTAGGTATAGTTGTATGTAAAAAAAAAAAGGTCAAAGACAAAGCTATTCAGTTTCTTGTGAGTATATACACTTCACTGCCGATGTGGGGGGGCGCCACCTAAAATCTTGCCTAGGGCGCCAGATTGGTTAGGGCCGGGCCTGCAGTGCAGACATTCCTGGGAGAAGCAGCAAATAGGGTGAACGCGAGTCCCTACACAGCTCTGTGCATGCAGTACACCAGGCAGTGAGTGACACAGTCAGCACAGTTCAGTACGTGAACGTGAATCACTTCTGCAGCAGCAGTTCTGTGTGCAGGTCGGCGAATCACCGAATCACTTGTGCAGTACCAGTTCTGTGCGCAGGTCGGCGAATCACCGAATCACTTGTGCAGTAGCAGTTCTGTGCGCAGGTCGGCGAATCACCGAATCACTTCTGCAGCAGCAGCTACAGTTCTGTGGGCCAGAGGGCGACAGACGTGAATCGCTCTCTGCCCTGACAGACTCCCCTTGACGTTCGCAAATTAACAGACATTGCAGCTGTAGAGATTCCGTTACTTTTAAAAACACTGTGTGCGTTTCCGGCCTGTCCAATAAACAAAATGTGACTAAATGTCTTGGTTGTTAAATACGTTTTATTGCACTGAAATGAAAATAAGAAATAAATAAAAGTGGGAAATAAAAAAAATAGTAATAGCCTACTAAAATGCTTGCAATCAACAGTTAAATAAATAGGCCTCGTTTGTTTAGTGCAAAAACAAATATTAAATTAAGAAACGCTTAACAAATGCCAACATAAAAACTAAATGTTCTGTAGCAAAGAAAATGTAAACTTAAATATGCAAACAAAAAGAAAATAAATACCTTCAAAATAAAACAAATAAATTAAGAGCCAGAAATGCCAACATAAAAACTAAATGTTCTGTAGCCTACGTTTAAAAATATAACAAAGAAAATATTAACTTAAATGTGCAAACAAAAAGAAAATAAATAGGCTACCTTAAATAAAACAAAACAAATATTAAACCAAGTGCCAGAAAAGCCAACATTAAAACTAAAATTTCTGTAGCTTACATTTAAAAATATAAAAATGGAAATATCAACTTAAATATGCAATAAAAAAGAAAATAAATAGCTTAAATAATATAAAAATCAAGATAAATAATAGCCCATGTATATGTACATACATTAGTTATTATTTTTATTTTAAATCTTCTCAAACAGCCTGCCCTACACTTTAACCCCCACCCCTCCCCCTCGCGTCGCTGCTGCTCAGCCTTGCCCTGCACTGACTTTCTTTCTGTCTCCTCTACTCTCATAACTTTATGTGTTGAGATAATGTGTGTGTTTGTTTTCATGTGGCTTGAGTCAACATTAGCCGTTAGCTTGGAGAATGAATGGAGAGCGGATGCCAATGGCATGAAACATATCCCCGCAACGGGAGGAGAATCACCCGCGGCATTGGGGCAAGCAGAGCAGAGAGCGAGAGCGTTGTCGTTCACTGAGTGATTCATGTCGTTAATCCGCGGTGAAAGAATCGTTCGCTCAGTCCCTCCCCCCGCCCCCATGATGAGTAGCTGGCTGCGTCGTTCGCCGACGTCACAGAATGCGCCAGTTCCACTCATACCGGCATGGTCGCGGCGGAGCTCAACTGAACTGAGAAAGGAACGAATCAGTTCATGAAGTGATTCGGTTCAGTACGTTCACTCAAAAGATTCGTTCGTTCGAACGAATCGTTCGCGAACGACACAACATTATCAGGCACTATGATACCATCTGCACTGCATCCTCCTCTGCAGCATGTGGTGTGACTCTGAACAAAGGTGTAGAATATTTCATCACAGGTAAAACAAAAAACATCCTTGGGTTTTATGATTTGAAATATTTCTTCCTGCAGGAGTATAAGAAATCAGTTCAGCTTGTTTGACTCAAGTTTCTCAATTGCAGGCCGACTGAAGCCTGACGGGTCGCTGCGTGTTTCATCCTGTAATTATGTTGTACCCTGGAAGAGCAGCCATGATATCCTGGTAGAACACTTTATGATGGGCTGTGATTGCAAGGCAAGCAGACCTAATTTATGGTAAATGTTATTTAAATCCTAACCTTTGCTGTATTATCCAGATCACTCGCTGCTCCTCTGTGCCGTGCGGGATCGGCGGCCCAACTGAGTGCTTGTGGACAAATACAATTGACGAGCAGGACAAACAATCTGCTTGCATCAAGAAAAGTGATGGTTCTTGTTCCTGGTACAGGGAGGAACCTAATGGACATTAAAGACCCTAAAAACTCCCTAGCAGAAAATGTCTTGCAAATAAATCTATTTAAAGAAATGAAGTGTATTTTACTGTTGAGGGTTTTTAAAATGGCAATTGGTTCAGCCATTGGTGGTGTCAGGTCTATTTTGCGGAGGCTTAAGCCTCAAACTTCTCAGTTTTACTAAATGCAGGAATGTGAATTAGAATAAAACCTGTTTTTTTCACTATTACTCATTTGAAGACAGTACTTAATATCCGTTCCATCAGTAACACCCGCATTACTGTATGGAAAACCCAGTCCACTTTTTCACTGTTACCTTAGCAAGATCGAGCAGGATATCGTTAAGGCTAGTTTAGTGCATTGAACACTGCTGGGTAGGTTATCCAATTCAGCTTTTTTTTTTTTTGTCAAATCTGATTTTGTATAGGCCACATTACAAAGAATTATGTCCAGACTCCAATGTGAATGAAAACTGACCCAAACACAGACATGGCAGTATGACGTCACACGTCCTGCGGTGTTTACTGAAGTAAACATGCTTCAATTCTAGTCTCAGTACTGGCGAATTTGTGGCTATTTCAAGGATTCTGTGCAATCAAAGGCCTTGTTTACATTGCAAATCAGATTATTTTGCCCTCAAGTGATTTTTTTGCTAGTCTAAACTCTTCAAAGTGATCAAATCTGATCTTTTGGCATCAGTCAGGCCACATCAGGAGGTAGTCCTGAATCTGATTATCTGATCTTTTCAAATGTGACTTCAATCTCAAAACAATGTGACCTGAATGTGACTTTTTTCCCCCTCAGCTTAGGGCGAGCTACGTCACTCGTGCGCCAGAAAAAAGCAGTCGCCAGCGAAAATTTATATTTCATCACTTGTGGTTTCGGTTTTTGTTTAAGACGACCTAATTTTCGATGCATCACTTGTCAATAGTGCGCAAATAGGCTACAAGTAATATTAATTCTGAAGAAATAGCATTGTTGAAGGACCTAAATGACGCTGTGGCGCATTTACCTACATGTGAGTTGAAAAATAAAGTTCACATAGATCCACTCTCTAACAACCATAAAACAATCACAACCCTGCCAAATATATTACACTTTATACAGCCATTCATACATTATATTTAATTAATTTTCACATAAAACAAAACATTTTAAGGCGTTGCTGCTTTTATTTTATTTTGTAGTAGCTACTTCCTGTCAACTTTGTTTTCACTTTATTGAAGTGTGCATGTAAAGTGACATCGAGGCCACATTAGGGCTGTGCACGTTTACACTGGAGTCAGGTCAAAATCACATTTTACTTGCAGTGTAAACAGTCAGCTGGAAAAAAATCAAATTCGGGCCACTTTGACCTGCAGTGTAAATGTCAAAGTCAACAGTTTCTGAGACTATAAAAATGGGACCCATTACCTCCCTGCTTGGCACTCTGCATCAAGGGTTGGAATTGGGGGTTAAATCACCAAAAATGATTCCTGGGCGCGGCCACCACTGCTGCTCACTGCTGCCCTCACCTCCCAGGGGTTGATCAAGGGTGATGGATCAAATGCAGAGAATCATTTTGCCACACCTAGTGTGTGTGTGAAAATCATGGGTACTTCAACTTAACTTTAACTACGGAGAAGATTATGAAAGACGTCTCTCACAGTTGTGGGGACATTTGTCTCAATGGCTGCTCTGAAGAGCGAGTTGTGGAACATTGACGTGAGTTCGTATTAAATTTTCGCCTGTTTCTGCTCATTCGTCAACTATTTTGCATCGGTCTATTTTGGTGAGCTTATGATGGGCGTCATTATTTGCCATTATGCGACCGGAGTGCACCATAACTCTATCTGATTGATTTATAATATAAAACTGATAATGTCTTTCATATTGCTGACAGAAAAATAACTTCCATACCGCATGATAAGCAAATCCCACTACTACAGCTTTGCAGCATAGGTGTGCTACTTAAACTTAATTGATGTAGTTTAATAGTGGTGTGGCCTAACATAAATCATGATCATTAATTAATAAAAGTTAATTTTATTTTGAATTGACTTTCCATAAATATATAAAATTATTCATCATATTCTTTTCATGTCATATTGGGCTCCAGTGTTGCCCTTTTAAGTTAGAGCTTTTATCCAATCAGAATCCAGCTAGCTTGTTGCCAGCGTTGTATGAATTCTGCCGGAGGCCTTCTGACCCAACATGACAAATGGGAGCATGGGGAAAATCCCCTGAAGAGCAGGAAAACCTGCGAAACAGGCTTGTAGGGATTTTTTCCTGACCTACATATATTCCGCTCTACCCCGGTATTGTTGTGTTTGTGTCTCCTCTCAATTGCTCTGTTTATTGCAGTTCTGAGTGTTGCTGGGTCGGGTTTGGTTTTTGGAATTGGATTGCATTGTTATGTTATTGCTGTGTATTGTTTTCTTTGATTGATTAATTTAAAAAAAAAAAAAATCGATTTTTAAAAAAAAGAATCGATTCTGAATCGCACAACGTGAGAATCACGATTCGAATTATATATATATATATATATATATATATATATATATATATATATATATATATATATATATATATATATATATATATATATATATATATATATATATATATAAAACACCTATACATATTTATTCATATAACATTTTCATTCATTATTAGAAGTGGCTATTAAGAATATGTGAAAGTTCAACTCCTACTTTGTTTATCTTTGTGACGACCGCGCCTTAAAGTTTTGTAATCAATCAGAAATATCAAGTAGCTAAAATGCGCCAAACATGAATAAGTGTGGAGAGAGTTTTTTTTGCATTTTTCCCATCATGATTCGCAATGGATTTAAATGGGTGTAATTTTGGATTTTTTATGGTGATTGACTGTTTTTTAAAAAATATATATTTACAACGTTCAGTGAGCAGGTTGTGTTATGTCTGATATGTTGACTTTTTTGCACCATGACTAAGGAAGGTTGTTTGGATTCGGTCATCAACAAGCTGCGCTCAATGGTCACCGGGCTAAGTCGTCGCCATTTTGGGGACAAGTATGCTCTTATCAAACCCCCAGATATTTAAATTTCATATGATGAGGTGGCGACTTGTCCAGGGTGTACGCCGCCTTCCGCCCGATTGTAGCTGAGATAGGCTCCAGCGCCCCCCGCGACCCCAAAGGGAATAAGCGGTAGAAAATGGATGGATGGATGATAACACCCTGCCTGACCAGATTGCTTGTTGACCTTGTGCTGTCTCACGGAGAAAATTGAAGGTGCCACAATTGGCCCGCGGGTCGTAATTTGGACACCGATTGTCCAAATTTAACTTTCACCAGTTTAGAAAGGATGCACCAGCAGCAGCAGGTTACATTTAGTATTTGAATATAGCTTCATTAGCTGGTTAGCTCTTTGTGATTAATGCGCCACTAAAAATTAGTTTGTTTGCGTTAGTGCTTATAATAACGATATCGCTAATATTTAGTTAAAATACAGTTCACTAGATGTTAATGGAGTACTGTTGGCGGGTTTTGGTTGTTTTTATAGAGGGCTTTGTGGGCGGAATAGACGAGCCCGTGTTGACACCATTGTTTTTACAATTTAGAATTCATGAAAAAACAAAAACATATATGTCTTATACATAGGGATTGTGAATGTTAAACAGCACATCCCTTTCCCATTTGTGCATACATCCAGTATGACTGATCTGAGTTGTCACCGTGACGACATCACAACGGAAATTGACGAAACCTTTTTGAGCGGTAAATTCTAAACGGCCGTTTGATATTGTGGCGTTTTGTGGATGCTTAGACGATATTTTCACATGTTTTGTAGACTGGAAATATCATTGGATATGTTTTTTTAATGGATAAAATAAAACCCAATTCAACATATAAATAGTATTTATTTTTCCATTATACTGGTACTTTATTAAAAAAAAAAAAAAAAAAAAAAAGCAGACCCTTACGGGTTCAAACTCGTGTCCATTGTATCATCCAGGAAAGAAGGAAAAAAATCTTGATTTCGCCGGAAAAATGGAAGGGTAGAGAGGTAATGGCACTGCAGTGAAAAAAGTTACTTCATTATCTAAAAATGTGTAATATTAAAAAATGTAAGTGATGATTTTGTATCAGTAAACTATAATTAGTCTTTTGTTTTTTCTTTGTGTCTTTTCTCAGCTCTATGGGGCCAAGTTGCCATGGAAACAAGATAACGAGCCCTAATTGAATATATGTAGAAACTTGACCAGAAAAATACTCGGGTTCCTGCGTGTTGTTTTAAATGACATTTATTGTCTGGGTGCTTTAGTGCAGACACATCACACAGAAAGACAAAGTGCTCTAGTTTTCCTAAGTTATATTTACAGAAAGTGTTTGCTGGGTGCGCACACATTTTTCATTAAAAACGTCACCGACAGGTGTGTGCAAAGGTGAAATCAATCCTCCACTTGTGCAAGTGTGGGAGGAGCCTGCAGCAATAAAAGGCTGCTCATCCACCCTTTTCAAGAAAGTAGACCCCAGATTCACCTGTGCATTACTTCTCTCAAATTGTCTCTTCTCAGGTACATTTTCTTCCAGACGGTCGACGCTGCTGGTTCGAGAGCGGAACCTCTGTGTCGGTGTTCGTGGTTAGGGAGTGTGAGAGTGGAGCGGAAGGAAGGACGACGGGTGACGTGTTAACGAAGGCGGAAGTAAAACAAGGAGTGGTGGCTAACGAGTGAGCGTATCTAAATCTCCTTGGCGGTTGTGCATAAGCTGTATTGTGACTGGATCGAGATGGAAGGGGATAGTGACGGGATTTATGAGGAAAGTATGGACGTGGATAGGACTAAAGGGGAGAGAGGAAAGAAGGGGAGTGGAGGGCATGAAGGAAAATCGAGTGCTAAAAGAGTACACGAAGAAGATGAAGAAGTAGAAAAGAGGAAAAAGACCATGGAAGATAATTACAGGATCATATATACATTTAAATCAGGTCAAGACATGAATGATATAAGTTTGATGACACTGGTTAAGGGGTTAAAGAAGGACATTGGAGAGGTGGAGATAGCGAAGGTGCTCAGGGACGGACGACTTTTGATTAAATGCAAAAATGGAGAGCAAAAGAACAAAGCAATGCGGTTGCAAAAACTGTGCAATAAGATAATAAAGGAAAAAATGGAAGTGGGGGAACGAAAGGGGGCAAGAGGAGTAGTGACAGGAATCCCAAGGGGTGAAAATTTAGAAGAATTGAAAAGACAAATAAAAGGGGGTACTGTCAAGATGATGACAAGAATGATGGCATTTAGAAATGGAGAAAAGACGGAGAGCGAATCTGTATTAGTACAGTTTGTCGAGGAAGTTCTACCGCAAAGAATTATGATTGGGTTTTTAAGCTTTTACGTTAGAGCTTACGTCCCACCCCCAGTACGCTGTTTCAAGTGCCAACGCTATGGGCACATAGCCAGTGTGTGCCATGCTAAGTTGAGATGTGGAAGGTGTGGAGGAGAGCATGAATACGGACAATGTGGAGACAATATACTGGTCAAGTGTTGTAACTGTGGCGGGAATCACACAGCAGCGTATGGAGGATGTGTCATTAGGAAACAGGCAACAGAAGTACAGCAAATCAGAGTAGAAAGAAATATTACATACGCAGAGGCAGTTAAAGTAAGAAATAAAGAAAGTGCAGAACAAGATAGAAGTGAGAATAGATCAGAACAAGACACATGTGACAATAGTACAAGTAATAAAAAACAAGAGGCAGCAAATACAGGACTTTCCATGGACAAGCTAGTTGTGTTCCTGGCATATGTAATAAACTGCACAGAACAGGCAAGAAATAAAACTGAGAAGATCAAAATAATTGTCAAAGCAGCAGCAAAGTTCTTAAATTTAAAAGAACTATCTTGGGAACAGGTACAAGGTGAACTACAGAGAGTAGACGAGACCGAGTCATGTTACCACAATCCAACGCCATGTTAATTGTTCAGTGGAATGCCAGAAGCTTAATAGCAAACGGACAGGAACTAAAGGGTTATATTAATAATATGAAAAATAAACCACATATACTATGTATTCAAGAAACCTGGCTGAAGCCAAAATTGAGCTTTATAATAAAAGGATACATAACAATACGTAAAGATAGGAATGATGGGCAAGGAGGAGGATGTGCCATATTTATTAAAGAAGACATGCAATATACAATATTAAAAGAAAAACAAGAACTAGAAATAGTAGGGGTAGAAGTATGGAATAATAAAGAAAGATACAAAGTGCTAAACTTCTATAATCCGTGCAAGAAATTACAAAATCATCAACTAGAAACAATAGTCGAGCACTGGAGTGGCAATATCATTTGGTGTGGTGACTTTAATGCACATAGCACAATGTGGGGTGAAAGGGATGACTGGAATGGGGAAACATTGGAAGCATTTTTGGAGGAAAAAGAACTGGTGTGTGTGAATGATGGATCGGGAACAAGGTTAGATGTAGTTACGGGTAAAGAAACAGCAATAGATTTAACAATAGTGTCACAAGGGTTAGCAGGAAAGGTAGAGTGGGAAGTAAATAAAGACAGCACTATAGGAAGTGATCACTACCCAATATTCATTCACATAAACATAAATCAAAGGACAGAAAGCACTAAAATAGAAGGAAGATGGAAGTATAATCACGGTGACTGGGGACAATATAGGGAAAGTACCGACATGACATTAAAGGAAGTGGATATAAATCAAGATATTGAACAACTGAATACAGATATTACAAAGTGCATAATGGAAGCAGCCAAAAAGAGTATACCAAGGAGTAGTATAGGGAAAAGAAGGAAGATAGTGCCGTGGTGGACACAAGTGTGCACAGACGCAATAAAAGAACGGAATAGAGCATTTAGAATATTGAGAAGAACACATAATTTCCAAGATATGATCCAATATAAAAGGCACCAAGCTAAAGTAAGGTACGTTATTAAAAAGACAAGAAAACACTACTGGAGAAAGTTTTGTGAATCATTAAATAGAAATACTCCTTTAGGCCAAGTGTGGGGAATGATCAAGAAAATGTCAGGGATCAGAAATGAACATAAAAATCATGTGATGAAAGATGGGACACGGTGTGTGGTAGAAAATAAAGAAAAAGCAGAACTTTTAGCAAAAACATTTGTTAAAGTGCACAGTAATGATAATTTGAGAAATGTAGAAATACAAAAGAGAGAAGAAACAATTAGTTTAAATATTGGGGAAATGATGGAAGACAACGATAATAGGGTAACCAACACTATAGATATGAAATTTTCTTTGAATGAAATGGTTCGAATATTGAAAAAGGTTAAAAATACAACACCAGGAAAAGACCAGGTGAGTTATCAGATGATCAAGAATTTAAGTAGTATTGGCAAAGAAGTGGTCTTGGAATTATATAATAGGATATATGAAGAAGGAAAATTACCAGCGGAATGGAAAGAAGCTGTAATAATTCCAATATGCAAACCAGGGAAAGATCCAGAAGAGGCAGGTAATTATAGGCCGATAGCATTGACCTCAAATTTGGGCAAAGTAATGGAAAAAATGATTAATGAAAGACTAGTATATTATTTAGAGTCAAAAGAAATAATAAAAAACTACCAAAGTGGATTTCGCAAAGCAAGAAACACAAACGACCCAGCAGTGCAGCTGGAAGAGGAAATTAGAAAGGGACAAATAAATAAAGAAAGTATAATTGCAGTATTTTTTGATATAGAGAAAGCTTATGATATGTTGTGGAAACAGGGGTTGCTGATAAAACTAAATAAAATTGGGATTAGAGGGAAAATGTATAGATGGATAAAAGACTTCTTAACAAGTAGAAAAATATTAGTAAAAATAGAGAATGAATACAGCAGAGTATATGAAGTGGAAAATGGGACCCCGCAAGGAAGTATAATAAGTCCAGTATTATTTTCAATAATGATAAATGAAGTTTTTAGTGAAGTAGAAGGGTTAGTGGATGTGGCACTGTTTGCTGATGATGGTGTGATGTGGAAGAGAGGTAGAAATACTAATCATATAGAAAAGAAGATTCAAAAAGCGGTAAATAATGTTGAAGAATGGGGAACGGCTTGGGGTTTAAGATTCTCTGTTGGAAAGACAAAAGTCATAAATTTTACAAAGAGGAAAGTACAAAACAAGCTCCAAATTAAACTCTATGGAGAAAATATAGAAGAGGTACAAGTATTTAAATATTTGGGTATATGGTTTGATAAAAATATTAACTGGTCAACCCACATCAGCAAAATAGTGGAGAAAAGTAAAAAGGTGTTAAATATAATGAGGGCTTTGAGGGGTAAAGATTGGGGGGCTGATAGGCAGACATTGAAAGCAATATATATGACTTTAATTCGATCTGTTATTGATTATGGATGCATTATTTATCAATCTGCTTCAAAAACATTACTTGGGAAAATAGACAGGATCCAATCACAGGCTTTAAGGTTATGTTGTGGAGCTACAAAATCAACCCCAGTTACAGCATTACAAGTAGAGATGAATGAAAAACCTTTAGATATGAGGAGAGATCAATTGTCAGCAGTTTATTGGGCAAACTTAAAAGGGTCCAAGCAAGGACATCCAACCCATCAAGTGTTATTAAACTGCCAAGAAAAAGAGAAGAAAAAAAATGAATAGTTTCGGGTGGATAATAGGAGACATATGTAATAAAGCTCAAATTGATAATATTAAAGTTAGCCCTACAGTACCAATCCCTGCAATACCACCGTGGATGTATGATAACCCAAATGTAAACATGCAATTACTAAAGAATAGAAATTTAAATAGTTACCAGATAGAACAATGGATTGAGAAAACGTTTTTAGACAACATCATGGTGTACACAGATGCATCAAAAACTATAAATAATAAGGTAGGAGCAGCAGCTGTTATCCCACAAGGAAACATAGTATTAAATAAAAGAATTAGTGATAAGTTATCTGTTTTTACGGGAGAATTGGTAGCAATTTATATGGCAATTCATTGGATAGAAGAAAATAAAGCAAGAAAAGCAGTCGTGTGCTCAGACTCCAGTAGTGCATTGATGAGCATAAAAAACATAGCATCAGAAACAAGACAAGATTTAGTTTATGAAATAGTTCAGGCAAATTACAGAATAAATAAAGCGGGAGGTGTGGTAACATTTCTTTGGGTTCCTGCTCATGTAGGAGTTGAGGGGAACGAATTAGCGGATAAGTACGCAAAACAAGCAACCACTAAAACAGAAGTCAACATGGAGATTAAGCACAGTAAAGAGGAAGTGAAGAACATAATTAAGATGGAACACAATAAAAAGTGGCAGGATAATTGGAATAAGGAAACAACAGGTAGAGAATATTACAAAGTCCAGAGGAGAGTAGGTGTAATGAGAGGAGGCAATAGAAATAGGAAGGAAGAAGACATTATTACTAGAATGAGATTAGGACATACATATCTAAATAGTTCATTAAAATTGATAGGGAAACATACTACAGGACTGTGTGATTCTTGCCAACAGCTAGAAAGTGTAGGACATGTTTTAATACATTGTAGGAAATATAATAGAGAAAGGGAAATACTGGAAAGTAAGTTAGCGAAAGAGAATATTAGGTTAGCAGTGGAAGATATATTAGGAATGCACTCAGAACACATAGGTTATAAAGCAATATGCACATATTTAAAAAATACTGGGTTAAATAAAAGAATATAGAGTAGGGATCCACCTCGATCCACACTCCATTACAGTAGGTGGCGGTAATGCACACCACAAGGTTGCTTGCCAACCGCCATAAAAACAAAAGAAGAAGAAGAAGAAGACATTTTCTTCCATGATGAGTTGGATGAAGTGTTGTGTGTTCCCCCTGGTGCTGCTGTGCATGTGGCAGCTGCAGGAAGGAGCACAGGCCTGCACATGTCCTTATGACCATCCACAGACGCAGTTTTGCCAGTCAGATGTTGGTAAGTTCAACATTAAAATGTTTTGGGTTGTACATAATGTTTGTCTCCATGGATTGTCCGTGTATGTTGACAAGGAACGCTGCTAAATGTTGTCGAAATGCGACAAAAAACGGAATCGTCCCGTATTGAGCTGCCAAGGTTTATTTATTACGCTGCAAAAAGTCAGTGTTCAAAAACAAGAAAAAATAATACAAAAAATAGGGGTATTTTATTTTAACTAAGCAAAATGATCTGCCAATAGAACAAGAACATTTGGCTTGTCAAGACTTTCCAAAACAAGTAAAATTAGCTAACCTCAATGAATCCAAAAATACCTTTTTTAAAGTAAGTATATTCTCACTAAGTGCACTTTTCTTGGTAGGAAAAAAGACCTTTTTTGCTAAATATGTTGAAAAATATTCTTAAATGAAGTAAATGCTAGTGCCGTTATCTTGACACAATGATATGCGCTCGGCATTACATTTCTTGAAACCAGCAAACTTATACTAAACTAGTTTATTGTGGTTGATGGAAAGGCAACAAGGCAACCACTTGTTACTCTTGGTGTCTCCTAGCCGCTCAAGTAAATCATATGGTCTAAAAATGCATTTTTCCATCGATAACATGACACCATCGCGCCAAGTGCGTGCTCTTTCAGTCAATTAGTGCGCATATATGCAGTCTTGCCCCCGGTCAAAATGTTTTTAATTGTAATTTTGAGGAATTGATCTGACTGTGCATGAACTATTTCTGTTTAAAATTGTTAGAAATGTCATTTTAAATGTTTAAATATTAACTGTCAGTTTACTGTACTGTGCCAACTGTACTACTATGAGTACGTATTTTCTATTGTTTCATTGAAAATAAAACTGCAAAGTCCATTTGGCTGTCATTAGTTTAATTATGAGACACAATTGTGTCAAAATCATGATTTTTGTTTTTCATGCTTGAAATAAGAAATTATTACTTTAAAAAAGTAGATTTATACTTGTGAGTGTTGATGACACAGCTTTGCAACAGTTGATATTCTAGTTTCAAGCATGTTTTACTCAATATAGGTCATCAAATCTCAGCTACAAGCTATAATATCTTACTGATCATTTAGGACCAAAACCCTTAAAACAAGTAAAACACTCTAACATGAAATCTGCTTAGTGAGAATGATCTTATCAGACAGAAAATAAGCAAACCTCACCCTTATTTGAGATTTTTAGTCCTACTTAGATTTCAGTTTTTGCAGTGTATTCATGTTCCGGGTTTGGTGTGTCCTGTAGAGGAAAAAAGGTCAATCGTGACGTCACTCGCCAGTTTTGACAGAGCAGTTTTGCAACAATAACCAACATCATTTACTTTTATTACTTATGGAGCATATTGTGAATAAATTGAGAATGGCAATTGAAAACACGTTTTAGCAACTGCTATGTAAAGGAACATGGGTAGGATTAAATAAGCTCTGCTTCTTCCTACTCCTTTTCGGACACGTTGAATAGAGAAACTGATGTATCATGTTGTATGCGTGCATGTTCCAAATAAACTTAAACACGCACTGAGCAGGTGTGTTGTCAGTGCATTAGATAATTAAAGTGTGTAAAAGTTAAACTACAAGTTGTGGTGTATGGTTGCAAAAGGCATAATAATGGGAGTGTTTTGTTTAGTCATTCAGTGCAGTTGGTCCTGCAAGTAGAGTACGTGCCGTGTTTCACGGATCCACTTTGCACCCTTTTGATGAGCATGTAAACATTTGTATGCTCGTACAACACTTAAAACCTTTAGCATATCTGTATGTGGAATTAAATTATGGAATGACTCGTTATTACATCCAGCCATATAATTATACATTAAAATAAACATTTGAAATAGTTGATTTTAAATTATCATAATAATTCATTTAAAATGACCATATTTAATTATTAAAATAATTGCTTGTTTATCAACAACTTTAGCATTTTATTCATTACATTTTCAAACTCAGAAGCCAAGTTATGTTATATTCCTTAATATCTATTTATGCAAGTTTGAAGTATCAATTATCCAAACAGTTTTGTTTGCATATTTTCAGGATGTATATGTATGTATAAAATACTTGACTTGGTGAATTCTAGCTGTCAATATACTCCTCTCCTCTTAACCACGCCACGCCCCCAGCCCCCCACCTCCCGAAATCGGAGGTCTCAAGGTTGGCAAGTATGGTTTGACAAGTAACCCATGCACTCAATTTGAGTTTTACATACCAGCCAAGATATCTTTGCCTGCTTTACTGGTTTTTTTTAATCAAGTTTAGTAGAGGAATGTAGCCTGACTACATTTTGACATTTCTGGTTGACTTCCTGTCTAACCGGGGACATTTCTTCAATAAGACTTAATCAAAATAACAGCACTGTTTTGACTTTAGATTTAGACTTCCTTTTATCGTCATTCAAATTTGAACTTTACAGTACAGATAAGAACAAAATTTTGTTGCATTAGCTCGTTGTAGTGCAGGATAAAAGAGCAATAAGGTGCAGATATAATTTGCTTTTTTGCATATGCATCCACATTTATGGGTGGATGTTATATTGTCTTTATATTCCAGCGAGTTAATTCGTTTTTTGGGGGGAATTGAGGGGATTATGATGCGTTCAAGAGTCTTATGGCCTGAGGGAAGAAGCTGTTGCAGAACCTAGAGGTTCTGCTACGGAGGCTGAGGAACCTCTTTCTAAAGTCCAGCAGTGAAAACAGTCCTTGGTGGGGGTGGGAGGAGACTCTACAGATTTTCTGAGCCCTGGTCAGGCAGCGGCTTTTTGCAATTTCCTGGATTGGAGGAAGAGTCCTGATCTTTTCCGCCGTCCTCACCAATCTCTGCAGAGACTTCCAGTCTGACCTATAATATAGCTTTCTATTTCTCCATCTCTTTAGAGAAATTAAACTCAATTTGAGTTCTCACATGAATGTTTAGCAGATGCCTTTTATTGGTGTTTGCTTCAATTCTAGTCAAAGATTGACTGGCATTTTCTTTCTAGCCATCAAGGCAAAGGTGGTTTCAAAGGCGACGGCCGGTGAATTGAAGTACGACATCACGTATGACATCAAACTGACCAAGGTTATTAATTATAGTCAATTATGTCAGTGATTGCATGCAAATGCTAATTTATATACATTTTTTTCAGATATTGAAAGGTCCTATCAGGCACTATGATACCATCTGCACTGCACCCTCCTCTGCAGCATGTGGTGTGACTCTGAACAAAGGTGTAGAATATTTCATCACAGGTAAAACAAAACATCCTTTGGTTTTATGATTTGAAATATTTCTTCCTGCAGGAGTATAAAATGATCAGTTCAGCTTGTTTGACTCAAGGTTCTCAATTGCAGGCCGACTGAAGCCTGACGGGTCGCTGCGTGTTTCATCCTGTAATTATGTTGTACCCTGGAAGAGCAGCCATGATATCCTGGTAGAACACTTTATGATGGGCTGTGATTGCAAGGTAAGCAGACCTAATTTATGGTAAATGTTATTTAAATCCTAACCTTTGCTGTATTATCCAGATCACTCGCTGCTCCTCTGTGCCGTGCGGGATCGGCAGCCCAACTGAGTGCTTGTGGACAAATACAATTGACGAGCAGGACAAACAATCTGCTTGCATCAAGAAAAGTGATGGTTCTTGTTCCTGGTACAGGGAGGAACCTAATGGCAATTAAAGACCCTAGAAACTCCCTAGCAGAAAATGTCTTAAAAATAAATCTATTTAAAGAAATGAAGTGTATTTTACTGTTGAGGGTTTTTAAAATGGCAATTGGTTCAGCCATTGGTGGTGTCAGGTCTATTTTGCAGAGGCTTAAGCCTCAAACTTTTCAGTTTTACTAAATGCAGGAATATGAATTAGAATAAAACCTGTTATTTTTCACTATTACTCATTTGAAGACAGTACTTAATATCCGTTCCATCAGTAACACCCGCATTACTGTATGGAAAACCCAGTCCACTTTTTCACTGTTACCTTAGCAAGGTCGAGCAGGATATCGTTAAGGCTAGTTCAGTGCATTGAACACTGCTGGGTAGGTTATCCAATTCAGCTTTTTTTTTTGTCAAATCTGATTTTGTATAGGCCACATTACAAAAAATTATGTCCAGACTCCAATGTGAATGCAAACTGACCCGAACACAGACATGGCAGTATGACGTCACACGTCCTGCGGTGTTTACTGAAGTAAACATGCTTCAATTCTAGTCTCAGTACTGGCAAATTTGTGGCTATTTCAAGGATTCTGTGCAATCAAAGGCCTTGTTTACATTGCAAATCAGATTATTTTGCCCTCAAGTGATTTTTTTGCTAGTTTTAACTCTTCAAAGTGATCAAATCTGATCTTTTGGCATCAGTCAGGCCACATCAGGAGGTAGTCCTGAATCTGATTATCTGATCTTTTCAAATGTGACTTCAATCTCAAAACAATGTGACCTGAATGTGACTTTTTTTTCCCATCAGCTTAGGGCGAGCTACGTCACTCATGCACTGGAAAAAAGCAGTCGCCAGCGAAAATGTATATTTCATCACTTGTGATTTCGGTTTTTATTTAAGACGACCAAATTTTTGATGCATCACTTGTCAATAGTGCGCAAATAGGCTATAAGTAATGTATTTTGATTTCGAAGTCTTGGCAATTGTTGGACAGGAAATGACGCTGTGGCGCATTTACCTACATGTGAGTTGAAAAATAAAGTTCACATAGATCCACTCTCTAACAACCATAAAACGATCACAACCCTGCCAAATATATTACACTATATACAGCCATTCATACATTGTATTGAATTCAATTTCACAAAACATTTTAAGGTGTTGCTGCTTTTTTTTTTTTTTTTTTTGTAGTAGTAGCTACTTCCTGTCAACTTTGTTTTCACTATAGAAGTGCGCATGTAAAGTGACATCGAGGCCACATTAGGGCTGTGCACGTTTACACTGGAGTCAGGTCAAAATCACATTTTACTTGCAGTGTAAACAGTCAGCTGGAAAAATTCCAATTCGGGCCACTTTGACCTGCAGTGTAAATGTCAAAGTCAACAGTTTCTGAGACTATAAAAATGGGACCCATTACCTCCCTGCTTGGCACTCTGCATCAAGGGTTGGAATTGGGGGTTAAATCAATGATTCCCGGGCGCGGCCACCACTGCTGCTCACTGCTCCCCTCACCTCCCAGGGGTTGATCAAGAGTGATGGGTCAAATTAAGAGAATAATTTTGCCACACCTAGTGTGTGTGTGTGTGACAATCATGGTTACTTTAACTTTAACTACGGAGAAGATTATGAAAGACGTCTCTCACAGTTGTGGGGACATTTGCTCAATGTCTGCTCTGAAGAGCGAGTTGTGGAACATTGACGTGAGTTCTTATTACATTTTCGCCTGTTTCTGCTCATTCGTCAACTATTTTGCATCGGTCTATTTTGGTGAGCTTATGATGAGCGTCGTTATTTGCCATTATGCGACCGGACTGCACCATAACTCTATCTGATTGATTTATAATATAAAACTGATGTCTTTCATATTGCTGACAGAAAAATAACTTCCATACCGTATGATAAGCAAATCCCACTACTACAGATTTGCAGCATAGGTGTGCTACTTAAACTTAATTGATGTAGTTTAATAGTGGTGTGGCCTAACATAAATCATGATCATTAATTAATAAAAGTTAATTTTCTTTTCAATTGACTTTCCATAAATATATACAAGTATTCATCATATTCTCTTCATGTCATATTAGGCTCCAGTGTTGCTCTTTTAAGTTAGAGCTTTTATCCAATCAGAATCCAGCTAGCTTGTTGCCAGCGCTGTATGAATTCTGCCGGAGGCCTTCTGACCCAACATGAGGAATGGGAGCATGGGGAAAATCCCCTGAAGAGCAGGGAAACCTGCGAAACAGGCTTGTAGGGATTTTTTCCTGACCTAACGTATATTCCGCTCTACCCCGGTATTGAGCACTGTATAACGGATAAACCACAGAAACCTCGACTATATATATATATATATATATATATATATATATATATATATAAATATATATATATATATATATTAGGGCTGCAAATCTTTGGGTGTCCCACGATTCGATTCAATATGGATTCTTGGGGTCACGATTTGATTCAAAATCTTTTTTTTTCCGATTCAACGTGATTCTCGATTCAAAAACGATATTTTCCCGATTCAAAACAATTCTCTATTCATTCAATAAATAGGATTTCAGCAGGATCTACCCCAGTCTGCTGACATGCAAGCAGAGTAGTAGATTTTGGTAAAAAGCTTTTATAATTGTAAAGGACAATGTTTTATCAACTGATTGCAATAATGTGAATTTGTTTTAACTATTAAATGAACCAAAAATATGACTTATTTTATCTTTTTGAAAATATTGGACACAGTGTGTTGTCAAGCTTATGAGATGCGATACAAGTGTAAGCCACTGTGAGACTATTGTTTTTGTTTTTTTTGTAAATGTCTAATGATAATGTCAATGAGGGATTTTTAATCACTGCTATGTTGAAATTGTAAATAATATTGATACTGTTGTTGATAATATTCATTTTTGTTTCACTACTTTTGGTTTGTTCTGTGTCGTGTTTGTGTCTCCTCTCAATTGCTCTGTTTATTGCAGTTCTGAGTGTTGCTGTGTCGGGTTTGGTTTTTGGAATTGGATTGCATTGTTATGGTATTGCTGTGTATTGTTTTGTTGGATTGATTAATTAAAAAAAATAAATACATTGATTTTTTTTTTAAATAATCGATTCTGAATCGCACAACGTGAGAATCACGATTCTAATTATATATATATATATATATATATATATATATATATATATATATATATATATATATATATAACACCTATACATATTTGTTTATATAACATTTTCATTCATTATTAGAAGTGGATATTAAGAATATGTGAAAGTTCAACTTCTACTTTATTTATCTTTGTGACGACCGCCTTAAAGTTTTGTAATCAATCAGAAATATCAAGTAGCTAAAATGCGCCAAACATGAATAAGTGTGGAGAGAGTTTTTCGCATTTTTCCCATAATGATTTGCAATGGATTTAAATGGGTGTAATTTTGAATTTTTTATGGTGGTTGCTGTTTTTAAAAAATATATATATTTACAACGTTCAGTGAGCAGGTTGTGTTTTGTCTGATATGTTGACATTTTTGCACCATGACTAAGGAAGGTTTTTTGGATTCGGTCATAAACAAGCTGCGCTCAATGGTCACCGGGCTAAGTCGTCCCCAAAATGGCGACAAGTATGCTCTTATCAAACCCCCAGATATTTAAATTTAATATGATAACACCCTGCCTGACCAGATTGCTTGTTGACCTTGTGCTGTCTCACGGGGAAAATTGAAGGTGCCACAATTGGCCCGCGGGTCGTAATTTGGACACCGATGGTCCAGAATTAACTTTCGCCAGTTTATAAAGGATGCACCAGCAGCAGCAGGTTACATTTAGTATGTCAATATAGCTTCATTAGCTGGTTAGCTCTTTGTGATTAATGCGCCACTGAAAATTAGTTTGCCTGCGTTAGTGCTTATAATAACAATATCGCTAATATTTAGTTAATATACAGTTCACTAGATGTTAATGGAGTACTGTTGGCGGGTTTTGGATTTTTTTATAGAGGGCTTTGAGGGCGGAATAGTGTTGACACCATTGTTTTTACAATTTAGAATACATGAAAAAACAAAAACATATATGTCTTATACATAAGGATTGTGAATGATAAACAGCACATCCCTTTCCCATTTGTGCATACATCCAGTATGACTGATCTGAGTTCTCACCGTGACGACATCACAACGGAAATTGACGAAGCCTTTTTGAGCGGTAAATTCTAAACGGCCGTTTGATATTGTGGCGTTTTGTGGATGCTTAGACGATATTTTCACATGTTTTGCGGACTGGAAATATCATTGGATATGGTTTTTAATAGATAAAATAAAACCCAATTCAACATAAAAATAGCATTTATTTTTCCATTATACTGGTGCTTTGTTAAAAAAAAAAGAAAAAAAAGCAGACCCTCACGGGTTCAAACTCATGTTTATTGTATCATCCAGGAAAGAAGGAAAAAACATCATGATTTCGCCGGAAAAATGGAAAGGTAGAGAGGTAATGGCACTACAGTGAAAAAAGTTACTTTATTATCTAAAAATGTGTAATATTAAAAAATGTAAGTGATGATTTTGTATCAGTAAACTATTATTAGTCTATTGTTTTGTCTTTGTGTCTTTTCTCATCTCTATGGGGCCAAGTTGCCGTGGAAACAAGATAACGAGCCCTAATTGAATATATGTAGAAACTTGACCAGAAAAATACTCTGGTTCCTGCGTGTTGTTTTAAATGACATTTATTGTCTGGGTGCTTTAGTGCAGACACATCACACAGAAAGACAAAGTGCTCTAGTTTTCCTAAGTTATATTTACAGAAAGCGTTTGCTGGGTGCACACACATTTTTCATTAAAAACGTCACAGACAGGTGTGTGCAAAGGTGAAATCAATCCTCCACTTGTGCAAGTGTGGGAGGAGCCTGCAGCAATAAAAGGCTGCTCATCCACCCTTGTCTAGAAAGGACACCAGAATATTTGCCTGCCGAACTTCTTTTCCCAAAAATATTCTCTTCTTAGCTCCATTTTCTTCCACGATGAGTTGGATGAAGTGTTGTGTGTTCCCCCTGGTGCTGCTGTGCATGTGGCAGCTGCAAGAAGGAGCACACGCCTGCACATGTCCTCTCACGCATCCACAGACCGCCTTTTGCCAGTCAGGTGTCGGTAAGTGAGATCCTGCATTTAAATTTAGGACTGATGTCAGTTTACTCTGCTTGAATTTGAATCACATTCATGATTTTACCAAACAGATGAAGGCTGACTGAGGCTTTTTCGGTTCATAGGGAGTTTGTTGTAATTCTAGTCTTCCGAGATTGACTTCTTTTTTGTCTTTCTAGTCATCAGGGCAAAGGTGGTTGCAAAAAAAACCGGCGTTGGTAAATATAACGACGTCAAGTATGACATCCAACACATTGCGGTGATTATGAGGCATTAATACAAATTAATGAGGTTTATCCATGAATCAACATTTTTCTTTTGGTTATTTGATTTTCCAGACATTCAGAGGCCCTGAGAAGCTCTTTGGTACCATCTACACTGCATCCAACTCTGCAGCATGTGGTGTGAGTCTGACCAGAGGTGTAGAATATTTGATCACAGGTAAGCATCTTATATGCTCGTAGATCTCAAAAGGTTTTATTTTTCCAGCATGAAGCTAATGGAAATGAGTTTGAGTCACTTGTTCATCACAACTTTCATCAACTAACGCTGTTTTGACTGAGTGGTTCAAATGTTTGACTTTAGAACTGAAGTGTTTTAGCTCTTTGAGATTTAAAATTCCATTGCAAAATATGATAGTGTGAAATGTACATGCTGTAGTTTAAATTAAGGTTATGTAAACATTGATATAAAATGTAACAAAGCCTAGTTAAAGTGGTGGACTTGTGCAGCCCTTTGAGACACTTGTGATTAAGGGCTATATAAATAAACTTTGATTTTACCATAGGATGAGGATATCTAAGTGGGGCATATTCTCTGTTCAGCTTTTTCGTCACCCATATTTCCCTTTTTTTTAGGCCGAATGAGATCTGACGGGTCTCTGTACATCTCATTGTGTGACTACATTGTTCCCTGGAAAAGCAGCCACACGATCCTGGTGGAGCGTTATTCAATGGGCTGTGATTGCAAGGTAAGCAAACCTAACGGTCATCTTTTCCAAGAATGTGTTCAATCCTGATCGGGTTTTATCCTCCAGATCACTCGCTGTGACTCTGTCCCGTGTGGGATCAGCGGCCCGACTGAGTGCTTGTGGACGGAAAAGCTGTTTGGTGATTCAGGGCAGGACAAACAATGTGCTTGCATCAAGAGAAGGGATGGTTCTTGTGTCTGGTACAAGGAGGCCGCCTCACCCACAAAGGGTTAATGGATTAAAGACTCCAAAATCCCCACCTTGCAGGAAAATAAAAACAAATCACAAATCTATTTAAAGCAATGCAGTGTCTTTTACTATGTTGAGTTTGCGTGTTTTTAAAATGACAATCATGAGTTAAGCACAAAGTACTATCTCAATGGAATCGCCACAAAAAACAGTTTTGACTGTTTTTGCATTGATGTCATAAACCAAAAATGTAATTATGAATCTTGGTTCCGCTTAAATTAACTTCTTGGCATGTGGTTAATTCCCAAATATGAAAAACGAGCTATTATCTTCCTTGCCAGTAAAGTCATCTTCTAAAATGTTTTATAAAATGTCATACACCATGAGCTGACCATTTATTTTGAGTAACAGTAAAACTGTCAAACTAGGACATGTTTGACGCGGGTGACTTAATAGCTCATAGAAGGATTTTATTGGAGTGGAAATCACATGCCCCCAAGGCCTCCCTGTGGCTTAAGGACCTCATCTTAGATTCAGAGAAAATTAAATATAATCTGAGGGGTACACCTAAACAATGTGACTTGACCCTGGGCTGCATAATTAATTACATAGCTAAATTGAAGAGACTATAGAATAAATGTGACTCACTGTTGACAATGAACCTTTCCACTTACCTCAACTCTTTGTTTTTTTCTTTTTTGTTTTTATTCAGTGACACTTCTGTTTTTGTATTTATTTTTTCTCCTTTTAGTCAATGTGATTCTCTGCTTGTGGTGAAGAGGAAGGCAGTACATTGCTACCCAATGTGACTGAAATGTAGTTTTTTTAAATTTTTTTAATTAGATTTTTTTTTCTGGGAAGGAACAAAAAAAAAATGTCCGTCTTTGCAGTACCTATATTATGATTTCCCAATCAAATGAATAAATTTTTTTTTTTTTAAAGTCAGCCACAACACTGTCACCTTGTCCTGCAGGAAAGAACCTAGGATAATTTATTTTTTGTCATTTTAATTTTTATGGCATTAACTCATGTTCTCAAGGCACTTTTCATAAGTTGTAGAAGCATATTCCTCCAAGGTTTCTCATTGTCATCCCATTGGGTTGACTTTTTTTTCTTGCCCTGATGTGGGATCTGAGCTGAGGATGTCGTCGTGGCTTGTGCAGCCCTTTGAGACTCTCGTGATTTAGGGCTATGTAAGTAAACTTTGATTGATTGATGAATATATTCAATATGCCTCACATTATTTTGATGCAAACTGACTGACAAAACTATATTGTACTTTGTGTATTCAAAACAAATGTCGAGTTTTGACATGACAATCTTAATCGAACGGTTCCTTTTTTGATAAGACAACTTAAAAAGTTTGTGATAATAAATCCGACCTTGTTTTTCAACTTTATTCTTTTTGCTGTCATGCACACTTTTGCCTTTCAAAATATGGACAAATTCCCTGGAAAATGGGAAGAAATGAGGGATTTTCATTTTCATCACAGGTTGCTGTATATATAGAAAATCCCTAGATGGGATTTATTGCCAGATCTTGAGAAACCGTTCCTTTTTTTTAAGAGCCATTCAAAAGTCTATTTTTTGTCCTAGTTACAGCAGTTACAGGAAACGGATTAGAATAATTCAGATTTATACCAATTTATGCTCTATTTGAGGGATATTGATTCTCATTTTTTTTGCTTGATTTCATTGGAATCATTCTATAAGGCAAGGGTGGGCAAACTACGCCACATCCAGCCCGGTGGTCCCTTTAATCGGGCCCACCAAATGCTAAAACAGAATTGAGCAAATATTTTTTTTTCCCCAACAAAACTAATACTAGACTTAGGGCAGGTGTCAGCAACCCAAAATGTTGAAAGACCCATATTGGACCAAAAATACAAAAACAAATCTGTCTGGAGCCTCAAAAAATTAAAAGCCATATTACTAAAAGCATGTTAGCATCTATTAGCTTGCAGCGACCAAATATGCCTGATTAGCACTCCACACAAGTCAATAACATCAACAAAACTCACCTTTGTGCATTCATGCACAACGTTAAAAGTTTGGTGGACAAAATGAGACAGAAAAAGAAGTGGCATAAAACATGTCTTAGAAAGTCGGAGAGAGTTATACATGTAAACAAACTAGGGTGAGTTCAAGGACCGCCAAAATTAGTAGGACAAAATGGCGCTCGCCAAATACTCGAATCAGTGAAGCATGTTTATTATAAACAATGTGATTTATAACAATTAGGGAGGCTTGTGTCATGTTTGTCCTCCTACAGAGACCATATTAAAACAAAAAAATATGTTTTTTTTCCCCTCTTTTTTTCCATTTTTCATACATTTTTGAAAAAGCTCCAGAGAGCCACTAGGGCGGCGCTAAAGAGCCGCATGCGGCTCGAGAGCCGCGGGTTGCCGACCCCCGACTTAGGGGGATCAACAACACTGCTCCCGCTGAAAGAGAATGTAAGTGTTAACCATGCAATTGGTATTAAATGGTTATTTGATGTTCAATAATATATCGATATATTATTGAAAATAGATGTATTAGGATTCAAATAGACCATGTTTCAGAAGCCTACTCTTAGTTCCAAGAGATATGATATGCTTTAAAATGCATCATGTGCTCGCCCGGCCCAAAAGCCAATGTGGCCCCTGAGCCAAAAAGTTTGCCCACCCCTGCCATAAGGTGCTACCTTTTTTCTATGCTTTTTCAGTAAAATTACAATAAAACAATTCAAGATTCAAGATTCAAGATTGTTTATTGTCATATGCATATGTTAAACAGACAGTTTGCCGTACAATGAAAATCTTACTTTGCTAGTCCACCTCTCAACAAGTCACACGGTACCTAGCTAAAAAAAAAAAAAATTAAAAAAAATAAATAAATAAATAAATAAAATAAAATAAAATAAAATAAAATAAAATAAAATAAAAATAATAAATAATAACAAATACACAATCTACGGATCATTTCAGTGCAAAACAATATTACTGTAAAAGGTTCTACACAAGAGCATTTTAACAATACAGAAAATAAACAGCCGACAAATACAAATTAGGACTCTATAGGAAACTTGCATTAACACTATTTTAACTGTAAATGTAAAATAAAGGTTTCTTTGAACCTTTATTTTTATTTTTTTTACCCTTTTTTTGTTGTTGTGGCTCTCATCCAGTTAGTTGGATGGATAAGAAGGCAGAGTGGGTCAATTACTTATAAAAATGGCTCACAACATCATATCAGTTCTGGCCCACTTAAAAGAACCATTCAAAAAACGTGACTCGTTCAAACGTTACATACCCATGAAGTCATTCTTTCCTGAGATATCCACTCTGACCCACACATAATGCACAAACTCTGCTAAACCTACATGTATTGTGTGGTTTAGAACATATAAATCAAACACAAACCTGCATAAAACTTCTGAGTGAGGACCCTCGTAATATTAAATACATGGAAATAAAAATGGCGCTGTGAAGACACGAAGGGAAAGAAGGACACAACATGGAAAAGGTTGATGGGGATTGGTGCTGCATTGGAAAAAAATTGCTTTCTTTTTTTAAATTCCAATGAAAAAATACCAGTGATGCTTTTGTTTTGGTAGACTAATAACAGTCTGTTGTTTTTTGTGTTCCTATACCGAGTGTCCTTGCTCTGCACTGTGGGGCAGTGGAGCCTTCTACCCCAAGTTGCCATGATTGAGAATTAAATATCTGCCTAGCAACAAGAAACTGGACAAACACCACAAAAAAATGTGTTTTTCTTGTTAGTTAACACAAACTCTGCTTATTTTTTTAAACGTGCATGCATTGTGCGGTTCAGAATATATACATCAAACACAAAGAGAAAGAGTTTTTCTTGTTCATCCAGTAAATAGTTGCTGGGTGCACACACTTTTTTTTTTTTTAAGTACAAAACATCACAGACAGGTGTGTGCAAAGGTCAGAAATCAATCATCCAATTGTGAGAGTGATGGAGAGTGTGGGAGGAGCCTGCAGCAATAAAAGGCTGCTCATCCACCCTTTTCAAGAAAGTAGACCCCAGACTCACCTATGCATTACTTCTCTCAAATCGTCTCTTCTCAGGTACATTTTCTTCCATGATGAGTTGGATGAAGTGTTGTGTGTTCCCCCTGGTGCTGCTGTGCATGTGGCAGCTGCAAGAAGGAGCACACGCCTGCACATGTCCTTATGACCATCCACAGACATAGTTTTGCCAGTCAGATGTTGGTAAGTTAAACGTTAAAATGTTTTGGTTGTACATAATGTTTGCCTCCATGGATTGTCCGTGTATGTTGACAAGGAACGCTGCTAAATGTGGTCAAAATGCGACAAAAATTGGAATCGTCCCGTATTGAGCTGCCAAGGTTTATTTAGTACACTGCAAAAAGTCATTATTGGTGTTTGCTTCAATTCTAGTCAAAGATTGACTGGCATTTTCTTTCTAGCAATCAAGGCAAAGGTGGTTTCAAAGGCGACGGCCGGTGAATTGAAGTACGACATCACGTATGACATCAAACTGACCAAGGTTATTAATTATAGTCAATTATGTCAATGATTGCATGCAAATTCTAATTTATATACATTTTTTCAGATATTGAAAGGTCCTATCAGGCACTATGATACCATCTGCACTGCATCCTCCTCTGCAGCATGTGGTGTGACTCTGAACAAAGGTGTAGAATATTTCATCACAGGTAAAACAAAACATCCTTGGGTTTTATGATTTTGAAATATTTCTTCCTGCAGGAGTATGAAATGATCAGTTCAGCTTGTTTGACTAAAGTTTCTCAATTGCAGGCCAACTGAAGCCTGACGGGTCGCTGCGTGTTTCATCCTGTAATTATGTTGTACCCTGGATGAGCAGCCATGATATCCTGGTAGAACACTTTATGATGGGCTGTGATTGCAAGGTAAGCAGACCTAATTTATGGTAAATGTTATGTAAATCCTAACCTTTGCTGTATTATCCAGATCACTCGCTGCTCCTCTGTGCCGTGCGGGATCGGCAGCCCAACTGAGTGCTTGTGGACAAATACAATTGATGAGCAGGACAAACAATCTGCTTGCATCAAGAAAAGTGATGGTTCTTGTTCCTGGTACAGAGAGGAACCTAATGGACATTAATGACCCTAAACTCCCAAGCAGAAAATGTCATGCAAATAAATCTTTTTAAAGAAATGAAGTGTATTTTACTGTTGAGGGTTTTTAAAATGGCAATTGGTTAAGCCATTGGTGGTGTCAGGTCTATTTTACGGAGGCTTAAGCCTCAAATTGTTCAGTTTTACTAAATTAAGGAATATGAATTAGAACATAACCTGTTTTTTTCACTATTATTCATTTGAAGACCCTTCGTCAGTACTTATCAATAACACCCGTATTACTGTATGGAAAACCCAGTCCACTTTTTCACTGTTACCTTAGCAAGGTCGAGCAGGATATCATTAAGGCTAGTTCAGTGCATTGAACACTGCTGGGTAGGTTATCCAATTCAGCTTTTTTTTTTTTGTCAAATCTGATTTTGAGTAGGCCACATTACTTAAAAAATGTCCAGATTCTAATGTGAATGCAAACTGACCCGAACACAGACATGGCAGTTTGACGTCACACCTCCTGCAGTGTTTACTGAACTAAACATGCTTAATCAGGCCCGGCCCTAACCAATCTGGCGCCCTAGGCAAGATTTTAGGTGGCGCCCCCCCACATCGGCAGTGAAGTGTATATACTCACAAGAAACCGAATAGGTAATGTTGTAACAAATAATATTTCTATTATATAGGCTTTACTTTGCATTTTAATTAACGTGGGATTATTTTTTGTATTTAGAAGTAATAGTACCAAATTTTTTTTTTTTTCTCCAACAGTTGTGGCACTGGCGTGGCGCCCCCTGATGGACGGCGCCCTTAGCATTTGCCTATACGGCCTATGCCACGGTTCGGCCCTGTGCTTAATTCTAGTCTCAGTACTGGCACATTTGTGGCTATTTCAAGGATTCTGTGCAATCAAAGACCTTGTTTACATTGCAAATCAGATTATTTTACCCTTAAGTGATATTTTTTTTTGCTAGTCTAAACTCTTCAAAGTGATCAAATCTGATCTTTTGGCATCAGTCAGGCCACATCAGGAGGTAGTCCTGAATCTGATTATCTGATCTTTTCAAATGTGACTTCAATCGAAACGCAATGTGACCTGAATGTGACTTTTTTTTTTTTCCATCAGCTTAGAGCGAGCTACGTCACTCGTGCGTCGGAAAAGAAGCAGTCGCCAGCGAAAATGTATTTCATCACTTGTGGTTTCGGTTTTTATTTAAGACGACCAAATTTTCGATGCATCACTTGTCAATAGTGCGCAAATAGGCTATAAGTAATATTAATTCTGAAGAAATAGCATTGTCGAAGGACCTAAATGACGCTGTGTCGCATTTACCTACATGTGAGTTGAAAAATAAAGTTCACATAGATCCACTCTCTAACAACCATAAAACGATCACAACCCTGCCAAATATATTACACTATATACAGCCATTCATACATTATATTTAATTAATTTTCACATAAAACAAAACATTTTAAGGTGTTGCTGCTTTTATTTTATTTTGTAGTAGCTACTTCCTGTCAACTTTGTTTTCACTATTGAAGTGCACATGTAAAGTGACATGGAGGCCACATTAGGGCTGTGCACGTTTACACTGGAGTCAGGTCAAAATCACATTTTACTTGCAGTGTAAACAGTCAGCTGGAAAAATTCCAATTCGGGCCAATTTGACCTGCAGTGTAAATGTCAAAGTCAACAGTTTCTGAGACTATAAAAATGGGACCCATTACCTCCCTGCTTGGCACTCTGCATCAAGGGTTGGAATTGGGGTTTAAATCACCAAAAATGATTCCCGGGCGCGGCCGCAACTGCTGCTCACTGCTCTCCTCACCTCCCAGGGGTTGATCAAGGGTGATGGGTCAAAGGCAGAGAATAATGTTGCCACACATAGTGTGTGTGTGACAATCATGGGTACTTCAACTTAACTTTAACTACGGAGAAGATTATGAAAGACGTCTCTCACAGTTGTGGGGACATTTGCTCAATGTCTGCTCTGAAGAGCGAGTTGTGGAACATTGACGTGAGTTCTTATTAAATTTTTGCCTGTTTCTGCTCATTCGTCAACTATTTTGCATTGGTCTATTTTGGTGAGTTTATGATGAGCGTCATTATTTGCCGTTATGCGACCGGAGTGCACCATAACTCTATCTGATTGATTTATAATATAAAACTGATAATGTCTTTCATATTGCTGACAGAAAAATAACTTCCATACCGTATGATAAGCAAATCCCACTACTACAGCTTTGCAGCATAGGTGTGCTACTTAAACTTAATTGATGTAGTTTAATAGTGGTGTGGCCTAACATAAATCATGATCATTAATAAAAGTTAATTTTATTTTGAATTGACTTTCCATAAATATATAAAAGTATTCATCATATTCTCTTCATGTCGTATTGGGCTCCAGTGTTGCTCTTTTAAGTTAGAGCTTTTATCCAATCAGAATCCAGCTAGCTTGTTGCCAGCGCTGTATGAATTCTGCCGGAGGCCTTCTGACCCAACATGACAAATGGGAGCATGGGGAAAATCCCCTGAAGAGCAGAAAAACCTGCGAAACAGGCTTGTAGGGATTTTTTCCTGACCTAACGTATAATCCGCTCTACCCCGGTATTGAGCACTGTATAACGGATAAACCACAGAAACCTCGACTATACATATATATGTATATATAAATATATATATATATATATATATATATATATATATATATATATATATATATGTGTATATATATATATATATATATATATATATATATATATATATATATATATATATATATATATATATATATATATATATATATATATATATGTATATATATATATACCGGTATGTATATATATATATATATATATATATTAGGGCTGCGAATATTTGGGTGTCCCACGATTCGATTCACTATCGATTCTTGGATCACGATTCGATTCAAAATCGATTTTTTTTTCTCGATTTAACGGGATTCTCGATTTAAAAACGATATTTTCCCGATTCAAAAAGATTCTCTATTCATTCAATACATAGGATTTCAGCAGGATCTACCCCAGTCTGCTGACATGCAAGCAGAGTAGTAGATTTTTGTAAAAAGCTTTTATAATTGTAAAGGACAATGTTTTAACAACTGATTGCAATAATGTAAATTTGTTTGAACTATTAAATGAACCAAAAATATGACTTATTTTATCTTTGTGAAAATATTGGACACAGTGTGTTGTCAAGCTTAAGAGATGCAATGCAAGTGTAAGCCACTGTGACACTATTGTTCCTTTTTTTCTTTTTTTTATAAATGTCTAATGATAATGTCAATGAGGCATTTTTCACTGCTATATTGAAATTGTAACTAATATTGATACTGTTGTTGATAATATTCATTTTTGTTTCACTACTTTTGGTTTGTTCTGTGTCGTGTTTGTGTCTCCTCTCAATTGCTCTGTTTATTGCAGTTCTGAGTGTTGCTGTGTCGGGTTTGGTTTTTGGAATTGGATTGCATTGTTATGGTGTTGCTGTGTATTGTTTTGTTGGATTGATAAATTTAAAAAAAATGACAATCGATTCTGAATCGCACAACATGAGAATCACGATTCGAATTATATATATATATATATATATATATATATATATATATATATATATATATATATATAAAACCTATACATATTTGTTCTTCATATAACATTTTCATTCATTATTAGAAGTGGATTTTAAGAATATGTGAAAGTTCAACCCCTACTTTGTTTATCTTTGTGACGACCGCCTTTAAGTTTTGTAATCAATCAGAAATATCAAGTAGCTAAAATGCGCCAAACATGAATAAGTGTGGAGAGAGTTTTTTTTTGCATTTTTCCCATCATGATTTGCAATGGATTTAAATGGGTGTAATTTTGGATTTTTTATGGTGATTGACTGTTTTTAAAAAAATATATATTTACAACGTTCAGTGAGCAGGTTGTGTTATGTCTGATATGTTGACTTTTTTGCACCATGACTAAGGAAGGTTGTTTGGATTCGGTCATAAACAAGCTGCGCTCAATGGTCACCGGGCTAAGTCGTTCCCAAAATGGCGACAAGTATGCTCTTATCAAACCCCCAGATATTTAAATTTCATATGATGACACCCTGCCTGACCAGATTGCTTGTTGACCCTGTGCTGTCTCACGGGGAAAATTGAAGGTGCCACAATTGGCCCGCAGGTCGTAATTTGGACACCGATTATCCAAATTTAACTTTCACCAGAGCCTTATGGCCGAAGGGAAGAAGCTGTTACAGAACCTGGAGGTTCTGCTTCAGAGGCTGCGGAACCTCTTTCTAGAATCCAGCAGTGAAAACAGTCCTTGGTGGGGGTGGGAGGAGTCTGCAGATTTTCTGAGCCCTGGTCAGGCAGCGGCTTTTTGCAATTTCCTGGATAGGAGGAAGGGGAGTCCTGATCTTTTCCGCCGTCCTCACCAATCTCTGCAGAGACTTCCAGTCTGACTTATAATATAGCTTTCTATTTCTCCATCTCTTTAGAGAAATTAAACTCATTTTGAGTTCTCACATGACTGTTTAGCAGATGCCTTTTATTGATGTTTGCTTCAATTCTAGTCAAAGATTGACTGGCATTTTCTTTCTAGCCAACAAGGCAAAGGTGGTTTCAAAGGCGACGGCCGGTGAATTGAAGTACGACATCACGTATGACATCAAACTGACCAAGGTTATTAATTATAGTCAATTATGTCAATGATTGCATGCAAATGCTAATTTTATATACATTTTTTTCAGATATTGAAAGGTCCTATCAGGCACTATGATACCATCTGCACTGCATCCTCCTCTGCAGCATGTGGTGTGACTCTGAACAAAGGTGTAGAATATTTCATCACAGGTAAAACAAAAAACATCCTTGGGTTTTATGATTTGAAATATTTCTTCCTGCAGGAGTATAAAATGATCAGTTCAGCTTGTTTGACTCAAGTTTCTCAATTGCAGGCCAACTGAAGCCTGACGGGTCGCTGCGTGTTTCATCCTGTAATTATGTTGTACCCTGGAAGAGCAGCCATGATATCCTGGTAGAACACTTTATGATGGGCTGTGATTGCAAGGTAAGCAGACCTAATTTATGGTAAATGTTTTGTAAATCCTAACCTTTTGCTGTATTATCCAGATCACTCGCTGCTCCTCTGTGCCGTGCGGGATCGGCAGCCCAACTGAGTGCTTGTGGACAAATACAATTGACGAGCAGGACAAACAATCTGCTTGCATCAAGAAAAGTGATGGTTCTTGTTCCTGGTACAGGGAGGAACCTAATGGACATTAAAGACCCTAAACTCCCAAGCAGAAAATGTCAGATACAAATCAATCTATTTAAAGAAATTAAGTGTATTTTACTGTTGAGGGTTTTTAAAATGGCAATTGGTGGTGTTAGGTCTAATTTGCGGAGGCTTAAGTCTCAAACTTTTCAGTTTTACTAAATGCAGGAATATGAATTAGAATATAACCTGTTATTTTTCACTATTACTCATTTGAAGACAGTACTTGATATCCGTTCCATCAGTAACACCCGCATTACTGTATGGAAAACCCAGTCCACTTTTTCACTGTTACCTTAGCAAGGTCCAGCAGGATATCGTTAAGGCTAGTTCAGTGCGTTGAACACTGCTGGGTAGGTTATCCAATTCAGCTTTTTTTTGTTTTTTTTTGTCAAATCTGATTTTGTGTAGGCCACATTACTTAAAAAATGTCCAGATTCCAATGTGAATGCAAACTGACCCGAACACAGACATGGTGGTATGACGTCACACGTCCTGCAGTGTTTACTGAAGTAAACATGCTTAAATTCTAGTCTCAGTACTGGCACATTTGTGGCTATTTCAAGGATTATGTGCAATCAAAGGCCTTGTTTACATTGCAAATCAGATTATTTTGCCCTCAAGTGATATATATTTTTTTTGCTAGGCTAAATTCTTCAAAGTGATCAAATTTGATCTTTTGGCATCAGTCAGGCCACATCAGGAGGTAGTCCTGAATCTGATTATCTGATCTTTTCAAATGTGACTTAAATCAAAACTCAATGTGACCTGAATGACTTTTTTTTTCCCATCAGCTTAGGGCGAGCTACGTCAGTCGTGCGCCGGAAAAAAGCAGTCGCCAGCGAAAATGTATATTTCATCACTTGTGGTTTTGGTTTTTATTTAAGACGACCAAATTTTCGATGCATCACTTGTCAATAGTGCGCAAATAGGCTATAAGGAATATATTTTGATTCCGAAAACTTGGCAATTGAAGGACCTAAATGACGCTGTGGCGCATTTACCTACATGTGAGTTGAAAAAAAAAGTTCACATAGATCCACTCTCTAACAACCATAAAACCATTACAACCCTCCCAAATATATTACACTTTATACAGCCATTCATACATTGTATTGAATTTTCACAAAACATTTTAAGGTGTTGCTACTTTTATTTTATTTTGTCGTAGCTACTTCCTGTCAACTTTGTTTTCACTTTATTGAAGTGTGCATGTAAAGTGACATGGAGGCCACATTAGGGCTGTGCACGTTTACACTGGAGTCAGGTCAAAATCACATTTTACTTGCAGTGTAAACAGTCAGCTGGAAAAAAATCCAATTCGGGCCACTTTGCCCTGCAGTGTAAATGTCAAAGTCAACAGTTTCTGAGACTATAAAAATGGGACCCATTACCTCCCTGCTTGGCACTCTGCATCAAGGGTTGGAATTGGGGTTTAAATCACCAAAAATGATTCCCGGGCGTGGCCATCGCTGCTGCTCACTGCTCCCCTCACCTCCCAAGGGTTGATCAAGGGTGATGGGTCAAATGCAGAGAATAATTTTGCCACACCTAGTGTGTGTGACAATCATGGGTACTTCAACTTAACTTTAACTACGGAAAAGATTATGAAAGACGTCTCTCACAGTTGTGGGGACATTTGCCTCAATGTCTGCTCTGAAGAGCGAGTTGTGGAACATTGACGTGAGTTATTATTACATTTTCGCCTGTTTCTGCTCATTTGTCAACTATTTTGCATCGGTCTATTTTGGTGAGCTTATGATGAGCGTCATTATTTGCCATTATGCGACCGGAGTGCACCATAACTCTATCTGATTGATTTATAATATAAAACTGATAATGTCTTTTATATTGCTGACAAAAAAATAACTTCCATACCGTATGATAAGCAAATCCCACTACTACAGCTTTGCAGCATAGGTGTGCTACTTAAACCTAATTGACGTAGTTTAATAGTGGTGTGGCGTAACATAAATCATGATCATTAATTAATAAAAGTTAATTTTATTTTGAATTGACTTTCCATAAATATATAAAATTATTCATCATATTCTCTTCATGTCATATTACGCTCCAGTGTTGCTCTTTTAAGTTAGAGCTTTTATCCAATCAGAATCCAGCTAGTTGTTGCCAGCGCTGTATGAATTCTGCCGGAGGCCTTCTGACCCAACATGAGAAATGGGAGCATGGGGAAAATCCCCTGAAGAGCAGGAAAACCTGCGAAACAGGCTTGTAGGGATTTTTTCCTGACCTAACGTATATTCCGCTCTACCCCGGTATTGAGCACTGTATAACAGATAAACCACAGAAACCTCAACTATACATATATATATATGTGTATATATACATATATATATATATATATATATATATATATATATATATATATATATATATATATATATATATATATATATATATATATATTAGGGCTGTGAATCTTTGGGTTTCCCACGATTCGATTCAATATGGATTCTTGGGGTCATGATTCGATTCAAAATCTATTTTTTTCCGATTCAACGCGATTCTCGATTCAAAAACGATATTTTCCCGATTCAAAACAATTCTCTATTCATTCAATACATAGGATTTCAGCAGGATCTACCCCAGTCTGCTGAAATGCAAGCAGAGTAGTAGATTTTTGTAAAAAGCTTTTATAATTCAACTGATTGCAATAATGTAAATTTGTTTTAACTATTAAATGAACCAAAAATATGACTTATTTTATCTTTGTGAAAATATTGGACACAGTGTGTTGTCAAGCTTATGAGATGCGATACAAGTGTAAGCCACTGTGACACTATTGTTCTTTCTTTTCTTTTTTTTTATAAATGTCTAATGATAATGTCAATGAGGGATTTTGAATCACTGTTATGTTGAAATTGTAACTAATATTGATACTGTTGTTGATAATATTCACTTTTGTTTCACTACTTTTGGTTTGTTCTGTGTCGTGTTTGTGTCTCCTCTCAATTGCTCTGTTTATTGCAGTTCTGAGTGTTGCTGGGTCGGGTTTGGTTTTTGGAATTGGATTGCATTATTATGGTATTGCTGTGTATTGTTTTGTTGGATTGATAAATAAGAATAAATAAAATAAAATAAATTTAGAATTAGAATTTTTTCCCACACCCCTAATATATACAGTATATATATATATATATATATATATATATATATATATATATATATATATATATATATATATATATATATATATATATATAACCTATACATATTTGTTCATATAACATTATCATTCATTATTAGAAGTGGATATTAAGAATATGTGAAAGTTCAACTTCTACTTTGTTTATCTTTGTGACGACCGCCTTAAAGTTTTGTAATCAATCAGAAATATCAAGTAGCTAAAATGCGCCAAACATGAATAAGTGTGGAGAGAGGTTTTTTTTGCATTTTTCCCAAAATGATTTGCAATGGATTTAAATGGGTGTGATTTTGGATTTTTTATGGTGGTTGACTGTTTTTAAATTAAATTATATTTACAACGTTCAGTGAGCAGGTTGTGTTATGTCTGATATGTTGACTTTTTTGCACCATGACTAAGGAAGGTTGTTTGGATTCGGTCATAAACAAGCTGCGCTCAATGGTCACCGGGCTAAGTCGTCCCCAAATTGGTGACAAGTATGCTCTTATCAAACCCCCAGATATTTAAATTTCATATGATAACACCCTGCCTGACCAGATTGCTTGTTGACCTTGTGCTATCTCACAGGGAAAATTGAAGGTGCCACAATTGGCCTGCGGGTCATAATTTGGACACCAATTGTCCAGAATTAACTTTCACCAGTTTATAAAGGATGCACCACCAGCAGCAGGTTACATTTAGTATGTCAATATAGCTTCATTAGCTGGTTAGCTTTTTGTGATTAATGCGCCGCTGAAAATTGTTTTGCCTGCGTTAGTGCTTATAATAACAATATCGCTAATATTTAGTTAATATACAGTTCACTAGATGTTAATGGAGTACTGTTGGCGGGTTTTGGATGTTTTTATAGAGGGTTTTGAGGGCGGAATAGACGAGCCCGTGTTGACACCATTGTTTTTACAATTTAGAATTCATGAAAAAACAAAAACATATACGTCTTATACATAAGGATTGTGAATGATAAACAGCACATCCCTTTCCCATTTGTGCATACATCCAGTATGACTGATCTGAGTTCTCACCGTGATGACATCACAACGGAAATTGACGAAGCCTTTTTGAGCGGTAAATTCTAAACGGCCGTTTGATATTGTGGCGTTTTGTGGATGCTTAGACGATATTTTCACATGTTTTGCGGACTGGAAATATCATTGGATATGTTTTTTTAATGGATAAAAATAAACCCATTTCAACATATAAATAGCATTTATTTTTCCATTATACTGGTACTTTATTTAAAAAAAAAGAAAAAAAAAAGCCGACCCTCACGGTTCAAACTGGTGTCCATTGTATCATCCAGGAAAGAAGGAAAAAAATCTTGATTTTGCCGGAAAAATGGAAGGGTAGAGAGGTAATGGCACTGCAGTGAAAAAAGTTACTTTATTATCTAAAAATGTGTAATATTAAAAAATGTAAGTGATGATTTTGTATCAGTAAACTATTATTAGTCTATTGTTTTGTCTTTGTGTCTTTTCTCAGCTCTATGGGGCTAAGTTGCCGTGGAAACAAGTTAACGAGCCCTAATTGAATATATCTAGAAACTTGACCAGAAAAATACTCTGGTTCCTGCGTGTTGTTTTAAATGACATTTATTGTCTGGGTGCTTTAGTGCAGACACATCACACAGAAAGACAAAGTGCTCTAGTTTTCCTAAGTTATATTTACAGAAAGTGTTTGCTGGGTGCACACACATTTTTCATTAAAAACGTCACAGACAGGTGTGTGCAAAGGTGAAATCAATCCTCCACTTGTGCAAGTGTGGGAGGAGCCTGCAGCAATAAAAGGCTGCTCATCCACCCTTGACCAGAAAGGACATCAGAATATTTGCCTGCTGAACTTCTTTTCCCCAAAATTGTCTCTTCTTAGCTCCATTTTCTTCCATGATGAGTTGGATGAAGTGTTGTGTGTTCCCCCTGGTGCTGCTGTGCATGTGGCAGCTGCAAGAAGGAGCACACGCCTGCACATGTCCTCTCACGCATCCACAGACCGCCTTTTGCCAGTCAGGTGTCGGTAAGTGAGATCCTGCATTTAAATTTAGGACTGATGTCAGTTGACTCTGCTTGAACTTGAATCACTTTTATGATTTTACCAAACCGATGAAGACTGACTGAGGCTTTTGTGGTTCTTAAAGAGTTTGTTGTAATTCTAGTCTTTTCTGTCTTTCTAGTCATCAGGGCAAAGGTGGTTGCAAAAAAAAACGGCGTTGGTAAATATAACGACGTCAAGTATGACATCCAACACATTGCGGTGATTATGAGGCATTAATACAAATTAATGAGGTTCATGCATGAATCAACATTTTCTTTTGGTTATTTGATTTTCCAGACATTCAGAGGCCCTAAGAAGCTCTTTGGTACCATCTACACTGCATCCAACTCTGCAGCATGTGGTGTGAGTCTGACCAGAGGTGTAGAATATTTGATCACAGGTAAGCATCTTATATGCTGGTAGATCTCAAAAGGTTTTATTTTTCCAGCATGAAGATGATGGAAATGAGTTTGAGTCACTTGTTCATCACAACTTTCATCAACTGTAATGCTGTTTTGACTGAATAATTCAAATGTTTGACTTTAGAACTGAAGGTTTTGGCTTTTGAGATTCAAAATTTCGTTGCAAAATATGCTAGTGTGAAATGTACATGCTGTAGTTTAAATTAAGGTTATGTAAACATTGATATAAAATGTAATAAAACCTAGTTAAAGTGGTGGACTTGTGCAGCCCTTTGAGACACTTGTGATTAAGGGCTATATAAATAACTTTGATTTTACCATAGGCTGACGATATCTAAGTGGGGCATATTCTCTGTTCAGCTTTTTCGTCACCCATATTTCCCTTTTAGGGCGAATGAGATCTGACGGGTCTCTGTACATCTCATTGTGTGACTACATTGTTCCCTGGAAAAGCAGCCACACGATCCTGGTGGAGCGTTATTCAATGGGCTGTGATTGCAAGGTAAGCAAACCTAACGGTCATCATTTCCAAGAATTTGTTCAATCCTGATCGGGTTTTATCCTCCAGATCACTCGCTGTGACTCTGTCCCGTGTGGGATCAGCGGCCCGACTGAGTGCTTGTGGACGGAAAAGCTGTTTGGTGATTCAGGGCTGGACAAACAATGTGCTTGCATCAAGAGAAGGGATGGTTCTTGTGTCTGGTACAAGGAGGCCGCCTCACCCACAAAGGGTTAATGGATTAAAGACTCCAAAATCCCCACCTTGCAGGAAAATAAAAAAAAATCACAAATCTATTTAAAGCAATGCAGAGTCTTTTACTATGTTGAGTTTGCATGCTTTTAAAATGACAATGATGAGTTCAAAAATGTCTGTCTTTGCAGTACCTAAATTATGATTTCCCAATCAAATGAATAAATATTATTAAAAAAAAAAGGTGCCTTGTCAGCAACAACACTGTCCCCTTGTCCTGCAGGAAAGAACCTAGGAAAATTTAATTTTTGTCATTTTAATTTTTATGGCATTAACTCATGTTCTCAAGGCACTTTTCATGTTGTAGAAGCATGTTTCTCATTGTCATCCCATTGGGTTGAGTTTTGAAGTGTATTTTTTTGAGGGTTTTTAAAATGGCAATTGGTTCAGCCATTGGTGGTGTCAGGTCTATTTTACGGAGGCTTAAGCCTCAAACTTTTCAGTTTTACTAAATGCAGGAATATGAATTATAAAATAACCTATTATTTTTCACTATTACTCATTTGAAGACAGTACTTAATATCCGTTCCATCAGTAACACCCGCATTACTGTATGGAAAACCCAGTCCACTTTTTCACTGTTACCTTAGCAAGATCGAGCAGGATGTTAAGGCTAGTTCAGTGCGTTGAACACTGTTAGGTTATCCAATTCGGCTTTTTTTTTTTTTTTTTTTTTTTTGGTCAAATCTGATTTTTGTATAGGCCACATTACAAAAAAGTATGTCCAGACTCCAATGTGAATGCATACTGACCCGAACACAGACTTGGCAGCAGGCCCGGCCCTAACCAATCTGGCGCCCTAGGCAAGATTTTAGGTGGCGCCCCCCCACATCGGCAGTGAAGTGTATATACTCACAAGAAACCGAATAGCTTTGTCTTTGACTTTTTTTTACTTAAAGAAAGCAAATTAACAATCAGAATAGTTAACAAGATTAAAAAAAAGATATGAATAAATAAATGAATACAAAAAATGAATATATGAAATACAATATTTTTTACATACATAAACACAAAATAAAACGTGTCAACAAGTTGCATAAAATAAATTAAAAAATACAATATAAATAAGGCACTGCACAAAACAAGATATGAAACCAGTATGACTTTAACAACTATATTACAAAAAAAGGGTATCCTACAGAGTTCTCTATTTGTGCTTTTTAATAGAGATTTTTAGAGCAACCCACATGTTGGGGTACATTTCTGCCAGCTTCTTCTCATGCAGGAAGGTCAAGAGTTCCATGTTTGTCATGTTCTTTGATGGCAATGGTGGGAAATTCTGCATTTCCATTGCAAGTTCTGTGCCATTAATGTCCAGCTGGCTGTCATGGGTCAGAGTAGTACTCAGGGCTGTAGCAGCTCTTCTTTTTGTAAGTTGTGGAAATTGAGGAGTACTCCAAACTTGTCATTCACCTCTCCAAGGCTCTGAAATCTCTCATCAAGTGAAGAGATGGCTGTATGTTTTGCTGCTGCAAAACTGGTGGGTTGTGCTGCTGAAGTGGCGGCAGCAGCGGTAGATGTGGTAGATGGCCCAGGGGTGGGATTTAGAAACTTCAACAGTGCATCTGAAGAAAGGAGTATGTGACACCATTGAGTATTACAGTTTAATAATAAAAACATATGATTCCAGGAATAAAATGAAATGATATAATATAGATGAAAAACCAAAGAGATATATGTATGATGTTAACTGATATGCAAATTAGATTAGATTCAATTTATTGTCATCATTACAGTGAAATGCTGAATAGCAGAATGCAAAGTAACAGTATCATATATTATATGAGAATGTTATGTTATGATTACCTTTAACCGAATCACAGCAGTGCTTAAATTAAAAAACAGCATTCCCTCTCATGTGATATTGCTTAATTAACATTATTGATGTGCACTTTAACAACTAGGCTTACAACTATACCTAATATATAAAGGGGTGGAAAAGTGACTATTACCTGCAGGGCAAACATTAGCTAACCAGAAGGCAATAACAATGTAAACAAAAAACACCTGCTTAAAAGATCTAATACAAATGTCCCTGAGGAATGTAAGGTGGGAGTACTGTAATTACCTAACGTTACATTATTATTTTCCATAACAATTTAGCCCCCTCCACAATATTAACCCGACGTTAAAACAGAACTAGCTATTTATTGATTAGCAATTGCCGAATCATGTAACATTAGCTTAATGCTAAAAAGCCAGCTACTATCACATTCTGTAAGAGACAAATAATTTCATGTAGGCTAGCGTTACCTACCTGCTACCTCTGTCTTTTTCTCGTTTCTCCTCCTCTTCTTTTCTCTTTTTTCTTCCCTGGGCACCTGACAGTTTTGGCCGTTTTGACATCTTGTGTTGATTTTTTGATGTGGTGACATCCAAAAAGAGTCATGATACGGGAAGGGAGGGGGCGCACCGTGCGGGGGGGGGGGGGGGGGGGGGCGTAATGTTGTAACAAATAATATTTCTATTAAATAGGCTTTACTTTACATTTTAATTAACGTGGGGTTATTTTTTGTATTTAGAAATAATAGTACCAACTTTTTTCTTTTTCTTTTTTTTTTCTCCAACATTTGTGGCACTGGCGTGGCGCCCCCTGATGGACGGCGCCCTTAGCATTTGCCTATACGGCCTATGCCACGGGCCGGCCCTGCTTGGCAGTATGACGTCCTGCGGTGTTTACTGAAGTAAACATGCTTCAATACTAGTCTCAGTACTGGCACATTTGTGGCTATTTTAAGGATTCTGTGCAATCAAAGGCCTTGTTTACATTGCAAATCTGATTATTTTACCCTCAAGTGATATATATATTTTTTTGCCATCTAAACTCTTCAAAGTGATCAAATCTGATCTTTTGGCATCAGTCAGGCCACATCAGGAGGTCGTCCTGAATCTGAGTATCTGATCTTTTCAAATGTGAATTCAATCAAAATGCAATGTGACTTTTTTTTCCATCAGCTTAGGGCGAGCTAAGTCCAGAGGTGGGTAGTAACGCGCTACATTTACTCTGTTACATCTACTTGAGTAACTTTTGGGATAAATTGTACTTCTAAGAGTAGTTTTAATGCAACATACTTTTACTTTTACTTGAGTATATTTATAGAGAAGAAACGCTACTTTTACTGCGCTACTTTTATCTACATTGAGCTCGCTACTCGCTACTAATTTTTATCGATCTGTTAATGCACGCTTTGTTTGTTTTGGTCTGTCAGACAGACCTCCATAGTGCCTGCGTTTCAACAAATACAGTCACTGGTGACGTTCACTCCATTCCACCAATCAGATGCAGTCACTGGTGACGTTGGACCAATCAAACAAAGCCAGGGGTCACATGACCTGACTTAAACAAGTTGA